>NW_027526276.1:5352687-5701043 GCF_048455015.1 Haemaphysalis longicornis
CTGAGTTTTTTTGGGGTTTGTTCGGGCTCTTTGCTGGTGCTGGATAGTCAACAAAAGTTGTCGGCGAAGGCTGAAGCTACTTCCCCACTCCCGGAGGAAAGTAAGCTGTTGTGTTCAACCTGCGTAACGTTTTCGTTTACTTTGAACAACGTGATCCCTCTCGATGGACCGAAAACGTTTTTAGGTTGTGTCTCGTAGTCAACCTGCATTCCCCGAGTGCGGACAAGGGCTTTCCAGTATTTCCGCTGCAGTTCGTTCCTTAATTCTTGTTTTGCGAATTGGATGTCCCTCTCGAATTCTTCCGGCTGTTCCAGTGAGGGTTGGAGAAAGAATTTTTAGGGTGACACACGCAGCACGCTCCCCGAAAGGGTGATAACTCTAACTACCGGATCAAGATTCCAATGCTGCTGTATAGGGACCGCTCACTGCTCAGAGGGCGCGATGAATAGGTACACCCAGCGCCGCCCCGCGGAAGTTTTAGTTAACTTTGGGGCGGTGAGAGGTAGACGGCGGGAGGGCGTTCATATAGTCGGCACCTCTCGGTTGTTTGTTTTTGCGATTCTACGATTGTTTTGAAAGGTGTCCCGTGCTTGAAAACTTCTGGGAAATAGTTTCACGATGTCTCAATTGCTTGTGCGCGATTTACGGACAATTACGGGGCTGAACAACAACTGTCGGCCTCACGTGTGCGAGAAGTTACAGAGATTATACGTTCCCACACGCGTGTACGGCGTGAAAGAAACTGATGGGACAAACATCGCTGCAAAATAGAACTGGCAGCAAGGGAAGCTTATTTACAGCGTTACAGCGCCAATTCAGGTCAGTATTAATTTCTTCTTCTATCACAGCATAATAAAGTGTATACAACAGCGCTCCACACGACAGAAGCGTGTTTGTATGGTATCCTCTGTACGCGTAACCACACTACCTTTACTTTTTCGGTTGCCCTTCTTCAGCTCGATTGGTGTTGTCCCAAAAATAACAACGGATTCCAAATGTTATTAGCTGATGACAAATTAAACGCAGTTTTACCAAGTTGGAAATCTGCTGCGGAGGTGCGGTTGTCTTTACGAAGATTCCGTTTAGTATCGGCTTCTATCGTGTGATGTTAGAGTCGTCTTAGCGGCTAATTGTGATACAGTTTGTTCAGGCCGTTCAGAATTCTCCAAAAAAGTATTTTCTTCTCCTCGCCATCCTCTGCTTAAAAAATAATAACCTCAACGTTCAGAGTACGCAAAAAAACATTAAAGAAGTCAGCGCGAGTGAATCCAACCTTGCCTTTGATAGCTTGCCACGCTTTCCCTTCGAATGCGTGGCCGAACTCTGTACAATTTGGGGAACAAAGTAGGGCAGTAAGCGGGGTGTGTATTGCCCGTCTTGGCAAATTGCTTTTGGCATCACCTGCGAAGTGTTGTGAACTTATTCTTGTGCCGCCTTTTGGCATCCATTCGGTGCCGTGAATGTCTCTAAGAAAGAGGTTACTGCTGATAAAACAATAGTGGCGGAAGCCGTAATGCCTTGTGTTATGCAAATACTACGACGGCATGCGATTCATCGCAGCGCGCGATATGTTTGGAACACGGAAAGCAAACGTTTTATTTTGCGGCCCTTCGTGTCTGCGCTGCATATAAACAGTCATCGTACTCATAATTTTACTCCTTCCAGTGACAAAAAATGTCATGGCTTTCCTTCTGCAAAAATCCGTTTCTTGCGACGCTTATTCTCCACGGCTGCCCGAGAAACCATAGCGGCGCTGCCACTAATTCTTTTCTGCAGCATTCTGATTCTTTCGTACCCTGCAACTTCCAATTATAACTATGTTTCTTCAAAAACTTCCGCCACACAACGTCAAACCGCACGCAGCGCGCGTGTTTTTACGTGCGCTGAACGGCCGGTCGCGACATCCACCGACCCAGAGTTGCTACGCGGCGCCGTGTGAAGATGGGAGCAGCTACAGAGATAAACAACTTTCCACTACAGTTTAATAGAGTCGTCAAAAAGGCTTTCGCCTGCAGAGCTTTGGTATTTTTTGTGGTACGGCGTTGATTGTTGTAGTCTTTGGATCAGTACAACTTTGCAATTGTTACGTGTCACCTGCTTTTTAAGACACATTTACTTTTTTACCGACACAATTTATTTTGCAAAACAACCACCAAAGAAAACCAATTGCCTGAATAAAACTTTTTTGCTTGCTTCTAAAGAACTGTCCGTGTTTGGTGTGTATTTGGAGCAATAAAACCGGTTTGTTTTATCAAAACGACAATTTACATTTATTGAGGCGTACATGCGAACGACGGCGGCAGCTATTGTGACAGGGTTCTAACGTGCTCTTTGTAGAGGTTGCCTTGTGTCACTTAGCATCCAGGCAAGCGCTTGATCCTTCGTCACTTCCGCGACTCTGACGGCCGCTTGCTCTCGATCGACCTAGACTGTGGCACGCGCACTGTGAATGTTTACGCCCCCAACGCCAGGCCGCCCGCACCGCAAAGCGATTTTTTCAAGGCGCTCGACTCCTATCTCGTAGGTCCGTCGCGTCTTGTTTTGGTAGGAGATTTTAACTGCACGCTATCCGCGTCCGATCGCGTATCGCATCGCGGTGTACCTCGGCGCCGAGAGAACGGAGGTGGGTGCACGGCGCTTCGGGAGTTGGTGGACGAGCTGGGGCTGGTCGATGCCTGGTCATTACTTCGGCAGTGCCAGTCAGGAATGAGTTGGACCGGCCGGGGCGCACAGAGCAGGCTCGATCGGTTCTATGTCTCTCCGTCGCTGACCCCGCGCCTGCATTCCATCTGGAAGGCCGCCTCGGCGCTATCCGATCATGAGTTTGTTGCGTTGCGACTCGCGGATTCCGACTTCGTGCCATCTTTGCGAAGGCCTTGGCGTCCGAACCCGCGACTGCTCGAGAACCCACGCGTTGTGGTACAGGTAGAACACCTCGCGACCGATATTTCGGTGGTCCTTGATGCGAAGCGGAGGGATGACTAAAATTGAAGTGCGCGTGTGCATCAGGGCCTGGGGCAAGCGGCTGGCACAGGAGGAGCGCGCGGCCATTCAAGTCGTGTCAGACGCGATCCTCCTGCTCTCGTCGCCTGTTCCCTGTGGCCCTGGGGTAGCCGCAGACTTGTTGAGTTTTGAAGGGAGCATCGCTGCCTCCTTCGTATCCGATGGGATGGCTTACGCGCTATCGCTCGCGCCGAACGTTGGGAATTACAAAGGTGGTGTTCGCGAAGTATTTTGCGGCGTAGGCTTGCGCGATCCAATCCACCGCTTTCGTCTGTAATCGATCCGCATACAGGAGCTGTTGTGAGCACGCCGGACGCTGGTTTGGACGCAGCGCACCGGTTTTACGTTGACCTATATGCGGCGGAGGCAGTAACACCTGAACTGCTTCCCCTACACTGTAAACGCAAACTAGCCGGAAATGGAGTTTTAATCAAGTAATGTGCCCTGAAAAGTACTTATAGCAAAAAATGTACTCCCTAGGCATGGTCTAAACAAGTGGACGAACCTCCATGGTAGTACCGTTGCCCATCCGTGTAGCAAAAGGGAGGATTTAGAACGACATAACACCATTTGTGAGATGGCGTTTGGTCGCTTGTAAACAACCACGTCCACAATAAACTCCCCATCTGGGGTAATCATCTCAAGCGGGCGGTCGCCATGTTAGTCTTGTGTTGTTTCCGTGTGTCAGCACTTCAACCGTGGACTAATGCTAATTAGAACGAGAAAGCAGGACGTGACAGTTGCATGCAGCTACAAAACCGATACCGTACGTATACCCGTATAGATGCTTCAGCCAGCGCGATCACAAGCAGACTGCACGGCCGTGTTGTTTCAATCTGTTTAATTTTGGCGGTAGGTGTTGTCAAACTCTGCTGCTAACAAAGAGACAGTTCTTGCCGTTGCAAACAATTGCAATGTTCATCTGCTTCGCTTGCTTGCGCATATATAGACAATTTAAAATCTCGTGCAAGCGCGCCAACGCACCCGACTGCAGCGACTCAACTTGCCCTGGCGGCACGACTTGCTGCCCGGATGTAAACAACCTAAGTGTTATCAATGCAGCGTGGCCGGTGACTTGGTGCGGCCGGAGCTTCAAGCGCCTCGCCTTGGGCCATCATTTTTTCTTATTTGAGAAGGACTAGTAGTGCCATTTGGTGGAAAGATTTTTATGTGCCCCTGTCACACGACGAACGGCCGCTAACAACGTTAGGATACGGCGACAGCTGTGGACAGCTCGCTGGTAAGTGCTCTTTCATCAGTCGATGCGTTTGTCAAACGTTTGGATAGGGTTAACTGGGTTAACTGCGAAGTACCCGTGCCGCACACAGCACGTACACGCACGGGCAAAGAAAAAAGCGCACACTCGTTTTATTGTACTTGTTTGTGGCTTTTGGGGTATGCATTCGCATTCTTTTGTAGGCCGGTTTGTAACAGGGCATTCGAGATGAAATCTTTTTTCGCGCGCGGCGTCGCTTCAAAGCAACGTGACGAATCGCCGGGTAGCCGAATCGCCTCCAACCGCGGTGCATCGTCGGGCCCGGTCGGTGAATATTGTGGGACTCTGTCTCTCATATGCATCGAACGGCTCGTGTTCTTTTTATATAACTGCTCTACTTTGTAATATCTATTTGTTAACACTCCTGATGGCTTGCCTGTCCAAATATAAGTCTTTGTCTTGTTTTCGTTCAAGGCTCTGACTCATTCTTAGCGCTCTGGTCGGCGAAAGCCGCAGATCAGACGGCCACCCCCTTCGAAAACTGTGCCCTGTAGATTCGGTGGGGTTGTTTGCTCGCTTGAGTCGACTCTTCACATCTAACAGCGTACCCTATTAAGGAAACGGTGACATGCGTAAAAGATGCTATGAGCCTATCGAACGATTAAATGCATATAGTGTGGACCACGACGGCGACGTGGCTCGAAACCGAAATGTTTTTATTCCCTTTCGGATGATAATGAGGGGTCTGCATACAATCGGGGCCCGTCAGTCGCCAGCTAAGGCCACGTAATTAAAAACACAAATGCATGCCCTAATGGAAGAGAACAGAGTTTGCCGTCGCATGACACAAGTCTGCCGGGCATAAAAAAGGATATCATTTTTTTACAAGGACAATGCACACACTCTTCTTTTGTTGGTAATAAATTTGTCATACTCAATAGTAAGACCATACACAAAAATTACTCGATTCATCTGACACCCGATTTTGACACAGGGCTTGCAGCGCCAAAAAGTGCACTGTGGTTTTGCGTGACGGAAACTTCTACAATCACGGTAAATTAACTAAGGCAGGTGTGTGTGCCATGCAGCATTGGTAAGTTTGCGAGAATAGCGTTTCCATTTCAGCTGTTTTTTTTTTGTTGCCATGCAATCACAAGTAATTTGGTGCCATGAACGAGGTTTACGTTAGCTAACAAGGCTGTAGTAACGGTTGCGGCTACAAATGACCTTATGCACCAATTACGCTTGTCGCTCGGTGACACAGATAATTAAGGTGTCAGAATACGGATGACTGAGTCGCCTAGTTTATTACTACTGTTAAAAAAGAAAGTGTTTTCTGACCCAGTGAAGGACTTTCCTATATGACTAGCTGTGTTATGACAAATGACCATACTTGATGAGACAAGCCGTAACAAATTAGCTTTGGATGTAACACAAGGAAGGAAATAGGTGGAGGCATCTGCAAGTATAACTGAAACAGTGGGTGCCTGTCCGGCATGAATTCATTATTTGCTGACACGATTTTTTGCTGCAGATCCTGATACATGATCGAGTAGAATGACTTCATAGATCTTAAGGCAGGATAGGCTGTGCTATACAAGGCAAGGCTGCATTCGGAAACCAAGTTGGCCCCTCCAGCAGAAGTGAGTATTGCCACAGCTTGCAACAGCTGTCCAGCTCGCAAAAGCTCCACTTTTTCTATGAAAGTGAGCCACCATTGTAGGGGAGAGGCAGTGTAAGGGTTTGCATCTTTAACTGTGTGCCCACTCACTTGAATAGATGCAAGCTGACATCTTAAAGCAAGAAACAGCAGTTAACAAAATCATGCAATACCAAAGTGTTTTTCAATCAAAAACAAAAACGAATCTATCAGCCTACAGAGACTTGCATTTTATCTTCACTGTCATTTAAAGTTGTGCTCGAGTATATTGTGCGGAAGTAATATCTTTTTTATTGCTGCAAAAGCCACGACGGTTAATGTACTGGCACTTGGTTTTATGAAGCCTTTGCATTCCTAATCTAGGTACTGGAATTCGCAGGGAACCTGGCCTTACAATTTTATTACTGTATCAAATCATTAAGTTCATTTAACCATAGTGTCTATTTTGAATTTTACTTGTAGGGCATTTTTTTTCTTTTTTGCTTTTTCAGGCAGATGTTCCTCTGACTCCCTGCCTGCATTCCGTGAACGGGGAAGTTAGCCTCCACATCGATGGCCAGCGTGTCTTGACTGCATCATCTTTACTGGGAGGACTGTGTAGTCTGTTTGCATTGTTCTGGATTTTCAACATTCAATATCCCAAGAAGGCACACAGAGCTCTAACATTTGTGGAACATGGCTTTTTGGACCTTGCCTGCGCCAAACCACGTGTGAAGGATTTAGAACTAATTAACTTTTATCGCATCAATATCGCTCACTAATATTTGTTTTCAATCCTGTAATCATTGGATAGTAGTCAAAAAGAACTCCGTATTATATCTCTGGCTTTTTCTTTTTTCTATTTTTACTGAAAAGGGGATATTTGATGGGCCGTTCTGTAGGCTCATAATACAGCTATCTTTCAGTGAAGCAATAATATTAACAAACTAATTTAACTTGAAACAATTATCTAAATAATATTGGCAACAGGTGCGAAATGAATCAACTAAAAATTATCCGAAAAACACGAATTTCATGGCTTTTTGTTCTCACTCTAAAGAAGCTGTCGCGATACCACCCATTCTGTTCTATATCATTGCAATTAACCCGTCAGACTCGGTCACTTTTTTTGGCGCATTTTTGTCTTTATCAAAACGCACTGGTATTTTCCGCAGCATATTTTTCGTTCTTTATATTACTCATTTATCCATAGTCATCTCACTGCAGTCTGTCTCCTACATCATTTATCTCTTGTGCCTTTACCACCTACAAAATGCTTGTTACCTTTCAATGTCAAATCGTTGCACAGCTCTCGCTTATTTCACGACAAATTGAAAAATTGTTTTGTTGTTGTAAACCACTGCAACCATTTTTTCTTCACTTTGTGTACTTAGTACTGATGTGTACTGTTAAGTTCTGATAAATACTGACGGGTTCTCGATCCTCTAGTATTATATGATGATTTCATTTACCATGCGGTTGTGTTTGTGCCTATCTGTTTTTCAAGTATTTCCAGTTCTTGTATTAATATTGCTTCTACAATTTTTTCAACTAGCAAACAGCTCTCGTTCACTTCACCACCTACTGAATTTTTTTTGTTGTAAACCACTGCAGCCATTTTTTTCACTGTCTACTGAGCGCTGATGCGTACAGATAAGTTCTGATAAGTACTGACGCGTTCTCGATCCTCTAGTATTCTATAATGATTTCACTTACCATGCGGTTGTGTTTGTGGCTATCTTTGTTTTTCGCGTATTTCCAGTTCTTGTAGTAATATTGCTTCTACGTTTTGTTCAACTAGCATCGTATTGCTGTCTTCAATTCCTAACTGGAGTGTTATTTAGCAATGTACCATTTGTGATTTCTAATATGAGGTCGCCATAAGTATTTATTTCGGAACTTCCTTGTGTACACCATGTACTATGTAAACTTGTCTGCGATAGTTCGTTTGAAATAAACCTGAAATCGAGAAAAACCGTGTGAAATCAGTACTCCCGCAGAGAACTAGAAATTCTCCCTTGTGGCCTTGAAAACCTCCTTTCGGAAGGCCTACAAAACTCCCGAAGCTTTCGTCAAACTCAATTCAAAAGAAGTAAATGCTTCCCTTGAACCTCCTAAAAACGCCCCTAAACTAACATAAGTACTTGCAAAGGGAGCCATAATAGGCTCCTATTCAACCGCCTAAAAATTCCATAAATATCACTTAAAAACGCCCTTCAGGAAGTAAAGAATGCTCCATTTTGACCTCCTTAAATTCTCCCGAACATTTCTTAACACTCCCTAAATACCTCCTTTCTATAACCTAAAAACTCCCTGTTTTGAGGAGGTAAACAAAACCTCCCTGTTCCATGTAGTAAAAAAACTCCTACAAGGAGGACCACTAGAGGACAGGCGAAAAAGAACCTATATGGAGTATATGGGAGGAAAAAAAGTTTAGAGTGTAGAAGGGCCACGAGACCCACCCGCCGTGAGCGATAACCTATTACCGAGGGTGAATTATTTCAAGCACTCCGAACATCAAAACGCAATCGTAGCCCAGGTTCGGATGGCCTACCTCCCGAGTTTTGCCTAAAGTTTTGGGAGTAGTTAAAGCAGCCTTTCAGCCCTTGTGAACAGGCTGCTGAGTGGTGGGGTTTTGTCAGCTTCTCAAAGGGAAGGGCTAATCACTCTCCTGTGTAAGGATGAGTCGAGGAGCTCCGACCTGCGAGCCTGGCGCCCCATCACGCTGCTCAATTGCGACTACAAGTTAATTGCCAAGTGCCTTGCCACAAGGCTCACTGATGACATAAATGCAATAGTCGGTCCGTACCAGGCGTGCTGCGTGCCCTTTCGTTCGGCGCAGCTGCACGGCTTTGCTCTCAGAGATTTGCTAGAATGGGCCAATAATAAAAATCTTTCCGGTTTGCTTTGTAGCTTTGATAAGGAGAAAGTTTAAGATAGAGTTAGCCGCGAGTATATTTTTCAAACTCTTGCCAACGCGGGCTTAGCAGATAACTTTCAGAAAATGGTTCGCGCTTTATACGATGGGCCAACCTCCGCGCTGTCCATCCACGTCCGCGTCTCAGATAGTTTTTCGATTAATCGCGGGGTAAGGCAGGGCTGTCCTCTTAGCCCTGTCCTGTATGTTTTGGCTATTGAACCGCTTCTACAGAGACTCGCGTCCGATCCACGCATAGGTAGTTTTCCGCTGCCGCCGCGTGCTCCGCGCGTCCCCATTTTCGTCGACGCTGATGACCTGACGATCGTCGTTCCGGACGAGAGCTCTCTTTGCTCCGCGCTGGACGTGATCGAAGGGTACGGCCGGGCCAGTGGGACGCGGCTCAACACCGCTAAGTGTTCGGTGATGTACCTTCGGGATGCACCGCCGCAACCAAAACATGGGCTACCTGTGGCTTCGGAAGTTAAGATCCTTGGTTTTCACTTCTCCGCTTCTTGTCCCGCCCCCAGCAACTGGCATGGTGCGTTAACGAAACTACAAATGAAGGCCCGTAATTTTGAAACCCTGCGCTGCCCACTGACCGCTCGCGCCACGATCGCGCGGACTTTGCTGTTTACGCTGTTAAGCTACATCGCCTCAGTCATGACCATGCCCGCGCGAACCAAACTGGAGGCGGAGCATATCGTGTTTCGTTTTCTCTGGGGCGGCAAGCTGGACAGGGTCAAGAGCCAGATAGTACAGCTGGCCAGAAGCAAGGGAGGCCTCGGCCTCACCGATGTGGGAGTTCTAGCGACAGCGCTGCACGTGAAGTGGACGCAGGTGGCGCTGGGCTGCGACATTCCGCTAACCAGTTGCCTCGAGTCCTATTTTCTTAGCACTCGTCTCGGTTTGTTTAGGCAGAGCTCCGTCCGCAATAACGTCGTTCGTGCTGGTACTCCTTCGCTGTGTTATAATGGGGCAGCATTATAGCCCTGTTTCGCCTCCAGCAAGCGGTTCCCGTTATTAACTTATTCGCGTCGCCGCTGAAAGATTTGGCAGAGATACTGTCCCCCCGCATCCCGCCTCACTTGAAGCAGTACACGCTCGTAAACTGGAATCCAAAATGGAAAATTATTCTCGCAGACTTTCTAGAACCCCGCAGAGCATCTTTCCAATGGCTTTTGGCGCGCGGGAGCCTCTTTTTCTACACTAGATGCACTCGTGCACCTGTAAGATTGGTTCCGGCGCACCGCAGGGCACTTTGTTCTATGGGGCGGCCGAGTCCACGATGCACATCTTTTTGGAGTGCGCAATTCCGCAGGCGCTCTTACGCAAAATAGCCCAAACATTTGACCTTCCTGGTATCCCATACGAGACAGTGCGGTTCCTCAACCCATTCCCGCGCGCCGCAATCAATCAGTTCGTTTTGCTCCTGGTGGAATGTTCGTATCAAGTATGGCTGGCCCGCTGCGCTTTCACTCACTCTGAGTCACTTATTGGTCGACCTGTTCTCTCTTCACAGTAAACTCGTTCCGGCGCGTTCTGTAATTCCCTAATTCCGGCGCGTTCTTTAAGAAAACACTGCATTTTGCATCACTCGGGCTCATTGGGTGGTCAGTGGAGTTTTTATTATATCTTTATTTGTAATGTGTATTATGTTCATGTGACTTATCGTAAACATTCTGACCTGCAACTTGTGTTTTCTGCGTTCAAAAGTTTTCCCGAAAACTTTACCTCGTGTAACGATCGCACCTTAACTGTGCATCATATTTTTGGAAAAGAGTGCGATTATTACGCGAGTAAACATGGTATGTGTCTTCTTGACCCTGTAGCTGTGGCAAAAACCTGAAGGAACAGTGCAACACTTTTAAAACTTTTTAACACGAAAGTGTTTTATGCCCGGGTATACCAAGATCTCACTCACGTCGTTTGCGTCACGGAAGTGACATCGCCAGGAAAAGTGCCACTGACGCTGCTGCGCCCTGATTCAAGCCCATGCCCTCTCGAGCCCTCTCACCGCATCGAGAGGTACATGCAGCTCTACTGGCTGGGGTATGAGCAGCAGACTGAGCAGCTCTCTCTGCCCATAGAGATGGTGCTGCCGTCTAGGAGAGGTGGGATCGAGGTAGCTCATCCGGACGCTTATGAGCGCTGACAGTTCGTGCCTCGATGTCA
This sequence comes from Haemaphysalis longicornis, assembly GCF_048455015.1. Classification (NCBI taxonomy): domain Eukaryota; kingdom Metazoa; phylum Arthropoda; class Arachnida; order Ixodida; family Ixodidae; genus Haemaphysalis; species Haemaphysalis longicornis. The sequence continues at coordinate 5,363,638 of NW_027526276.1, forward strand.
GCTACTTCGTGTTGGGGGGCGTGCGTGAATTGAGGCAAGGCCCCTGTGTGTCGTTGCCACGACCGTTGTGTTTCCAGCTGCTGTTTCTGTGCATGTCTTTTAGGTTTTGTTGTCCCGGAATAAATTGGTTGTTTTTGTTTGTTTGTTGCGTGTCGGCGTCACTTAATCTGGCGAGACGATCCTCCAGAACGCTTCGCACGTAAAGGAGGTTCGTTTACATTAAACTGCTCCTATGAAGGCACCTTTCACTTTCGTGTTTACCGATTCCCATCAAAGAGGAATCAACAACAATTTTCTTTCTAAATCTTTAACGGTTTCAAAACATAGTGAACTAACTAATACAGTACTTAGAAGAGGGGGTCACATGGCACCCAAGCGAAATTTTAATGTTCTACTCCGAATTCACAACTTCGAAACTTTCACGTAGATTTTCTTTCTTTCGTGGTCTTGCAGTTCTTAGGCCGCTCGAATAACATTATTACAATGGTGTAGCGTCTCTCGGCATGCTTTGTTTCAGTTGTAGCCATGAACACACGCGGTAGCTACTTTTAGAGAAAAGCTACAAAGGCAAAGGAGAAACCGAAGGCCGATAGTTCATCTGTGACGAGAAAATCACGTAGTCTTGGTACGTGGTGGCGATAACTTTAGTCTTCTCAACGCCACCAGACGCAATGAAAAGAGCGAAACCTTTTATCAGAAGCTTTGCATATTTCATATAAACGGACTTCGCCACTCTTTCACAAACATTTAGCGTCACTGGAGAAGAAGGAAAGACCAAAGCGGCTCCATTTCGGGCGTAGTTAAGAAGTCATCATCATCATCACCATCACCATCATAGTATCTCCAGCCACTGCATGTCAAAGGCATCTGCCATAGATCTCCAATCATCCCGGTCCTGTGTTAACTGCAACCAATTTATTTCCACAAACTTCTTGATCTCATCTGCCTATCGAACGTTCTGCAATCCCCTGCCACGCTTGCCTTTTCTAGACTATCGCTCTGCAACCTAATGGCCAAAGATTATCTTGCCTTTGCATTACATGCCCTACCGACACCCATTTCTTCTTTTTAATTTCTACTAATATGTCCTTAACACGGGTTTGTTTCCTGGTCCACTGCGGTCCCTTCTTGTCCCTAAAGTTACACATATGTGAAATTCAACGGCTTGTTGAGTCGTCCGTAATTTATGTTTAACCCTTTTAGTTAGCTTCCCAGTTTCTGACCCGTAGGTGAGTACCGGCAAGATGCGCCGTTAATACTTTTTCTTCCTAAGTTCTTCAGAGACAGTTTTAGGCTGCCATTCATTTATTTCTGCAGCATCATGGTTGGGATCTCGTGCCAGAACTTCGCCTAAGCCGACATATTTTCTTAGCATTTCCATTGCCTCACTACCTATCTCAAACCTGTGTGCTCTCCCGAGGTTATTGAGCATTACTTATGTTTTCCGCATAATATTTGTCAGGACCACGGTTATACTCTGCTTTGTATTAACCAATAGGTAAAAAACTTACAATGACAGAACCTCAATTATGAAAAGACAACTATAGCGCTACAATGCTTTCGGCGGAGCGACTGATATGGTCAGTCGGAAGAGTTGACCCAGAACTATTTCATTAGACACTTTCGCTCTTTCCTTCGATGAAACAAGACATGTGTAATCGGGTTTGGTCCATACAATTTTTACGAACGTAAAACTGTCCGGACGTGAAACAAATATTGGCTATATATTCGCGCTGATAAGGTATTATGCTTTTGGGCTCAAAAGTAGTAGCCAGCAATAAGGTTTACCGTTTATGAAAGGTTAAAAGCTGCGAGTATAAGCTCAGCGGCTACACTCAGCGGGGGTCCACGCTCCCGCAACAAGACGGCAGTATGAATAAGGTATTTAAGACAGAAAGCTCCTAAAACCTGCAGCAGGAGAAGAGGCGTAATTGCCAATAAGTATTGCCTATTTTTGGAAAAGAAGCAAATGTTGTCTAGCTGCGATATTTCCTGGTATCAGAAACGTTGTTAATTCCGCTTTTTCAGAACCGAGATGCATGTAAAAAAACATTTGAGGTGATGAGCGCAGTAACACAGCTTAGCTAACGCTATTAAGCTTTCATCTTCCGTGTTCTTACAGACAATAGTCTTTTTTGGGCTACATAAACGCAAAAATGTGGTCTGTCTGTATCCTTGTGTGTCTGTCTGTGACCCGATTCAGCCACCCGTCGAAACTGAAAAGAAAGCTGTGCAATAATGTTATATACTCACAACCAATTCTAAACGTCTTAGTATGGTGTCAGTGTTCATACTTGTCAACATTGTTGAAAAAGAACAAGACATTACGCAAATATAAGGCAACAAATCAATACATGAGCGATAGTCACAGTGTTCCTTTAAATTAAAAAATCGTGGATGCTTCGTTTTTGCGAGAGCTGATGAAATACGACATCAACGGCAGAAACCCGTCGCCTGCTGTTGTCAGCGGAACCCCCTGGTGGCATTTAAGAAATCAAACGGCAGTAGCACCCAAAAGTTCAAGTAAGTGGGTTTCAAGGACTGCTCGTGGAGGAGGGAAACGTGGTTCTATAAACGCTATAGTAGGTGCCTCAATACACACGCGTCTCCGCCGTACGGCAGCGCTGGCATCGAGACACCCGTCTTGGAGCAGTGAAACACGGTAAATTTAAATTGACTTGAACAAACCTCTAGCGTGTTATCTTGGGAGGAACGACAAGGGAAAAGAACAGGATGAGACGTGAGCGAGAAAGAAAGGGAGGCCTTTACTTGGCAGAGGCGCCAGTCCACTATTGTCTTCCGTGGACATTTGCAACGAGAGGAGGAGATACGCGGCCATTTTTAAAGCACACTATATCGGCGAATACGATTCAACAATTTCAACACTGTATGTTTAACAACTGTCCATCGGTACCGGAAGCACTCACTGCATTATTGCTTTAAAGGAACAAATTAAGGCCGTCACTTTAAATGACTGTACTGTCCAGGCTAAAAAAGGACTCACTTTTTAAGCATTAATAAGCGTTAATGTTTTGGCCAGAATTCCTCGTTAGCCACTGCAATTTATACTACAGCTATATTATCGATAACAAAGCATTATTTAAAGAATTACGGCATGATTTTATCGTAATTACTTTTAGCTTTGGGCGAGGGCTTTATAACAGCACGCAGACATCTTAAAAGGATACCTTTTTGTAAAACATTTTAAACAGTGGTCCGAGTTGGGCTTCTACAGATTATCACAAGGATCAGTAGAACTCTAAAAGGAGGCATTATTCCGAGCTGATATGTCATTACTTACATATCACCGGTACCAGGTCACACAGACACTAGGTCACACGAGGCCAGCCACTTTTTTGCTCAATAAACGTTTTCAATTTATTCTTCCAACTGTTGCTCTGCCCCTTTGTTGTAGATATTCAGATGCTGCACCATACAGGGAATACCAAGCCATGGTCACAATTATGGCTGCCGGTGTTTGACTTTTTCGTTAATTTTATGTTAAAAAAAACAATCACAATGGAGATGATTCATTTTGTTGCTGTGGGGCGAATAATCGACAAAGTCGACGGAGACCATTGCTATGACAACAAGTAGGGGTCTCGGTAAACCATTTGCTTCCACAAAAGCTGCAACGACGATGGGCGTTGACTGCAATTATCGAGGGTTATACTTATCTCCTTGGTCAATTTTCGGCGACGAAGGACACAGCAAAGTCAAAGGCAATGATCGCTTTGCTTCTGGACAGAACGACTAAGCGTGCGACCCATCTTCATGTCCCGTAATAACCAGACAAACCGTCCTGAACGGCTGTACTGGGAAGCCCCTCTTGTAAACGCAGTGCAAACTGGAAATTCGCATACCGAGGGCCTGTGTATCGTGGCCTCATGTGGAAGATATAGGCGGTGTTCATTGAAACGTTAAGCTGTCAATGTGTTCGCTTGCCAACCCTGGAAACAGCCAGGCACATGGCCGATGCGCAACGGACGCGGCGCGGCTTGTGCCACTGTGCCGGCGCGCTGATTAAAAGAAACACTGGCGTGCGTCGTCTGATCCGGTTCAAACAAATTCTCAACTGTAGTTTGAACATAGATGTTATTATTCGCACTCACATTGGATTTGACGCATCAATTTGCATTTGGTGGGGCAGGTGTTTTGAACGCCCAACACAAATGAAGGGCTTCGGATGGACAAGTACAGCCATCCCGCGGAGCCCGACGTAACCAGTGACGGCGCAATTGCATGGTTGACTGCATGCGTGCCTCGCCATTGAATACAAGCTATAGGGGTCATGAGGACAAAATACAACTTCCTTAAATTTGAGAGACCTTCCCTTGGGAACCTCACTCACGTCAAGCGAAGAAAGATGTTTAGTAACTGGGAAATACCAGAAATGTATAAAAATCATTCACATTTTCGCCCAGTGACACAATATGGGTACCGGTGACCTAACTTTGGCCTCCTATAAAAACGTCGTTGTCAGTGCATGATAGTATGTTATCATTTATATTGATACGATCAAACGCAATTCGAGGCCCAAATACAAACTCCCAGTCCTATTTCTGGGTGGTGGCTTGGGTAAGCGGTCGGTAATTGCTCAAACAGCATACGGTGAATTCATAGAGCAACCTCTGGAGATTGCAGATTATTCGCCATCACCTAATCTTTTTCTTAAATATCGGTGGTATTTTCTTGAATTTCGCGCTAAAATTTCAATCACCGCTATCAGAGCAGGACCGGGCTAATATTTCCTTATTTGCAGGCAATAAATATGTAATTGTATACGGTATGTATGGTCCCGTTAGAACAAGGAAATATGTGTGAAGGATCAATTTGGCACGGCCACTCAGCTGCTGAGGCTTTGTTCCGATCATTTCGAGATCGTTGGCTCAACCCCGCACGACGAGCAACTGTACAGTGAAGTTGCTAGGGAATACATACCTGGCAGTAATCTGTCTGGTAATTCAGGAACATACTACACATTGCGATCACGCCTAATGTGCGGCCAAAGCTATCTATATCTCATTTCATCGGAATATGTTATAAAAGCTTACAATGCGTACCCCTAATTCAACCGGGTAGCTGCGGTGGCTTAGCGACAGACAGACAGACAGACAGACGGACAGCAAAGAGACATATCCCGACTGGTTGGCTCAAAAAACATTAACGTCATTTGAAGTAACCTTCCACTGCGTCCTCACTGCGGGAGCCGAGCGGAGGGAACGCCAGCCAGTCGCTCGTCGGGGGCTTCTTAAACCATGCCTCCAACCATCGCCAGTGATTTCCATTTTTAGTGCCAAAGGTGTTGCAAACTTCATCCAACGTCCCCCGCCCGACGTCATGTATCTGAGCGCAGGTACCGTGCCCATCTCAGTAGCATCGGTACCTTATATGCCGCTCTGGTCGATAACGGTAAGTTTGATGCATGCGAACACTTGGCTCCCACCCATGCCAACGACAGGTGCTGCGATGGTCAAAGGTCTGTCAACATGCTCCTTTGAAGGGATGCACTGGTGGTACCGAGGATGTCTCGCAGGAGCGATCTTCTGGGATAGTCTTCATTATCCACATACTCGAATAGGCGGTACTCTGGACATGGTATCTAGCAAGCTGAGAGTGTCGTTCTTGCTGTCTTACAGGCAGTCATGCACGCGCGATTGAAGAAACCGACCACGGACAAACTTGAGTGACATGACCGGGCGTTCTATCTACCCGCGCTACTCAATACGTGACGCCAATGCAGGTGACATAATAGCGGCTGTTATCCGCACAAGAAAAGCTAAAGGAGCCCTGAATAGGTGGCGAATTCAAGCGCTATAAGCGCTTTCAAGTGATTTCAAGCGCGCTATCAGCGTTCTTTCCTTCCCTGGTCTGCAGGTGAGGTCTTGCCACCATTCAACGGAGCTTTCACGTGGCTTTAGCCCCTGACGTAGCCTCGGTGCTGAAGACTACGGTGCCGATATTCGCGGGTACCATGAAATACGGCGCCTAATCAGTATTTGCTGCTCTAGAACAGTATTTCCGGCCCTAGATGAAGCCGCAGGTAATTTCGGCGACTGGGGCGGTGTCTACGAGGGGCACACTTCGCCACTGCGTATCATAGGGACGAATGTCGATCGTTTCATCATCCGTCACATGAAATTAGCTGAGTTTGTTAATAGAGCGCGTCGTTTACAAGAGAAGAATAATGATGACGCCTTTTCCTAAGAGCACATTCTGGAGGCAGGACCCCTACACGTGCGGCCGTGGCAACCACCTGCCGTCATGGTGAACATGAACAGTGCAGGAATCAGCATACAGCGCAGCAGCTACAACTTGTCTTCGCGCTCCCTGATCCGGACTGTTGCTGAAAATCAGCTAACAAATGGGTTATCCGGAATGACAGGTCGGTGAAAGCATGTGCGTGGCTTCATAAAGCGGTGACCGAATAACTGCTGCGATGCTGTATTTTTTGGGCGACTTGTTCGCCCAAATACCGCCGCATGCGAAAACCCTAAGCGGGCCCATAGGCGTAGCTTGAAACCTGCAACTATGGTCGTGAGCGAGCACGGAGCCCTCCTATATAGCCTACAAACGCTCTTTTCCACTATGCTACAACTGGCGTGACATCGCTTGAGTGGCCGACGCGAAAAGCCGTGCCACGCAACCAGTAGTAGGTAGAGCATACGCGCCGGCTGCTAAAATAAAAAGCCGGACGAACCGCTGAGCAGGGCCAATGGGTGCGCGTACGTCAGAGCGCAAGGGCAATGACAAGTGTCTCTCGATTGCATTGCTACAGCTTATCAGCTCGTAGCATCGCCAGCGCTTTGGGCCACGAGGAAAGGGTGGAAGCTCCAGTCTTTATATATTCTTCGCCAACCTATATAGACCCTTTTCAATTGACTGTGCAACATTTCTGACAGAAGCTTTCACTCTTTCCTTCGCGCTTGGAAGCATTAGAAATCTCCAGCTATCGCAACAACGGAGCGGCACTGCGTAATTTGCTCATCGCAGCAGACCCGTCTCACAGTTGAGCTTTGCTTTTGTGGTTTTTTATAGGTAGCTATATGCCTCGAGCGCTGCCTGTAGGGGCACACTGAAATCCCCTTAGCACCCCGTTTCGAAAGTTACCTCAGGAGGCTCCGGCCTGCTCCTTAGTGTAACCACTGCTTTTGCGACACGTTCGCGACTAAGATTTACCGATTGTATGCGTTGTAAATACCTATATATGTAGAGCAGTCACTCTGCTCGGAAATGTGAGTGTTTACAAGATTATAAATGTTTCCTATGCGATCTTAGTTTGCTACGTACGGTCTGTATAAGCGTCAAGTGTCTGTCACAGGACGGCAACACGAAACCGGCGTATGCCTGGAGCTGATTGTACTTCCACTGCCCTGAAATTTGCTCGTAGTGCCTCCGTAGGCACCGCTTCCTCAGATGGTCATGCTACGGCTACACTACGATGTAAATTGGTTTTGTGTGCTTACATAATCTACAGGAGCACTCATGCCTCAAAGCAGTCCAGTTACGTTTGCAAATATTGACCATAGTGCAAATATTGACGATATTTACCTTAGTTATACACCACTACCCTTGACAAGCTAGTGTGGCATAAATTTTATAAAGACTACGAAAGAAGCACGACTGACAGTGCAAAATAATATTGGGCGATCATAACACGACAAAAATTTAACGCTTGGTGGTCTCGTCGTGAGGAAAGCGCTCGCATTCACATATCCGCCGTGAGCGTCGGGGAGACGGGCTTCTAGAGCGATTCGTTTCCGCGACTAAACGTTTCTGCGAAGCAGCGTCACATGACACAACTAACCTGCAGAACCAAGCACAAGCTAACATTGGGGGGGTTTATCAGATACCCTTCCCTTCCAACTACACCATTTATTAATTCTGAACTCCTTACCATGGATACTGTGGGAATTGTGGAGAACCGCGGCCCCCGATCCCGAGCCGGCTCAACCTTTGGGAGAGACGCGTTACACAGAAACCAGTCCGGTGCTTCAGTGGTTCGGCGGCGCCCTTGGGAGATAGGCGCGCGAGCGACGCAAGCATATGGGAGCGGAAGGCGGAGGGAGTCTCTCAGGAGGTCGGGTGGGGGCAAGACCGGAGGAACACCGCGACGGTGGCGGATACCCTGTATATCAGGTGAGAACTGTGGTTTTTCGCGCACCGTGAGTGCTTGCGTCCCGTTCACGATCATGACCCGGACGGCATGATTCGTGAACGCCGCCGAGACGTGTGCTCGTATGCTTTGGTAGTACCCAAATAAACGGCTGTGCATCCGTACTACTGTCTACTGTGTTATCGTTCGGCGCACCTCGCTGGGCTACCGTAGGCTCCGGAGCGCTTGTGGTTGACACGACGGGAGCTAGCGTGATAGCCTACGCCGGAGTACTGGCTAGGTCGCCCCTAAGAACCCCACGATATCCCCCAATACTTAAAAAATTGCGTTCGCCGAGTGATCAGGCTTCATCCAGCTTTATTTCAAAAAGGGCTTGCGTTCGGGCTAGTTGGTATTCCATAACATTGATGTTAAGCACAGAAAAAAACAGGGACACAGTAGAGAAGGACAAGCGCTTTCAAAGTGCTTTATTTCAAAGTCTACTACGATTTTTCTATTGTGAACACTTTGGTGGTACAGTCCTGTGGTTTTTCATCTAAAACAGCCATTTTTTCGAATTTTGACGCGATAGCCATTATTCGTTATTTGATTCTTTATGTCACCAGCAATTTGCGTTAGTTGTTGAGCTATTTGTTTTAGGTCGGTCACAGGGTTTGTCCCTACGTCACGTGCTAAGTAATAACAAGCCCCTCAAATATCAGCACAAGTTACAAAAAGACTCACAGAGCAATCATGGGCGCGGCAGCACAATCAAGAAGAGGCAGACAGACCTCATGTATTCGATGTAGCGTATTGTCACCTGTAGGACATACAAAAACGGATTAGCGTTCTGCATGCTTCGGGTGCGGCCGTGACCAGTGATCGAAGTCACTTCTGGAGCCTTATTTAGGTCCGCAGTGATCGATGTTGAGTGCAATACCGCGGGGGCGCTGAACATTGCGCGGGCGCAATACGTCGCATAACCGAGTGGGTCCAGCTTGTAGGGCCGACCATACAGACTTACCGGCACATGCGGCACGTGGCGAGCTTTATCACGGTTTGAATTTATCACGGTTTGAAATGATGCTTTATCATTTGAGCTTTATCACGGTTTGAAATGATGCGATAACCGGTGGACCGGTGGACACGACGAAAGGGAAGGCCAATTAGATGACGGAAGGATGAAATATGGAAGTACGGTAGCTGGCAGTGGACTCGAGCGCCGCAAAAAAAGGTGCGGTGGGAGGTAAATGGGAGAGGTCTTTGCCTGCAGTGGGTCTACGTAAGCTGCTGTAGCTGATGATGATGAGTCAACCAATCACGGAAGTGATATTAGAAGGTTGCAAAAAGTCATTTCGAAGTCGGCCAGTGCTTCGAGTTCAAAGTAAGCTAACTATAATATTTGTACATCCCCTGAAGGTTTGGCTGCTGATCAATGGCCGCCCACTAGCCAAATAAATTTTACCTAGGTCGGTTTAGCCTTAAACAATATGGGGCTGGCAAATCAAGTCGGCCACCCAGTGCGTCCTTTCAATAGCTAATGATTTGCCAACCGAAACTTTTGCATTTACGTGGCGTTTACAACCGGTTACTGCTGTTCGAAACGCTCACTGGTAGGGAGATGCCAGCTGCGGAAATTGATTTGTCCAGAAATTAAAACACAGAAGGCAGCACTCTTTGTAGTATTACGAACACGGCCTTCAGGTGTGGCTGAATGGGAATATTTCGATAGAGTTGCTCTGAGAGCAACCAATACTTTACCAGAAAAGTTAAAATCCCCTCCGTCTAACGGCATCGATGATTAAAGCACGAATCTTTCTCGAATTGAAATGAGAAATGCGAAATGCTCGACCGAAGATAGCGGTGTTGTCACCTGGCAGCGGTCATGGAAAAGACACGGACATGCGCACTAGAGATTTCGGGGGTGAGGGTGCCTACCCATTTTCAATATGTTGCCCTCTCCTCGATCGCTTGATTGCCTTGTCGCCATGCCGCAAGAGCACTGCAAGCGCTATAAGTACTACAACCGCTAAAGCTGACGCAGTTGGACGGGCTGAGAGCAATACAGCGCAGTATGGCTCCCAGCTTCTGCCAGTGCTTGCATGGGAAACGCTTGCGTGCTCTCTGAAGGCATAGTTTTGAGTTCTTCATGCTTTCTTGAAGAAAAAGAGTTCAGAGATATGGAGACAAAAAAACGCCGAATAACTTCTGACGGCGCTGCATGGTTTTGCGTTCATGGTACCATGGCTGGGGGATTGAAGAATGTGCTGGCCGCCAACAAAGCGCCTTTATTGGACGGAGTCATGCCTGAGCCACTTTGCGGAACCGATGCTTGTATCAAACAATAAATATGCCACCAGAATTCCGCTTCAATGATACGCATAAACCGCCAGCATTGGGTGTTCTGGGATAGTCACGGGAGGAAATCCAATATTCCCAAAAATTAACGAAATGGGGAGCTCCAACCCTTCTATAGGCCAGTTGCCCTTGCACGAGAAAGTTGGTGGCCAGCAGCTTTTGTTTTCGTTTCGCAGGCTCAACAGTGCTTGTAGAACCCAAGCCGGCAGCACTTAACATGGTTTTCGCCGTGACCCAGGGTTCCATTGTTATTTCCTCAAGTTACTGCACCAGACAAGCAGGGATATGTCGGCAATTTACCAATGTTACGCCGGCACAGACAGGGATTGGGCGCATGCATGCGCCGATCCCGCAGTGCTCATAGTTATCTGGTGTTGATTCGCTAACCGTTATTTTAAGCTCTCCTTTGACATGGCGGCCAGGCAGGCGTGGGAATGTGGACAGGGCAACACTTCGTAGTGGGACATGCACCCTCGCTCCCAACACCTAAACTGCGCATGTCTCTCATCCTTTCCCTGCCGCTGTCAGGTGACGGCACCGTATCTTCCGCCGTGCGTTCCCAGTTTCGCATTCCAATTCTCCATGACTGTACAATAAACGCAGGAGCTGAGTACTTCCGAAGGCCAACCAAGGCGGGTGAGTATCAGGCCGAGGTTTTGGTTGGCGAGTCTCTCTAATGTTGTGAACCAATGAATCTTTCCCAAACATAAACTTTCCTAAACCAAGAGAGCATTTCACATGTGTCCGCTTTTCAATCGGGGAGCACAAGATAGCTCTCGCTACAGTCGCCAGTTCGGGAAGCTGATCGCCGCCGGTTCTAGCACGGTTCTACTAATTTCAAAAAAAAAAATGTGAGAGCTTGCGGACAAATCAATCCACGATCGGCAGTCATGCATGAGTAAGATGACGACATAAATGGATATGACGATTAGTAGTACCAGAGGCAAATCGACGACGGAACATGTAAATAAACAATTTCTATTCTAATGTCATGCGTGGCTGTGTGCCATTCAGTACTTACAGTGAAAGAAATCCTCCTGCTCCCCTATGATTCAAGCATTGCGCGACGTTGTGCAATCTTCACCAATTCTTTGTTTTTAGGGGGAAGGAGGGAGGCAGCTTTTTTTTGGCCTATGAAAAGCAACCCAATGGGCATTCCGAAATAAACGGACGTGGGACGTTATGTAAATTACATATGTTTTATCTCAAATACACCTGCAGTTTTGATTCCGCTCATACTGTGGGTATGTAGGACAAGGGCTAGCGGCTGCAGGTGTTTCAAACTGTTCTCTCTATTTAAACCTTTTGTTCAGGCATCCCCTTAAATTGTGACCGGGAGGCTGAATGGGGGTACAAGCGGATATCTTTTCTAAACATCTGTTTGTGTGCATGATGCCGCGGTGCTCTGTTTGGGTGCGTGAGGCCGTGTGGTGTCTAGACAGCGTGATCCCGGACGAGCTGTGACGAAAAGCCGGGCCCCTAAATTGCTCCGCCCACAATAAAAAGCTATATGCCAATTGCCCTACGCGCCACACTCTCTCCTTTCTCGCTTATCTCTGGACTTTGAAAGCCAATTCTTATTCCATGTCCCTCATCCATGCTCCCCCTTCCGTACAAGGCTTGAACCATAGCAAGCTGCAGGATCCTTTCCGTGCGATCACAGAAGGAAACTTTTTTCTGGATAATTATTTTATTCAGAGGAATAAATATGGTTACAAGTTACATGGAAGGAATAAATATGATATGCAAATGCACGATAGCACAGCCAAGGCTTACAACATTGCATATTCACACAAGAACATGGTCACTCATAAATATAAAGAAAAAAGGAATTTCGATTACAAAGAAAACAACTTGGTGCATAATAACATATCTCACAGTTCATTAGTAAAAGTGAAGCCTGTAACAAGTATCGGACCCCGAAATATAAAAAGCCTAACTGACGGCCTGACAAATAGGATAAATAATAAAAAAACAACAAACGGCGATAATAGAAACAGCCAGTCAGTATTTGGTGTTTACTCCTTCAACGCCTACTCTTTTCCTGCCGCACGGCGGCCTCGATGAACGGACTCCTTAGTCTTCAAGGAGATCACCGCCTGACAACACCTTTCCAGTGCCTCACCAATTCGTCAGATCTGGGTCCCTCTTGCGCACTTCTGATTCAGTTGAGTTTTTAAAAAGGGGTCTCACAGCGCACTCAACTGCGTCGACGCGTCCCCTCGAGAGCGAGTGGAGGCCCAGTATGAGAATACCATCGCTCTAGACAGGACATTCCGATTTATCACTTGGGTGACCTCACATTCGACCACGTTATTTGCGATCGTGTGCCAAAGAAAGTATGTGTTTCGTCCCAAAACTATTGAGCAGCACTGCATGCCAGGAAGACGTGCTCTGACGTTTCCGTTTTACGGCCCACGATGCGTCCCACCCCGCAAAGCATAAATAATCCCGGAGACTCATGCCGCGCCGTAAGTGGCAGCACCCCGGCATGAAAACGAAAGAAATCTTTATACTCTTAGGGCACAGGCAGGTCTCACACTTAGCTCAATGGATTCGCGCCTGGCGTGCTCTCGGAAGGTTGCAGATATAAACGCGGCGGGAAGACTTTTGCCATGATCTCCCCATTAGGCCTTTGTGAATAAAAGATGACGGGGTTCTCCCAGGACAACTGCTCTTCCAAATTTACCAGTGCACCGGTGAGCTCTTTGCAAAACCGGTGTCACTCAGAGCGTGGTTAAGGCCTTCTGACGTACCGAGCCACCTGGCTAGGTGTGCAGAGTTAAGCCACTATAAGCCGCGCGAAGGAAAGAGTCCGGGCTGAGCGCGGAAGTACAAGATGCACTGTACGACCAGCTTGAGCTCTAAACACAGAACGCCCACGCTTCCTTTCTCCAACACTCAAAAAACGTTGGAACGACGCATGGGTTCATACGTTGAACGGCAGAGCAACACGGTCCATAACCGGAGAAGTTTGTATTTTGAGCTGGCCTAGATCGTAGTAATGCCTGCTCTGCACAACATGTCATGGTACACGAGGGTATTGCAAACGTGTTTTCTTGAGAAATCAAGGATGTACCTCATCCTCCATGGCTGGAGATTTCTCTAGACCACCGCCCATTTAACCCGTCATCTTGGCACACACGCCTTCTCCAGGTTGAGATTTACGCCGAAGTAATTCCCAACACTTTCCTTCCAATCGATGCCGAAGAGTTGCCAGGGTTTGCGAACCAATGCGCCAAGCGAAGCTCCTTCTGACCAGGCCGTTTGTATTTCTGGCCCCGAGAAGCGTAGGAAGCAACCACGCGCTCGACTCCCTCGCCAACCTGCGCCGATGATGCGCAAACGAAAGCCACATCGTCCGCATAGGCCAGGACTAGCAATTCCTCCTTCATGAGAACAAGGCCTTTGTGTCTAACGCTGTGATCATACGGAAGAGGAGCTCCATGTACCAAGAGAAAAGCAGTGGTGCAATTGAATATCCCTGACGCACTGATCTCTTCTGTGAAATGAGGACCCTAGGCTGACCGTTTAAGCAAATGCTGGTGGCAATGTCGTTGTAGCAAATCAAACTCCATTCGAGCATTACGTCCCTAATTCCTAAATGAGGAAGAGTAAGCAGGTAGGGGCGGTTTACTTGGTTTAAAGCTATCCTAATATCCAGTTGGAGCACGGCCAATGGAGTAACGCCCAGCGCTTGTGCCTCGCACGCGCTCTTCATCCGATATAAGTTGATGATAGAGTGTTCCTTGAAGCAACAGGACTGATGATTCCCTACCACGCCTCCCAGTGCCGCCTGAGATGGTTCAGTAAGCATCTTTCTGATTACTTCGTAGTCAACTGATATTACCATTATGTGGCTGAAGTAATTCATAAAAGGGGTAATTCTTTTAAAACCCTCTCATGCATGAAATAAATCCGAAGAATACAAAAATTATTTTTTGCCTAAATGTATTCGCAGAGACCACAAAGATTATGAAAAAAATTATTTCAAGAATTCAAGAGCCTCTGTATGGCAGTACCAATGTGTCCCCATTTGAGGACATCATGCTTTAAGTTCCTATTTTACTTTGGCTTCAGCACACATGAACTATATAATACTCTACATATTGTATTGAGCATTCATGATAAAACACTGATAGAAACAATTACAATTCAAAATGAAATGTTGACGACCAGTCTTTCACATTCAGCTTAGGTGCTGTGGAAGGACTGGAAGCACTCCGGACAGAGAGGCACGTTGCCCTGACTGCAGAGGTACCTTGTCTTGCTGCGGCAGGCAAGGCTTCGACAACTGCTGGTGTACTTTTGTTTGCTCTTCTTTAGGAAATGGTGCCCGCCATCGAGCTTTTTTTCCAGGGGCACATGGTTGAACACTCTCTTCTTTATGGGCGCTGGCAGCGAATCGTTGGATGGCCGGCCTCGCCACTTCGGGCTCTGTTCTGCTTTCCCATGAAATATTAGCGCCTTGGCAACGCGACTTCCAAACTCAAGTTGGTCCATTGGATGCTCCACACCTTTGTCCCATCTCCACAGAATCCAGGCGTTCACAACTGCGGCGTTTAGTAGGTGGAAGAAAATCCCCAAGTAGCCCCTCTTATTCCGGAAGTCATTTATGTGCCTTGCAATCAAGGAATCCACGAAGTCGACACCTCCCATGTGTTTTTTGTAAAGTTACACGGAGTACGGCCGGGTGACATCCAGTGCTTTTCTCTTTTTTGTTGTACCTTTTGGTAATGCCTTCAAGCTGCCGTCCAGCGTAGCTGGAAACAACGTGAACAAGCGAGTTGTCCAGCCACCTTGTCACTGTGATGTAGTCTACTGAGGTGCAAATTGATGTGCTTCCCCTTCCACCCGCTTTGAGCTCCTGCAAGGGCTTTAGCTTTTTATCCACTCCTTGCAGACGGTTTGCATGGCACGTACCGACAAACCATATTCCATCCTCTCTCAGTTTCCTGACCAGGGCCATGGATGTGAATAAGTAATCAGGATAAAGTTTATAATTTTTCCTTTCAAGTCCCTTGGACACCTCATGATTACGTCTCCGGCCATACCAATTTCGCTTGAAACATTGGATCGCCCCGATGTTGCATCTTGGTATACCTCAAAACGGTAAATCTAGCGAGGCACTCCTGCTCTCACCCATACCTTGAAGCCCCAGGGCTTCGGCTTACTTCACTTTCGTCTCCCGAGCTGGTCGAAGTGCAAATATCGGTGAGGAGCTGTTCCCAATCATCCGCCTCTGAATCGTCCCCAGAATCAGAGGAGAGGTCTAAAAGCGCATCAATTTCTTCCCTGGAAAGTCTCTCTTGGAACACATCTTCGAAATTTGTGGTTTTTCCCAAGGTTTATGGAAGCGGGAGACTTTTTCACATTCAATAAACAGCGCAAAAGTCAACTCAACGATGCACGTAAAGCGCGGGAAATAAAAAGCGCTTTTGGCTTTTTACGAGTATTATTTTGTTTGGTGGCGCTGCAGGTAAGCCTATACGTTTCTTGCATATTGTCCTCACATGAGGACATCTGTTCTTTTCTTTCTCTACGGCCCACCGCCAAAAAGAAAACTTTATCAAAAGTAGCCCATAATATTCCCGAATTGTTCTTTCCGCGCATATTTTTTGCAGTTGACAAGCACCATAGCCTGTCGAGTAATTGTTTTTTGTTTTTTGGGAACATTGAACGACCTCAAGCAAGCCTATTCACCCTCAGAACCTGGCGATTAAAAAACCCCGGAAAGCTAGCGCCATCTGTGAAACAAGTTAGGCACTCTCACACGTCCTCAATTGAGGACACCATGCGGCTAATAACCCGATGCAAGTAACTGGATGAGTTCTGTAGTAAGACAAATATATGTCCTCATATGAGGCCCGCATGCATGAAAGGGTTAACGATTTTTTGGTTGAAGGACTACATCACTGCAACGCACGAATGGCGACTGGTGGTTTTCTTTCCGTTTGTCTTCAAAAACTCTCGAAAGAATGGTGCTAGGTTGTTGGCGGAACGTGGAGCAGAAGTCTGCCACATTTCGGTCCTGGCCCGAGGGTTTGATTTTTTTGTGCAGTTTTTAATTGTCGGCTCTACCTCAGAGCCGACGTGTTTATATATTATGGGCGTGTTTATAGCATCCGGAATTAATATCATCTCACATTTTCGGGTTGTGTTCCAGTATTTTCTGTGGACGAGTTCCGGCTCTTTGTCGGTGCTCAGTAGTGCTGAAAAGCAGTCGGTGAAGGCTGAAGCTAATTCCTAGCACCCAGAGGAAAGGACGCCATTCTGTTCAGCCTCCGTAACGGTTTTTTTTAGCAACTCGCTCCGTCTCGATGGACCGAAAGAGTTTTGACAGCTGTGCCTTGTGCTCTGCATTTTCCGACTCCGGGCCAGGGTTTCCCACAAGCTCCGCTCCAGCTCTTTCCCTCGTTGTTGTTTGGATGTTCCTCTGGAATTCTCCTGGCTCTTCCTCCTCGACCTCGGTGACGCCGCGAAGGGTTTCCAAATGGCTGCGATCCTTGCCTC
The DNA here is from genome assembly GCF_048455015.1 of Haemaphysalis longicornis. Classification (NCBI taxonomy): domain Eukaryota; kingdom Metazoa; phylum Arthropoda; class Arachnida; order Ixodida; family Ixodidae; genus Haemaphysalis; species Haemaphysalis longicornis. The sequence goes on from NW_027526276.1 coordinate 5,380,604, forward strand.
TACTTTCGGCAGGCTCCATTCCGCACTGAAGGACACATCACCATGCATTTGTAGTAGTCTGAAATTTTTTCTATACATATTCCGTCGTCGCTTTGCACCGTGGTAGCAGGAGTCATCGTCATGTGCATTGATATCGCCGTGGTCTTCATGCCACGCCTTATATGAGCGGTTACTCTTAGCAACTGCGCTGGGGTTTTTTTCTTGTTTGCTAAAGCCACTGCGAGTGCCGGGGACGCTGGGCGGTTCCCGCGACGCACACGCTCACGAGCGCTCCGAATTTTCTCTGTTTATGTTCGGAGCACCGAAAATATGGCTTGTACAATAACTCTGCTGTTAAAAATTTGACGTTGAGGTAGGCGGAAAACGTGATCTAAGTGAACGCGTGCAAGCAAAGGGAGTCACCGTGTGGAAGGAGGGTTGGAGCTAGGCTTTGAGGATGGCCGACACAGTAAGAGCTTAGAAAAGGCTATGGTTGTAGCTAGCGGAACTACATATGGAGGGTGCTGTCCAGGGGTTTGGTCAAGTGGCGAAGCAAGCAGCCGCATATGTAAACACGCCTCCAGTATCAGATCAATAGGTGGGTCACTATGTTATTCCGACATATCTTTGATAGTTCTGAGTACCCGCCTTTACTATTGTGGTACCGTGGATCAGCAGAACCATGCAATTGTAACAGGCTACAAATCTTTTAAAATGCACCAAACTTTTCTAGGGACACTACTTTATCGTGCTGAAATAAAGTGTAAAGAAATAAATTAGCCAATTAAAATTCTTTTGTTTTCCGCAAAAACGGGTGAGCATTTTTTGGCAAAACTTCACGTTTCGAAAAAAAAAAGAAAACAATCTGTGGTTACTTAAACCTTCACGTAGCCTAGGACTGCATACAACTTGGTAAGTCGCAAAGTTTGTATTGTTAGAACTGTAACACTGGCTCCTCTTGTACCTTTTAGAATAGACCGTAATGTTTCGTTAGGTACTTCGTTTTGCGACTCGTGTGTTTGCCAATTTTGATACGGTGGCCTGAGTGGCAGATATTCGCATCTGGTAGTGTAACCTGTTTCAAGCGTGAACGCCTTAGATCTCTATGTTTGGAGAACACCCATTTTGCGCCACAAACAAACTGCGGCAAAACAAAATTTGATATCTGAGCGAGGACGAGTCGGGGATCGCGTGTTGGGTAGAGAAACGGCAGGCGAGTGGATCGTTTGAGAAGGCTCTGTGCGAAATAACGGCGCAGTGCGCATCGGGAAAGCGACACAGCAGTTCATAATAACGGCCGGCCACTGGCGCACATGCAATACGAGTCCCCTTAACATCCAAAAGTACCAGCGGGAGGGAGCAGGAGGCTCCTGGCGATGGCGAGCGAGCGCAACCAGCCTCATAAGGGGCTGTTAAGGGGTCTAGTCATTTCCTGATGGGCCGGGCCACAAATGTCTACAGAAAGTTCAACAGAAGATAAATAGAATGTCCAAGTAGGCTTTTCACTCCAAAGTCTTACGAAGTTATCAGCGTTCCCGTATGTTTTTTTTTTAATGTGCATCTTCTTAAGCCTGTAGCTGTTGCGAAAACGTAACGAGAGACTGCAACATTTTTCAACTTTTTTCTAGATCCTGAATCCTCTCGGAATGCAGACAACCAACAAATTCAGTACCTAAAATAGCAGGTCCCGAAGTACCCAATGCAGAATATGCCCACCTCACAACTTGAAACGTTGCCCGACAGGGTTTTCTCGCTTTCCCCCTCTTGGTGTTCTTCGGCAGCTCTAACATTGTCATTACACCGTCGTAGCGGCTGTTTGCCGGGTTTCTTGCAGTGGCAGCAATCAACGCATTTCGTGGTCGCTTTTAACGAAAAGCCACCAAAGCAAATTGGAAACCGAAGGTGGATACTTTTGCTCTGAGGACAAAATCACGCAGTGTCGCTACGTGGTAGCCATAACTTCAGCCTTCACACTGCTTCGAGACGCGAAGGAAAGACTGAAAGCATCTATCGGAAGTGTTGTAGAGCAGGGACTCTAAAACTCTTCTCACAAACCTGTAGCGTCACTGGATGAGAAGAAAAGACTGAAGCGGCTCCATTTCGGGCGTACTGAACAAACGCGTCACAGGAATTGACAATGGCGTAAAATAACTTATTGAAAGACAGCTATTTCTTTGACAATGCTCGCAATCGTAAAGCAAAAAGTGAATTTGCTTTTGTTCTGTCCTTCGATAAAGCATTACCCTAATGATAAGGCTTGGTTCTTAGAATTTTTAGGAAGATAATGCCGTCGGGAATGCGCACGAAAACCTGTCAATGTGTTTACACTAATACGCTGGCATGTATTTGTGCTCACAAGTAGTACTAAGCAATAACGTTCGTAGTCGATGTTGGTTTCACGGCAAAAGTATGACCTAACCTGCTACCTTCAGCATGGGTCTATGCTTCCCCAAAACGAAGGCGACATGAACAAAATATGCCAGACAGCCCACGTCTGAAACTTGCAGCTAGAGTAGAGGCGTAATTTTGTATAAATATTGCCAATTTTGAAAAAAAAAACAGAGGTTCTTGAACTAGAAGATTTCCTAAGGTCCAAGATCTCAACAGAGATAAACGTGGACGTAAGAAACCTCTCTGTAACGAATTTCTCGATTTAACGAAGTTTTTCAAGTCCCCATTGCCAGCCGCATTGAAAGCAATGTGTTTGTGACCTCTATGTAGCGAAGGTGTTGTGACAGTTAACCTTACTGTAAAGAATTCGCTACGCTGATGAGGCATTCTCTCTTGCACATTTCCTGCAAAATTGACTGGAGAAATGCAAAAATTTAGCGAACTTCAACAGAACAGAAAAGTACGGTGCATTTCCTGTTTCTGTGCGATGTCGAGTAGGTGCAAGGCCTGCCTCGCGGCGTGTAGTCTTGAGTCCACACTGCTATCTGTGGTGTCGATCCATCGGTGATGAGTTCTGATAACTTAAAACGAAAAGTTTTCTCTTTTCAAGACTAGCACGCAATTTTAAGTACCGTCTCCGCAGGTGCTAAAGAAGAACGTCACCGCCCGGTACACGATCCCAGATAGCACCCTCTCAATAATTATGAGTGCGGAAAAGAGCACCGAGATCACGAAGAGCGCTCTTGTCAGCATACGTTAGGTCTTTAAAATGGGTTAAGGTACATGAAATCACATTAAGGCTTAAGTGACGGTTAAGTAACATTCGTGAATACGGGGGTAAGTGACTTTGCTTCTTTGTAGGGCCGTGTAATGACTAAGTTTATGGGAGAGCAGCAGGCGCAAGTCACGCCGTTTATTACTGCAAAATAAATCCTTTGCTTTCGTTTCTGCTTCATTTACGCGAGCAAAACTCGAAACCTGCATGTACCAAATAGTTTGATGTAACATATATTGCGAATTTTTTCAACATATTATATCAATGTTTAACTCTAATATACGCTTCCCATGAGCCGAGCACCCTTATTCGAGCATTTCAGTTGGTGAGGGCTGTAATGCAGCTCATCTAACGCTAATAAGCGTTCATTGGCAGCAGGGTTTCTTTTCAAAGCACAATAGATCTCCGAACACGACGCATCAGTACAGCACTGTAAGTTGACTAACCTGCCAGCGGTATTTGAGCGCTCAATTTTTCTATAATGAAAATGAACGAAATAATGACTTCACTCTAAACGTCTGTACTACACATGCGATGGTGGGGCTCTCTTGGTAAGCGTTCATAAACGTTTACATTTCTACGAGCTGTGTTCACGAGAAAAAAATTGGCTCCAATTCACTCTGGGAAGGTGGTTGGAAAGCAAAGCTTTAAACAACACCCACAACAACTACCCATGCGACGTAGCTTGAATTCACGCACGTGGCTCTACAAATAGTGAAAGCAGAGATTCTGCCAACCGTTACTTGGAATTCGTGGGGGCGCCGTCCCGAACACCGCAGCGTCGGCCACAGCCCTAATAGAGGAGTGGACGCCGACTCAGTAGCCCGGCCGTGCGTCGGCAGAAAAAAAAATGTACACGAGCGTCTTTCGGAGAGTGAGAGAGCGGAACGTAGCCATCCTGATGGGCTAGCTCGGGGCTACACCACCCCGCGACACACGCGTAGACACAGGAACAATTCGGCATGCGAGCTTAGTGATTCCCATATACCGAATTAGGCCAGCAAATTAGGTATGCTAGAGAACTGCGAGAATGCTTAGGGAACATTTATAATCGCGATTTTTCAGAACCAGTTGCTCCTTCCGCCTGTTGTAATACTTTAAAAACACAAACGAATTGGTATTCATCAATTTAAAAAAACCGATTCCAATTTATCGCAAGCATTCCGCAAAAGAACGCGTTTCTCTAGCGCCCAGACGTCTCCAAATAGTCTGTACATTATGTTTTGTCTCCCTTCAAACCAATCCTTAATGTATCTTTGCCGTACGACCGCTTAATTCCCTCGCGTCCGCGATATCCTGGAAGTGCTCTCGAACCAGTTAATCAAGCCGCGCGAAAGAACCGCGTTATGGACGCGATTCTGAGCCGAAACAGGCCCACAAAAACCTTCGGTAAAGCAGACGACAAAGCCATACCGCCGAGGTCCTGCTAGCGAGCAGGAACCTCAACCCGTGGAGCACTGGGTAAATTCACCGCGCCATCTACAGTATGCTCCATGAATCAAACCCTATGCTCCCCCCTCCCATCACAATCTCCCTCGCCTTGGGAGTTTATTGTCCCACACGCCGCAAAAGAACCGTTTGGTGGTACAGGTAGAAAGCTTTGCATTAAAAGCATTCACTATGAAAATTGCGGCCGGCTGTCATTGTATTTCCCTTGAGCACTGGGCGAGGATTGGAAACTGCACGCAGATGGTGATAACTCAAACATATAAACTAAAATGTTTAAAAACAGCGGTCCGAGTTATGAACTTGAAAAGATTGATACCAAGCTAAGTAGTACTCTCAAAGAAAGCATAAGAGTTGAAACTTTCTTATTGACATTTCACAGGGACCAGGTCACAAAGTACCAGGTCGCAGCAGGCCACCCACTTTCTTGCTCAATAAACGTCTGGCAATGCAATCTTTCTACTTCCAATCTTCCAATCAAACCGCAGCAAACAAAACGATGGTGGGAATTACGGTAGCCTGCGTTTACGTTCTCGCTCAATTCTGTGTTTTGGTGGAAACAACAGCTGCAATGGCGATGATTTGTTTTGTTCTCTGCAGCGAACAAGCGACGAAGACGACACGTTGTGGTTACGACACGTAGAGGTCTTGGACAACCACTTGATTAAACGAACGTAACGATGACAATGAACATTGACTACAATTACTGCAGGGCATATTTATATCCTCGGTTAATTTCCAGCGCTGAAGGACACAGCGGAGTCAATGGCAAGTTGGCAACGATCGTTTTGCGGCATAACTGAACGACTGAGCACGCGACCCATCTGTCTGCCCCGAATAACGAGACAAGCCATCCTGAACGGCTGCGCTAGGAAGCTCCTCTCGTAAGAAAAGTTCTACTCCGGAAATTTCCATGCGGAGCGCCTCTGTATCCTCGCGTCAAGTTGAAGCGATAGGCGTCGTGAGTATAAAATACAACTACGTTCAGATTGAGAGACCTACCCGTGCGTAAATTACTCAAGTCCACTACAGCCACGAAAGATGTTTATCAACCGGGAAATACCAGAAATACATAAAAAACTTCAGATGTTGGGCTGTAGTGATGTAATAGCGGCCCCATTGACAAGACATTGGCCGGCACTGAAAATGTAGTAATCAGTGTAGTAATTTTGCGTTAACATTAAGTTGTATCAAATGAATGATAACATCAAACTGAATTACATGCCGAACTGCAATCGCCCAGTGTCATTTTTTTGTGGTGGCTTAGGTCGGGGGTCGTCAATGGTTCCAATACCTACTGCGACTTCAGAAAGAAATCTATCGAAATGGCTAGTGAGTCGCCATTGACTAACCTGTTTTCTCTTATGTCGCCGTTATTTGTTTCAAGTCTGCGATAAAATTGGTGTGATTGTTTCCGGAACAGCGCAGTGTTGCTATTTCAGTTTTTGTGAGCAAAAAAGACGAAATTGTATCTAGTTCGTATGGTCCGTATAAAACCGTGGAATATATGCGACGAGTAAACCCAGCGCGGTCGCTCTGCGGCGGAGGCTTTGTTATGCTCATTTCTATGTCGTGGGTTCGACCCCGCCACCGGGGCCGTTTTGCAGCAAAGCTACTAGGCCAGATTTGGCCGGAATTGTCAGGGTGGTTGAAGAATATTATCCCCATTCCGGTCATGACTAATTCACAGCCGAACTTATCTATCTCTCGCGTTCATGCAAATATGGTAGAAAAGCACACAATAAGTTAGTGCTAAGACAAACGTGTAGCTACTGTGGGTTTCCATAATTCTCACTTAATAACTATTTCACTTGCAAGTTTGTCAGCTGTGAAAGAGTAACCATCTCAGGGGGAGCGTGTTTCCGAAAACAGTAGCACCTCGTCTTCTTAAAGAACGATTTTAAATTTATGCGACGTTTTACTGCTGATGTAACTGTATAACCATGAGAATTGTTACCTCTATTGGTATCACAGATGATGAGAAGTTTGTGTTTAAATAGAAATTCTTCGGAGCGGACGTTTATCAAGACGTCCGAAGAGCCTGAAAAGATTTGTTAAAACCGCCATGAGATAAACTGTAACTCCTTCTTGTTTGCCCTTTAAGGTAAAACGATCATACCTAAATGCTTTCTTCAGGTGCACGGCTGAAGTTATTCTCATTCAGAAAGTAAAAATTATGGGTTTAGTTTCTGGACCATTTTTGTCTCCAACTGGGTGCCAGACACTACGTTGCTACAGGAACGATTTATACTGATATATTATTCATATATATTACATGTTATTTTCAGATGTTCATTGAAACGAAAACTAGAAAATGTGCCCCTACACTTCAGCGCTCGTCATTTTGCGTCATTTCTGGTCCGCGTGCTTACCGTGACCTGTTTTGTTTCGCTGTTCTTAGACAACAAAATTTTGTGCGTTATGTAGGCGTTCGTTTTGATTGCTCCCTAGGCCTCTGATATTGACAAAGGGCATGTTAGCGTTGCCACTCAACAATTCAATAAAGCTGTACTACTGCCCAGCCGAACACGGAAGCACACTCTGATCACCCCCCCCCCCCTGAAGTAAATAGAAAGAAAGCTTGACAGGCGAAGCACATTCTCACAACGCATCCGCAATTCTATGTCATCGAGGAATACAAGCGTGGGGTATGGTTATCAGTGTAGACACAAAGGCACCGCTTGTACGTCCTTCAAGTGGGTGGCGCAAATGCATGTTTGGCTGTGAACCTATTGCGTCACGTCCCGCGCATCTTCGTTGATGCTTTCCGCGATTTGGAGCGGGCAAAAACATGGCACTATTGTTGTAGACACTTGACTTTTGCCGATGACAGCCGGAAAGGTTAGACGGCATGGGTGCCAGAGATAGATTTCTTTGATTGATTGTTTGTGTTAACGGGCCGATGCAACGCAGGCGATAAGGTGCGGCGCAGTGGAGGCCTCCGGATTTATTTTGACCACCGAGGGATCTTCAACGTCCGCCGAAGTCTTGAACACACGGGCGTTTTTGCTTTTCGCCTCCATCAGAAAGCGGCCGCCGCGGCCGGGAATCGAACCCGCGACCTTGTGCTCAGCACCACAACGCCTTAGCCACTGAGTCTCCGGGGGGAAGGGGGGGGGTCGGAGATAGATTTTACTGCGCAGCAATTTCCCGTCCGGCTGGGGGGCTTGGCGACGTCGGCGGTGGCAACGAACTCGTTTTCCGCGTTAGCAAGTGGGCGAACAAGACACCCAAGGCACTCAAGGCCCCGTAGCGCTTGGCGAAGATTCTCTTCCGATTGTGGCTCATCCGAACCTTTGACATTTGCCCTTGAGGTTCAAACACGATATAACCCGCCGCGGTGGCTCAGTGGCTAAGGCGTTGCGCTGCTGAGCACGAGGTCGCGGGTTCGATTCCCAGCCGCGGCGGCCGCTTTTCTGATGGAGGCGAAAAGCAAAAACGCCCGTGTGTACGAGATTTCGGCGCACGTTAAAGATCCCCAGGCGGTCAAAAATAATCCGGAGCCCTCCACTACGGCGCGCCTCATCGCCTGCGTTGCGTCGGCGTGTTAAACGCTACAATCAATCATCAATCAAACACGATATGGAACAACATGCTCGGCATCGGGGGCGAACATACTGTGAGATAACAGCAGAGTAGCACGCGCCGTCCTACGTTTGCTCATTACACGATCCCTTCCTGAGAGGCAGCAGCAACGCGCAGTGACCGAGAAGACTGCAGTTCGCTCTGCGCACAAATTTCGCATTTGGTAATCGTCAGCTCCTTTTTGGAATACATAGACAACGATAGTTGGCTAGTGTCAACGCTAAACGCGTGCGTGACTTGACTTGATTGCACAATTTATCAGTCAACGTTGATACTTTCACACAGGTGTATTCGCACATTCTCGAAAGGAAAAATGCCTGGGGAAATACGTCACCTCAATTGACCATAGCGAAAAACTTATCACTGAAAAGCAACTATCTCCCGCTGTCCATAGAAAATACACGGCTCGCGAATAAACCAACGTTACCAAAAGTCCAGGTACAAAAGCGAACCAATAAACGTATATATATATATATATATATATATATATATATATATATATATATATATATATATATATATATATATATATATATATATATATATATATATATATATATATATATATATATATATATATATAGTAAGGAAATGAGGGGCTCGTTGAGGAAATACAGAATAATAGGTCAGCAGTCTACAGCGCCAAAGGAAGCATAGGGGTGTCGTTAGGCTCTTTTCTTTTTCACTACGGTTAATTAGGTAAACATTTTTTTTAATTATACAGAAGAAAGAAAGGAAGAAAAACACGCGCCCAGAGTGGGGACCGAACCCACGCCTTTCGAGTACATGTCGAATGCCTTACCAATTCGGCTATCTGGGCGACTGTGTTCTCCTTCACTTTCTGGGATATTTATATTTACTAGAAGTGTATGTGACGCTTGAGGGTGGTAGCCAGCGCCACTCTGACTACACGGGGAGAAGGGGACCTTCTTTTCAGTCAGAGTGGCGCTGGCTACCACACTCAAGCGTCACATACACTTCTAGTAAATATAAATAGCCCAGAAAGTGAAGGAGAACACAGTCGCCCAGATAGCCGAATTGGTAAGGCATTCGACATGTACTCGAAAGGCGTGGGTTCGGTCCCCACTCTGGGCGCGTGTTTTTCTTCCTTTCTTTCTTCTGTATAATTAAAAAAATGTTTACCTAATTAACCGTAGTGAAAAAGAAAAGAGCCTAACCACACCCCTATGCTTCCTTTGGCGTTGTAGACTGTTGACCTATTATTCTATATATATATATACATATATATATATAGACGTACGGGACGAGGGATTCCGTAAGGACACATATCAAAGTTGCAGTCCTTATTGCCTGTGCTGTTTGGCGTTTTAACGGTGTTTTATAGTGCCGAATGAGGTCAGATTGCATTTTTTTTTGCAGGAATAAATAATTGAAAATTCAAGTCGAGAAAAAATGCGCCGTTTTTTCCGGAAGCGGGTGTTTGTTGAATCGCCGCGGGGCTTACGAAAGGTACTTAGGTATGATAAGTTAGGTTCTTAGGTAATGTAAGTCAACATAACCCCCTCTCATCCTTTCTCTCCAAAAATTCCCCGAACACCAACCACCGGCTGACCTACCTGTGACCTACTTCGCGGCTTAAACTAAACAACCTTCTTTGACCCTCAGAATCTCTCCCGACATAATCCCAAACCAATCAGCTTTCTCCATTTCACTTCCTTCTTTCCTTCTCCCCTCTCAACTGGGGACCTACCCTATATAAAGCGTGCCGGTCAGGCTAGAGATTGCCCTGACGAAAGCTAGTCTCTTTGGGGAAACGTTGGCAACAATCGTGCTTTTACCTTGTTCAGTTTTCTTTTCTTATATATATATATATATACACATATATATATATATATATATATATATATATATATATATATATATATATATATATATATATATATATATATATATATATATATATATATATATATTTATATATATATATATATATGTATATATATGTATATATATATTACATGTAAGGGAAACAATTTCTAAAATACCGGTAAGTATATTAAGGAAAATGAAACAGGTCGAAAGAGGATGGGTTTTAACGTTTCGACCGGGGACCGGCCTTCGTCAGAATAACAGTACCAAAAGTAGTTGTACAGTATATAAAGGCGTTCGTTGGTGTGACAAAAATCACGTGGCAGCATAAATCACAAGAAAAATAAAAACAAGAACAAAAAAATCAGCAAGGAACATAATCAAAGTGCAATGCACTCTCAGGGCCCAGTTTTACAGATATCTAACCATTAGCAGTCTAATCATATGTTCGATTCGTGCGATACGAAGCGTAACAAATATAAGCACACGCAAAAAATAAAAAAATTGTAAATAATGATAATAACAACAAACAAAAACAGGATTGACATCACAGGTGCAAGCAACTTAGTTTTCCAGCACTTTCCTTCAAACCACGTGCGATTGTGTTAAATTTCAAGATTAAAAACTACTCGCGAACTTTCCTAGCATGGTGCGTTCGAAAACCAGATTTGAGGATCGTGGCTTTGATATTGTCAAAAGTGTGACCAGCGATATTGGCATGCTTTGATAATGGAAGATGAGGTAGTGCAGAAATATGAGCCTTGTGATTGTTAAAGCGAAGTCTGAAGGATGTTTGAGTCTCCCCAAAGTACTGCATTTTACAAAGATTGCATTCAAGTAGATAAACTACGTTACTGGAATCACAAGTATAGTAACCATTTATTTTTAGGCTAAAATCAGAAGCAGTGCTATTCGCGGTTGATGAGGTAGTCATATGGTGGCAAACCTTGCAGCGCGGGTTGTTGCAAGGGCGGCCGCCTGTAGTCAATGAAGATTTGCCTTTTGAAGATGTAAGAAAGTCGCGCAAATTCCTGGATCTTCTGTATGTCACACGAGGTGGTTCTCTGAAAATTGATTTCAGTCGTTCGCTCTGTAAAAGTATGTTATGGTGTTTTCTTAAAACGGCGTTTACACTTTGTGCAGGTGCGAAATAGGTTAGAACAAGGTTAGTATGCTTTGAAAGTGACTGTTCCTTCTTGGTGCATAAAAGTGCTTCGCGGTCATGGCTATCAGCACGCTTGATGGCGTCACCAATTATCTGGGAAGGGAATTTTTGCCTGACTAAAGCGTTTCGAAGATGGGCACAGTTAGAATTAAAATCAGATTGTCGGGAACATATTCTTTTAAAACGAAGGGCCTGACCGTAGGGTGTACTAGTATTACAGTGCTTGACATGATAACTTTTGAAATGGAGATATTGCTGGCGGTCAATAGGCTTCCTATAAACTGTTGTAGTGAGCTGGCCATCACACATCGTCAGTGTTACATCTAGAAAATTAATAGTTTGTTCTGAGTATGCGTGAGAAAACAAATGGACGGATGCGTGTTGTTAAAATCATGGATGAACGATGAAAGGTGAGCTTCCCCGTGCTGCCAAATCATAAAGATATCGTCGATGAATCGCTTGTAGTAGAGTGGCTTCAGCGCGCGACTTGCCAGAAATTTCTTTTCGAGTAGGCCCATGAAAATATTTGCATAAGTAGTGGCGACGGGTATGCCCATCGAAGTGACAATAACTTGTAGGTAATGAACCCTATTGAATTCAAAATTATTAAATTCAAGTATCAATTTTAAGAGGGTTACCAAGGTGGAGCTGTCAATTATTTTGTCACAAACGGACTCGTTGTAAGAGTGAAGTGCTCCCTGTATTCCATCCGCATGCGGGATATTGGTGTAAAGGGATTCCACATCTAAAGTAACCAACAGTGAACCAGAAGGCACAAACATATCGACAATGTCTGACAAGAAATGGTTTGTGTCCTTAATATAGGATGGGAATGAAGGTGGAATAGGGTTTATTACTGAATCTACAAATAAGGAGATTAATTCTGTAACTGTGCCTATGCCAGAAACTATTGACCGTCCGGGTTTTCCCGCTTGATGGATTTTTGGGAGGAGGTAAAATCGACCAGCGAAGGGGCTCAGTGGAACCAGAAAATTGAGAGCGGCAGCAGGAATTTTTTGTTGTTCAATTAGGTTGGTTAATGAATTTGTAATGTGCGATTTAAAGTTTGCAGTGGGGTCTCTATCAAGTCGCTGGTAGAACGTGGTGTCTTCAAGCTGCCTGGTAGCTTAGCTGACATAATCTAATTCGTTTAGTATTACGAGTGCTCCGCCTTTATCTGCAGGCTTGATGATTACGTCATCGCGGCATTTAAGGTGCTGCATTGCCGCCATTTCGTTTGATGAAAGGTTTCTTTTAAACGGAGCTTGTTTGTTATAAATTTCTAATACATCCCGTTGAACGGCGGCGATATATAGATACAAGCATTTATCCCTTTGCGTAGGCGGTATTCAATGTTTGTGGGATGGAAGCATGGGAGCTGTACGATCAGCAGTATGTTTGTCCACAAGGTATTCCCGCAATGTTAAGTTTCGAGCAAAATTAGCCAAGTCTTTCATGAGCTCGAATTCACTGAAACTGCCTGTAGCTGGGCTAAAATTAAGTCCTCGAGACAACAATGAACCTTTGTCACGTGAAAGCTCGTAAGAGGACAAGTTAACTATGTTACTAGATGTCACTGGGTCATCTGCCGATGTGGTACTGTTGTTGTGCTGGCTAATCTTAGCGGTAGCTATCTCGGAAAGAGCATAAGGTACAATCACCTTGTCTCTCAAAAGTTTCTTACTTTTGATCTTATATATTTCTGCCGATTTTTTTCGCTGGTATTCAGCCAGTTGTACATATTCGCGGGTCGAGAGTTTAATGCGAGATTAGTTCGTTTTCTTGGAAAAGTAAAGATTCATAATTGCCGATGATAATGCGCACAAGAGCAAAAGAAGCATTCAAGAGAACGTTATCCCAGGCGGAAACATCAGAAGCTGACATATTTTCAATAGCAGGTTTTAGCACAATTCGCAGTCCTCTAGGTACCACACTAGCTTGTAAAAAGGTTTTCAGCGTAAAAACGTGAAATTCGTACCGGAGACGCTTTTCTACAACTTTGCGAATTTTCATGAATACCTTAGAAACATACTTTAGAAACAAAGTATTCATGAAAATTCGCAAAGTTGTAGAAAAGCGTCTCCGATTCGAATTTCACGTTTTTACGCTGAAAACCTATTTACAAGCTAGTGTCGTACCCAGAGGACTGCGAATTGTGTTAAAACCTGCTATTGAAAATATGCCAGCTTCTGGTGTTTCCGCCTGGGATAACATGCTCTCGAATGCTTCTTTTGCTCTTGTGCGAATTGTCATCGGCCATTATGAATCTTTACTTAAATCCATTCGTAACCAAGAAAACCAACTAATCTCGCATCATAAACTCTCAAGCCGCGAATATGTGCAACTGGCTGAATACCAGCGAAAAAAATCGGCAGAAATATATAAGATCAAAAGCAAGAAACTTTTGAGAGACAAGGTGACTATACCTTATGTTCCTCCCGAGAAAGCTACCGCTAAGGTTAGCCCACACAACAACAGTACCACATCGGCAGATGATGCAGTGACATCTAGTGACACTGTTAACTTGTCCTATTACGAGCTTTCACGTGAAAAGTTTCACTGTTGTCTCGAGGACTTAATTTTTCCCAGCGTCAGGTAGTTACAGTGAATTCGAGATCATGAAGGACTTGGATAATTTTGCTCGAAACTTAAGATTGCGGGAATAATTTGTGGACAAAAATTCTGCTTATCGTACTGCTCCCATCCTTCCATCCAACAAACATTGGATCCCGCCTACGCAAAGAGATAAATGCTTGTACCTATATATCGCCGCCGTTCAACGGGATGTATTAAAAATTTATAACAATCCAGCTCCGTTTAAAAGAAACGTTTCATCAAACGAAATGGCAGCAATGCAGCACCCTAAATGCCGCGAAGACGTAATCATCAAGCCTGCAGATAAAAGCGGAGCACTCGTAATACTAAACGAATTAGATTTTGTCAGCGAAGCTACCAGGCAGCGTGAAGACAATACGTTCTACCAGCGACTCGATAGAGACCCCACCGCGAACTTTAAAACGCTCATTACAAATTCATTAACCAACCTAATTGAACAACAAAAAATTCCAGCTTCCGCTCTCAATTCTCCCTTTCCACCGAGCCCCGTCGCTGGTCAATTTTACCTCCTCCAAAAAATCCATAAAGCGGGAAAGCCCGGACGGCCAATAGTTTCTGGCATAGGAACAGTTACAGAATTAATCTCCTTATTTGTAGATTCAGTAATAAACCCTATTCCACCTTCATTCCCATCCTATATTAAGGACACAAACCATTTTTTGTCAGACATTGTCGATATGTTTGTGCCTTCTGGTTCACTGTTGGTTACTTTAGATGTGGCATTCCTTTACACCAATATCCCGCATGCGGATGGAATACAGGGAGCACATCACTCTTACAACGAGTCCGTTTGTGACAAAATAATTGACAGCTCCACCTTGGTAATGCTCTTAAAATTGATACTTGAACTTAATTTTGAATTCAATGGGGTTCATTACCTACAAGTTAATGTCACATCGATGGGATTACCCGTCGGCCCTACTTATGCAAATATTTTCATTGTCCTACTCGGAAACAAATTTCTGGCAAGTCGCGCGCTGAAGCCACTCTACTACAAGCGATTCATCGACGATATCTTTATGATTTGGCAGCACGGGGATGCTCACTTTTCTTCCTTCATCTATGATTTTAACAACGCGCATTCGTCCATTTCTTTTTGCCACGCATACTCAGAACAAACTATTAATTTTCTAGATGTAACATTGACGATGTGTGATGGCCATCTCGCTACATCAGTTTATAGAAAGCCTATTGACCGCCAGCAATATCTCCATTTCAACAGTTATCATGTCAAGCACTGTAAAACAAGCATACCCTACGGTCAGGCCCTTCGTTTTAAAAGAATATGCTCCCAAAAATCTGATTTTAATTCTAACTGTGCCCATCTTCGAAACGCTTTATTCAGGCAAGAATACCCTTCCCAGATAATTGGTGACGCCATCAAGCGTGCTGATAGCCACGACCGCGAAGCACTTTTAGGCACCAAGAAGAAACAGTCACTTTCATAGCATACTAACGTTGTTCTAACCTACTCCGGACCTGCACAAAGTGTAAACGCCGTTTTAAGAAACCACCATAACATACTTTTACAGAACGAACGACTGAAATCAATTTTCAGAGAACCACCTCGTGTGACATACAGAAGATTCCGGAATTTGCGGGACTTTCTTACATCTTCAAAAGGCAAATCTACATTGACTACAGGCTGCCGCCCTTGCAACAAACTGTGCTGCACGGATTGCACCATATGACTACCTCATCAACCGCGAAAAGCACTGCTTCTGATTTTAGCTTAAAAATAAATGGTAACTATACTTGTGATACCAGTAACGTAGTTTATCTACTTGAATGCAATCTTTGTAAAATACAGTACGTTAGGGAGACACAATTTAACACAATCGCACGTGGTTTGAAGGCAAGTGCCGGAAAACTGAGTTGCTTGCACCTGTGATGTCAATCCTCTTTTTTTGTTGTTATTATTATTATTTTCTATTTTTTTTGCGCGTGTTGATATTTATGACGCTCCGTATCGCACGATTCGAATATATGATTAGACTACTACTGGTTAGATATCTGTAAAACGGGGCCCCGACAGTGCAGTGCACATTGATTAGGTTCGTTGCTGATTTTGTTGCTTTTGTTTTTGTTTTTCTTATGATTTATGCTGCCACGTGGTTTTTGGCACCGCAGCGAACGCCTTTATATACTGTACATCTACTCTTGGTACTGTTATTCTGACGAAGGCCGGTCCCCGGTCGAAACGTTAAAACCCATCCTCTTTCGACGTGTTTCGTTTTCTTCATTATACATATATATATATATATATATATATATATATATATATATATATATCAATTACTACACAGTCAACGCGTGTTTCCTAACACAAATGAAAACGGTGAGAGAAGGTTTGGGGGGTGTAATTTCATATGCACAGAACCGAGAGAGATATTGTGCGAAATTAGCGCGTATTTTTGCGTATAAAAAGCTTACTTTGGCTTATAGCGGGTATTTTAAGATATAATACCCGAAAAGAGAATATGTAGTAGTCAATGGGTATGTAGCAGGTCCGCTGGTCGTCAGAGCACGCGCACAGGATTAAATTTAAGGGGATAAATTTTGAGTGGTAGCCTTCCTAGTGCCTGATCTGCGAGTAACTTATTGATTGGTTCATTAATTGCTTTAAACGTGGCCCAGCATTCACCACGAGTGGGAGCGACTATATTACTAGACATCGTACGCAACATCCCGCGCGTACGCGCGCACAGCACAGCACATCGCGCTGCAGTGACATGCAGCCCTGCTAGCTACGCGATATCGAACGGCCAACTGCGGGTGTGTGTCACTAGGCTGTAGAAACAAGGAGAGTGTACGGTTTCTCCAAGGGCTAAGGATTTTAGGCCTAACGTCACGCTTCGAGGTATTACGACGTCAACCAGTACTTGAAACTTGCAGTGTAATCTCTCCGTCTTTCCTTCATACTTGCATACATACATACATACATATATACATACATGCATACACACATACAAACATACATATACACGCACGCACACGCACACATACATACATACATACATACATACATACATACATACATACATACATACATACATACATACATACATACATACATACATACATACATACATACATACATACATACATACAAACATACATACAGGCAGACCGACAGACAGAGAGAGAGGCAGGCAGGGAGGCAGGAAAGCAAGCAGACAGACATTTAGCGTTTGGGTAGCTCAAAAAATGTGAATGCCGTTAGAAGTAACCTTCTAGTGTATCTGCATCGCTTGTGCTGAGCGGAGCATAAAATAACGAACGTATTCGCGAGGTAGTAGTTCATCGCGAGCATTCTCAAATCACGCATCCAGCCCATGCCCATAACCATCGCCGGTAGTGCCAATGGCGTCAGCAAAGTTCACCCAGCCGCACCAGCCAGATGTCGTGTATCTGCCCGCAATTGCCTCTTACGTTCAGATCTAGAAGTATCAGTTTGATGCATGCAACCGCTTGGCCCAGACGCCTGAAAAAGGTGGGTTCTCCGATGGCCAAAGGTCCGTCAACACGCTTGTATGATGTGATGCAGGCGTGGTAGCAAGGACGTTTTGCAGTAGTTATTTTCCAGGCTAATCTTCATGATCCAGACACTCAAATGCGCAACGTAACGCTGGTACGCTGAACATGTTATCTAGCAAGCTGCACCTGTATTTCTTGTGGTCTACAAAGGCAGCCATGCACTCTAGATTGACGAGCCAAACAGTGGACCAACACGAGTGATAACACCGGGTGGTCAAACAACCCTCAATACTCAATATGTGACGCCGATACCGGCGACACAATGACACAGCTCGTTTCGTACAAGACAGCCTAAGGGGCCCTAGATAGGAAGCGATTTCAAGCGCTATCACAAGTCAGGCGTTTTTTGTTTCTTTTCTTGTTTACAGGGTGCGTTTTACACCCCCTCAACGGAGCTTCGATGTGGCTTTTTCACTCTGACGTAGCCTCTATTACACAGCAGGTGCTGAAGAGTACAGTACCGTCAATGACGTTTGCGGCTCTGGAAGATCCCCAGCTGGTTTCGGCAGTTCGGGCTGCGTCAACGAGAGCGAAACTCCAGCCCTGCATATCTTTGTAGGAAATAATGTCGATCGTGTCTCTCCGTGACACAAGTTTAGCTGAGTTTGTTGATATAGGGCGTCGTTTAGAAGATATGAACAACGCTGACAAGGATGGAGCGTATTCTGCAGGTAGAAGCGCTACGAACGAGCCCACGGCAACAATCTGGCTTCGCGGTGCATATGGAATATGCACGAATCGGCACACACCGCAGCAGCTACAACATGTCTCCGCCTCCCCGATCTGGACTGTACTGAAAATCGTTTACAAATTAGTGAAAGGGGAGGATAGTACGGTGAAATATTGTACTGACGATCGTCGTCGGCGCGTCTTCATAAAGCAATGACCGGATAATGGCGGCGATGCTCTTTTTTCCGCGACCTCTTCTTCGCATGCAAGAAACGTTAGCGAGCCACAAGCCTTAGGATGAAATCTCCAATTATTGTCGTTAGCAAGGATGTTACTGCCCTCTTTTCTAGCCTTCAAGTGCGCGTTTCCATTACATATGCCGGAACTGACGTGCGATCGCTAGCTCGGTGACGCGAAATGCAGTGTTGCGCAACCAGTATACACAAAGCATACGCGCCCGCTGTAAAAATAAAAAGTTGGACGAAACGCTGAGCGGAGCCAATGGCTGCGCTCACGTCAGTGCGAAAAGGCTGCCAGAAGTGTATCTAGGTGACAACTGGGCTTGTTGGTATTACATTTAAACATCTTTACGGTAGCGCACTTACACACGAACACTACGTAAAGAGACGACGAACCACAGCGCTGACTCGCAACTGATATGTTATTACAATAGACTGATAATAAAATACAGCAACCGAAACCCGTGTGACCACACATTAGACATACGTCACAATGCATGGTGTTATTTCCAAAACGTGGCAGGAACGGACAAATTGTGTGAATGAAGGCGCGTGTTTTATATTTACACTAGGGAGTGATTTAAGAATTCGAACTCACTTTCATGGTAAAGAATAGAAAGCACACTAATGAACGGCACCACCTTTTTTCTTTCGTTATACGCCTCGATTATCTCGCCTGTCAACTTGTTCCTGTACACACCTGATATCCCTGTTTCCTGGAACCCAGGCTCGCATTCGCACTCTAAAACACGCTGAGCCACGTCCGAGTAGGTGTTCAGGTGTCCGCTGCTTAAGACGTTTATATTATATTTACTAATGTGAAGTGTATTAAAGGAGTACGGAAAGGAAATTGTGACGGCGAGTGAACTTGGGAGATAGATTGGTGTGGACGCATAGATTGTCTGCAAAATACCAGCGGCAAACGGAATCTCGAAGATATTTAACGTCAGTTTTAAAGTGTACGAAACGCTACCGAGTAGCCAGTGGAGGTGCTTGCGCGATCAGAATTACCTGGATGTGGAGTAAATAAACAACACCAAACATGTTACCAGTGTCTGTTGGCATCTTCCGCACTGCCGGCGTTTCTCGCTGGCTTTGCGCTCTCACCGGAGGTCGGCGGTTGTGCTCTCGAGGAACGAACGACCCGACCGTTGGCTTCGGGGGCGTCGGGGTTTTGTTTCCTTATAGGGCAGCTGGCCGCGGCCTAAGTTCTACATTGGTTCCAGGGACTCTATTTTTATTGATTTTATTCCAGTGGACGCGAAAACGCGCCGTGGACGCGAAAAGCGCAGTGAGCGAGCCGCATGGTCGCTAAGCAGGCAACGGCTACGGCCGCAAAGTGGCGCAGGCCAGCGCAGGTAGGTCGAGCGATAGTTTGTTACCGCTTCATGAAATGGGACTTATTTCCAATTACGGCAGCACACACGAAAAAGGAGTTTATGACGCGAAGGCTGATTTGATTAAAAATTGTCATCTGCACCGCTTACGATAGCGGCAATGGAATATTCGCGGCTGTTTTAAGCCTAACTCATCTGTAGGCAGACCTAGAGGCAGACCGGCCGGTTACTTCCCAGCGCGCTTCTTATCCAACTAGAGCGTCTACGACCAGGTGAGCTTGTTTGACGCTACGGACAGTGCCAGGATTGCCCGTGGAATTACAGACTAGGAAGCCACCCCAGAATTTATTTTTCCTCGGTAAAGATTCTTCCTGGTCATCCTCTTCCTCACCCAGTGCCTCGAGCGTTGCGCGCGCCGTTCTCTAGCCGTGGCAGCAATTTCCACTCGTGGCAGCTGCATCACCTTCACCGTCGCCTTCTAATTCAGTGACGGACTAAATACGTACGGGTATGGCCATTAGAAAAAACTGCCGCCGACGCGGAATTGGCATTGCTGCGGCAGCTCTCCTCTGTGATGTCGGTCCGACAGGGACGTGGGCAGCTTTCTTTATACCAAATGCAGCCTTTCGCGGCACCTGCTGAAACCTTAACTGCGACTGGCCGCCTTAAAAATGTAGCCTATTAAACAACCGCCGGCCGCTGCTGCAAATGATGTACATGATACATAGCTACCTATAGCAACGAAAAAAAGAGGCCAAATTTTTGTGCCACTGCCCCTTTAATGTAAGACTGATAGAACACGAACAGTCTTTAGGAGGGGGAACCTACTGGCACCCACGCGGTGGATCAGTGCCGAAGGCATTGTGCTGCTAAGCAAGATGACGCGTGTTCGATTCCCGGCCGCAGCAGCCGCTTTTCTGATGGAGACGAAAAGAAAAACCGCCAGTGCGCTTGAGGTTTTGGCGTGCGTGAAAGATCCCAACGTGATCAAAATAATGCGAAGCCCTCCACTACGGCGCACCTCGTCGCCTGCATTCTATTCGCTCCAACAAGGTGGAAATTTGGGCTGGTTGGTACATTTTTTGATGAGCGAAAAAACAGCGCGAAGAACGGGACAAGGAAGGACAAACGGACAGCGCTTCGTCCGTTTGTCCTTCCTTGTCCCGTTCTTCGCGCTGTTTTTTCGCTCATCTATTCGCTCGTTAAACCATACAATAGACCCACACGTATACTCACACGTGGCTGAGCTCGCCTCAGAGCGCAAACGCGAGCCTGTGTTCCAGGAAACAGGGATACTACCTCTGCCCAGGGGACACGTTGACAAGGGCGAATATCGAACCATATTATATAAGAAAAAAGGCGGTGTGCTGCTTTATTGTGCCGTTGCTTCTTATACATGAAAGCGACTTTGAACTTTTTAATCACTCTGTAGTGTAAATATACAAAAGGCGCCTTCATCCACATTGTTGCTTTGTGCCTGTCATTTTTGGAAATAACAGAATCGGTTGTCACGTACGTATGATGTGTGGTCACATGGGTTTATGTTGTAGTATTTAAGTGTGTGTTTGTTGTAATAAAAATTTACACCATCTTCCCGCAAGGGGAACCATGGGTAGATGCGACGCATCGAGGGGTTTCCCTTGCGTTTCCGTTATGTTGTTTCCATTTACCGTGTCACTTTGTTTCTGTGTACATTATATTACGTACGGTTGCGCCGACCATCACGATAGCACGCCTGTTAGTCTCCATTGAAATCATCGGTGGTCATCGAATGTCATCGGAGCGGCGGAACGGCTGAGCGGAGCGGCGCAGTTACCGCGTTTATATGTACCGCGCGTAAACGGTGAGGGAAATGAGAGAGAGCAGCGCATGCGCATGTGTTGGATGTTTACCCGAGCGCTCGCGCGCGCTGACGCACAGCTTGCACGGCGACGGGAGCGAGCGCTAACACGCAGCTGGCAGTGCGGTGAGAGCGCCGTTAGGACGGACTACCCAGCAAACCACTAACATCTCTGCGACGTCCCAAAAAGATCCGAACGTCTATGTCCCAGCAGTATCTCTATTAGACATCCGTACAACGTGCAATATTTTAATGAAAATTTTTGGATGTTGACATAACGTTGCTGGTACCTTAATGTCCGACGTTCTTTCAACTTTGCTAAAGACGTACTCTCGATGTTGCTGCTGCTTCATTTGGGGACGGTATTTAGACATATTTTGCTGACGTTGTTCAGATGTTTCTGGTATGTCCGTTTTTTACTTCGAACATGTCTATCGCAGTTAAATTATTTTAGCTACATCTGCTACACTTTATTTTCAAACTTTCCGCAGCCGCACTGTACTGAAGTTACCGAGGGGTTTTGAATGTGTTTTGTAAGGGTTTTGTACCGAGGGGTTTTGTGCAAGTATTGTAATCCACCACTACAATTGCTTTTAACCTTTGACCTTCAAAACATTTGCCCAATACCGAACCTCACGGAAAGAGGCAGGGACTTAGTGCAGAATTCGTTTAGAAGCGACGTTGCCAACGAGCCTTGTAAGGTTTTTTTCGATGGGTGGGGGGGGGGGGGGGAGGAGGGGCGGGGATCATTGCCGTCAAATATGAACAAAATAAGATAGGATGATGAACGAAGACTCAATTAGCACAACTTTACTTGCTACTTGATTTAACCTTGATGTTACGTACCGACTGGAGCTTCATGCATTCAAAGTGTGAGCAAAGCAGATTTCGGGGCTGCCTTGATACTGAGCTTACCGTCAAACGTCACTTGTAGGTTAAACGGCAAGGTACTCTGCCTTTTTTTGCCTTAAAAAAAAGTCGATGACACCCTCATTGCAAAAAAAAAAAAAAAAACTAAAAAAATCTGTGAGACTTCGCTAAGATTCGAACCACAGACTTTCAAAACAACACAAGCACCTAAGCTCCAATCCACTTGACCACGCCAGGAAACAATGCGTGTACCCAAGAATTTGGTACCTTAACAGAGGCTGCCAACGAATATTGTCGGGTGATTCGTTTTGGCCGTATTTGACAAATTTCGGCAGTGCTAACGCTTGTTTCTTCCGCACCGATCTTGGAGGCGAGGTCAATTATGCTAATACTGCAAGTGATGTAACCAAAGCTCCCTTATTTAAGCCAAGAAAAGCTATCGCGCTTCATCGTTCCCCCTATGCAGGCTACGGTAGCCGCGAATGAAATTGAATGCACCGCTAATTTTCTGGCGTTGATAAACTTTGTTCGTTGCGCACCGATCTTGCAGACAAGCCCTCCATGCTAACACTACAAGCGATGTAGCGAGAGCTCCCGTATTTAACTGGCAAAAAGCTGTCTCGATCCCCCGATCTCCCCGATTAAAGCCAAGCTAGCCACGGAGGATTGCGCAGTTTTGACCAGAAATAGCTTGTAATTTGCCTGAAGGCACCAAATTACCGCACGTTAAAAAATGATTGTTTTCTGGGAATGTAATGACCCCAAACCAGGAGATGAACATGGAATCCGGACGATGTCGCCGGCTTTCGGATGCTTTCTGGCGCTGCGTCGACGCTGATATCTGGCGAGCAGCATAGACATCGGCGTAGCTACATAGGAGCAGTCGGAGAGTGAACTTGCCAGCTCGGACCTAAGTAAGCAGCTTTAACTCGCTGAAAGGGCGAAGACGGCAGGCCGCACCAACGGAGTGCTGGACGGAGGACCCCGCCCACTTCTAAGCTGGATCTACCTGTTCGTTCGGAGTTTTCTTCCCCTCCTCCTCCTCCCGCGTCAGCTCACGGCGCCGTGCATTTTGCCGACGCCGTCAACGCGGGGCGATGTCGACGCGCGAAAGCACAGAAAATACTCTGCAAGTGGTTGCAGCCTCAGAACAAATCGTAAAATTACGGCGCCCACAACCACACGGCAGCTGCATTTCCAGCGCATACCCTGAAATTGCCTTAACTCTTTCGTTACGGCGGAAAAACGGCCGATTTTAAGTGCTTCTAGAAAACGTTTTTTTTCTCTTGAGCTACTGGACACACGTAATCTTGCTATGCATGAAATTGTAGCTTATAGATTGCTCTTCCAAACACAAAGCATCAGTTTTGTTAAAAGTACAATTACTTACAGTTTATTTGTCAAGTAATCAGAAAAAAGCCCCCAAGAAAAGTATACTAAAAACACAAATCGGCACTTTTACCGAGACTAAAAATTATTTCAGGTATTTTAAGATATACAAATTGTTCCTACGTTCCTTGGCTATGATTCAATATATACATCAACAGTCTACACCAAGTTTTGGATTTTTGAGGGCCCGTCAACCTAGCGCAACTGACGGCTGTGCCACGCCGCGAGGGCACTCAAGGGTGAGTCAGTCTATGTAAAATGTGCATCCAAGTACCGTACTTACCTGATTCTAACGCGCACTTTTTTCCGGAAAAATAGGTCGAAAAATCACATGCGCGTTTTAATCGGATACGAAACCGAAACCGAAACAGCGAAAATTTCGTCCCACCCATCACCATCGCCATGTCAAGATGGCGCTGAAGCTTTTAGCAACAATTTTTCGCACGCAGGACGCATAGGCGCCTAGGCTTTTCCATCGGAGTTCATACAAATAGTCAGATCGTTCCACTTGCGCGCTTGATAACAGCAATGGCAGCAGCGGCTCTCACGTGTTCAAAACGAGCGGTCGGCTGAAGCGTGCGCCTCTGGAGAAGCTCGCGGGATGGGCGTGTGAGGCGTGGGCCACGATCCCATCGACCATGGTTGAACGTTCGTTCAGAAGTGTGGCATCGCGAACGTGCTTGACGGCACCGAGGACGAGATCTTGTGGTCAGCGGAGAGCGACAAGGAGTGAGATGAGTGAGATTACTTCGGGAAATAAATCACCCGTTTCTATCGCATTTGTTTTTCTTGCTCACACAGTTCCGTGCGCGTTACAATCGGAGGTGCAAGTTTTTTCGGTTTTTTGTCAGGAAAATTGAGTGCGCGTTAGAATCAGGTAATTACGGTATACTCTTTTGTGACCTCGCACAAAATCCTTATCAGTTCGGTGGTAAAAAACAAGAAAAAAAAATCGAGCGCTCTCGACAAGCATCGCACCTGAACCCTGCAGCGCTAATCTGACACGAGCGCAAGGTTATCTTGAAGGTGATAGCGCGATACGGCGCGGTGCATTTGGCAAAATATCCCGCCCGTACGTTCTCGAGACCCTAAACACGAAATCAAAACCGCAGTCGTCAGATAAGAAGCACGTTTTGTTTATAAATACAGCGCGGAGTCACAACGAAATTACCTGCCAGCGCTTGTTGAAGTTCGAGGCACCTGAACCGGAGCTTCGTCTTCCTAACTGAAATCTGAAGATCCCACATCATTTCTTGATCCCTCACTGCTGCTGGAATCAGAAAAATCGACAGCAGGAGCAGCCGAAGTTCTTGCTACAGCAGTCCGACTGTGCGGAGCGCGGAGCGAACCTAACGCCATTTTTCCTCCTCCTTCCCTCCCCCTTCGGTTCAAATTACTCTTGCTACGCCGCCACCACACGAGACACATAAACAAACGAAACCGAAATTGAAAGAGACGTTGCCAATGAACACACCAGATGGCGATAGTTGTCTGTGGAGCGCGGGTTTCAGATTTTGCGGGAGATTTAAAATCATCGGACGCCGGCTTCCGATCGCCTATGGCGCCGTCGTGAAAGAGTTAAATGCCGTAATCTAGATTGTAGGTACAATTACTATTTTCTTTAAAAAATACTCACGCCCAAGCTTTTCTTGTACATAAATGGCAACTAATATCTTTATTTACTAATAACTTGGCCATATATTTCGCAACGCGTTTTTATCAAGGTGGGTGTCTTTCAGGAACTAGTTTTTCCCTCATACGAACACAGACAGGAAGTCGCTGCGCGCAGTCTGATTAACTGCACTCCTTACCGATACGCGTGCTACAGGCCGGTGACGGCACGGCGTGCACGCCTTCAACTTTCGTTATTTCGGTGACTTGACTACCATGGATTTATCTACCGGATGAAGAAATACTGCCAAGTAGTGGAGGTAAGCGAGTACTAGTGAACCTTGTTTTCTTGTCATATGTATTTAACGTAGCAGAGTTGCTCTCGAACTTCGGTACAACGTTACTAGAATAAGCTCAGTTTCGGAGCTCCGCATCCCCGCCAGCGGAGGAGGGTGGGCCAAACGGCGGTCGCGAGAACTAGCGGCGCTGCAGTCAATTCTTGCGCTACTCCCGGCGCGTCGTCTGCTTCGGCGGCGGGCGGCCGCTGCAGCCGACCGCGGCGGGCCGCCGCGCAGACGTACCGCGGCAGCTTTCTAGTACTGCTATTGCTAAACTTAAACATCTATCATCTTTCCAGTCGACTAGCTTAAACGCCTTCGTCCTTCTAGTCGACGTTACCGCATCACATTTGTGCACTGTATAAGTGGATGAAAGTGGATGAAAGTAGATGAGGACTTGTATGCACTGACCTGCAAGCGCAGCTCATTGGCTAGCTAAGAATCGACGGTCGGCCTATATTTTAACTGTCTACAGCGTTTAACTTGATTGATTGTGGGGTTTAACGTGCCGACGCAACGCAAGCGATGAGGCGCGCCGTAGTGGAGGGCTCCGGATTAATTTTGACCACCTGGGGATCTTTAACGTGCGCCGAAATCTCGTACACACGGGCGTTTTTGCTTTTCACCTCCATCAGAAAAGCGGCCGCCGCGGCCTGCGTTCAGCTTCATGTACGGTAGTTTCTAATTCAATTACCCTTTTCAGCGTAGTTTTTATAACTACTGCGCCGTCTTACCTCGACCAAAAACGACCCAACGAGTTTGTGAAAGCAGTGCCTTTATAAGTGCTTTTATCTCCACGCGGCATTAGGACAGTGTTTCTGAATCTCGTCTGTGCAAGGTCCGGTTAACCAGCTTCCGATGTAGAGTTCCTATGCTCAACTTTTATATTCAGCCAGGCTGGTCCCACTTCATCTCGCCTTTCTGTACTCTGTAGTGCATACGAGCATTAGATCACCAAAGATTAAATTTCGGTTTACAGTTCTTACGCTCAGTTCATCTGTGACAAACGCACTCGAATTTTGTGAGTTCACATTAAAGCTTGAATCCGCAACTTAAAGGTGCTCATGGTACGCCTGAATTCACAAGGATCTTTTACCGCCTTTCTGGTGTCTTGAACTCAACAAATCCGTTCAGCTGGTCATACAAGACGCCTCTTCGAAAGGCGAATCAGTCTTAAATGAGGACTTTATTTTATTTTTTTTTTGAAAAAGGCTGAATTGTACATAACATGACACAAGGATGCACAAGAAAAACCAGTGTTTGAGGGCCTCAAGAACACTGTATTTGCAGGACTCCTTATATGTATGCACGGTGTCAGCACCTTCTGATGTGTTTGTGGCGACGGGAAGCTGCCGAAATGGCTCATGCTTAAGACGACTCAATGCCACATCGAAAATTTTTTGGTTGAGTAAAAAGAAAAGGGTGGCTAAAACAACAGATTACTGCCTCCCAAAGCAGCTGTTTACAGAATTTCTTATGTGCCGTACGCGATTACATATGAGCGAATACGCATTCAGCCATTCACGGTGTAAGGCATATTTGCTCGAAACGTTCCAGAAGAGAGGCACACGAAGGAAGCAACAAACGGTACACAAATTTTATTCACCCCAGGGTTTACGCAATTTAAAAAGAAAAAAGTCACACACGACCAAAGAGTAACCGAATAAAAAAAAAACTGCCTAATTTATCACAACGTAGGCTATGAGGCGACTTATACAAAGCGCACGCACTTAAAAACCGCAAAAAATACGAAGGCATACTAGCTAGCCAGCTTCCTTTATTTCTGGTTCTTATCTGTCGTTTGCAGATTTTACGAAATAATAGACTGTCTGCTCTGTTCATACACCGTTGTGCGTGCAAGTTTTTCCGGTTGATTTCAGTCGGAATGGGCTGAACCTGATTCTTGAGTACACGTTGGCAATCTTCTTCGACAAAACTTAAATGTGATTGTCGAATGCATCGCAGTCCAACAGATGAGCCTCCAACTCAGCAAGTAATATTTGTTCAAACAATACTGTCAAAACCTCCACTATTGGCGCTCACTATTTGCATATAACGGCTGCATTAAACGTGTAGAACATTAACCCTTGTATTAAACCTGTAAACACTAAACCCTTTTTCCACGATGTGGCGCAATTTCAAGAAGTATTTCGATGGTGCCACGAGACCACCGTTTGTTTTCGCAGAAACGACTTCTGGAAGCTCAGTGGACATCAGTGTAGTGCAGTATTCATTGGGGGATGTGCCTGCATATACTTTCCGTGCCCCAAATACTGCTGTATATAGCACTACTGCACAGAGAACAAGCGAAAGGCTTGTGTTGAAGTCGACCCGCTGTGTGTTATAGTTATCATCATTAAGTACCTTCAACAGCGATGATCTTCTTAACGAGGCGAAAGCTGTTGACGTTTCAACGAGGTTTTCATCACCTGAGGGGCAGAGATCAGTCACAATATCGCGAGAGGAGTTTCTAGTATCTGATGATGCAACTTCTGTTCTAATAAAAAGACGCTTGTAGGCAGCTGTAAATTGACAGGCAGTAGGGCTTCTGTTTTAGCCGCCATTTCTTTTTGCTCGTATGCACTACAGAGTGCACAAAGGCGAGATGAGGTGGGACCAGCCCGGCAGAATATAAAAGTTGAGCATAGGAACTCTACTTCAGAAGCTGGTTAACGGGACCTTGCACCAACGAAATTCAGAAACACTGTCCTATTGCCACGTGGAGATAAAAGCACTTATAAAGGCACTATTTTCACAAACTCGTTGGGTCGTTTTTGGTCGAGGTAAGACGGCGCAGTAGTTATAAAAACTACGCTGAAAAGGGTAATTGAATTAGAAACTACCGTACATGAAGCTAAACGCAGGCCGCGGCGGCCGCTTTTCTGATGGAGGTGAAAAGCAAAAACGCCCGTGTGTACGAGATTTCGGTGCACGTTAAAGATCCCCAGGTGGTCAAAATTAATCCGGAGCCCTCCACTACGGCGCGCCTCATCGCCTGCTTTGCGTCGGCGCGTTAAACCCCACAATCAATCAAGTTAAACGCTGTAGACAGTTAAAATATAGGCCGACCGTCGATTCTTAGCTAGCCAATGAGCTGCGCTCGCAGGTCAGTGCATACAGGCGACCCAACGCATTTCCCCTTAAACAGTGCACAAATGTGATGCGGTAACGTCGACTAGAAGGACGAAGGCGTTTAAGCTAGTCGACTGGAAAGATGTTAGATGTTTAAGTTTAGCAACAGCAGTATTAGAAAGCTGCCGCGGTACGTCTGCGCGGCGGCCCGCCGCGGTCGGCTGCAGCGGCCTCCCGCCGAAGCAGACGACGCGCCGGGAGTAGCGCAAGACTTGACTGCAGCGCCGCTAGTTCTCGCGACCGCCACGCGGCCCGCCTCTCCGGCGGAGCTTTCAAACTGAGTTTATTCTAGTAACGTTGCTTCGGTACGCGTAAGCGGTTAGCCCTAACGATTTGAGGGACTCGCTTTGTGCGTTGCGGAGATTTGTCGGTAGACCTTTGTACCTGGCTGCTGCGTTTGTAAACAGAATCAGTTTTCGCGCAGTTTCTAGCCCTGTGTTTGGTGAAGTGTTTGTGTTCTGTCCTGTTTTGCTAGGCGAATGTTTTGATATGAAATGAAATAGGGGAAGCCGGAGAGTGCGAATGTAAGTGCGTGTGCGAATGCGTTACACGCACATCGTGTACTTTTAGCGTGATGTTGGTTTTTGTTTCGTTTCTGCAGATGCCGTTTTTTTCGTCATAATAGTTCTCAGTTAAAAAACGTGCACAATACATTGAATGATTGCCGTTCGTGTAGCATTAAAATAAAATATTAATCCAGGGAATTCCGAGAGTACAGCATTCGATTAAAATGCAATCTGGATGCTGTTTTCGCGTTTCCATTGAGTGTTCAAAGTTTTCGAACGCTCAGTTTGGTCGTGAAATGTCGGAATGAACAACGTGTATGCAACCCGAATCTATTTGTAACGTCACAACTACACGCATGTCGTAACTGGTACAGTAGTATGAGCAGCGCTGGTTGTGCTTCGTACTCTTACTGCAGCATCCCAAACGTAAATTGGCCTTTCAGAACCTAGTAAAATTATTCAAAAATGGCTGTTAAATTTCTGTCACTTATGGAATTTTGAGCTTAATGAATTTAGTGTGTAACACACCTTGGTGATCAGAGTAACACAGCGTTTGAAATTTCGCAGGTTTAAGGCACAGTATGATTCTGGTGTCTGGCCTGTCGTTTGCTAATACCTTAGATGTTGCAGGCTGCTGTCTGGTGCAACTTAGACTATGTGTGAATGTGATTGTGCTGTAAAAATTTCTTGCACTACTTTGATGCTTCCCGCTGTACAACGTATTTCAACTAAAAATGTACGCCTAGCGAGACAGGCGAACAGGACAACATGACGAGTGTTTCAGTGATGTGCTTTTTGAAGGTTTAGTTATGCATATATACCAACTAGCCCACCTCGCCATTCTGCTGCACGAAGTATACGTCCATGGCAGTGACGTTGTCCGGTTTTGTTCATGTTTCCTTTTGCCACATTTTGTGGACATGGCTTCATGCGTGTATATATTGTCACTTCAATCCACCAAGCGGTTTGGATGGACACAGAAAAATATTTTGCAAGTTCAGATGGGACCTGTAGCTGGGCCTCAATGTCCTCAAATGTCCTCAAAATCCCCATTCACGAAATGTAGTTCTTATATTTAGTGGTACCTCACATTAGCTGTCATAGTGTTAAGGTTGCCTTAGTAGTGCCAATGCTGGCATTAAAGTATATCCACTCCGCTCTCTTCCTGTCCCTTAATGTTACACCCATCCTCTAGAGTTCTGTTGCCTGCTAAGTCGTCCTTAATTTATGTTAGACCCTTTTAGTTAGCCTGGAAGTTTCTGCCCCGTAGGCGAGTACACTCTCTTTTTCAGGGACAATGTAAGCGGCTATTCCGTATTATACGAGTCTTAAAAATCTGTATTACAACACAGATTTTCCTGTACCCATGCCTAGATTGATGAACTGGCTTGCAAGGGAGGTGCTACTGCAACTGTCTGCACAATGCGCCTGCTCAAGCTACTGTTGACGGTCAACTTGGCGCAGGACTTCTCCTGGTTTGGAAAACAGGGAACACGCTTTTTTCCACCTGCGAGTGGCATCCTGCATTGTGTGTAACTAGATATCTTCGTGTTGTTACAGACATGAAATTCTTTCACCAGACAATGTATACGGCCCAGATTTTTATTTTCAGTCCATCCTGCGCAGATATCAGCTTTGTCGACAACCTGCGGCTTCTTAGTTTTTATTGCTAGAAGCGGTATTAAATTTCTTTCAGCCTTTGGACCATGAAATTTTTACTCACTCTGCCAGCAATCCGGTTTGCTGAAACTATTTTGGCAGTTTCTGGCGCACCACAACGAAGAACGCAAACTGTTCAAGACTCCCTACCATAACTGATGAGGGAGGCATGCACCATTGAACCACTATTGTATCATTTCCGTGCTTCCGTGCGTTTGTATTTTGTGTGATTGTTCTTTGAGCGTATCACTTGGTGTGAATCACGTAGTCAAGTAAATCTGGCTTCTTGTAACTAATATTCAATCATTTCCGTGTTCCCCGTTTTTTCGTTTGTTCCCAAATCATATCACTTTGTGTGAAATATTGAAATAGTGTAACGTTTTGTTTTCCTAACCAGAATTGAATAAGTTGTTTCTAAAGTTTTTTGTTGTTTTATTGTTGTCCTGCCATTTCGCTAAGTGTGAATCATTTCATCACGTAAATTTCTACTGCTCTTGTAACCGCCGTACAGTCATTTCTTTTACACACCTTTTCTATAGATCATAACCATTTCCCTAGATGTTGGTTTGTTTAAAGTAGTTTAAATTTGTATGGCACTCACAACCACCACTCAACAACACCACTTCTGTGTTTCCTAGGTGCTTTGTTTTATTGTTCCACAAAGTTTTCATAGATGTAAACTATGTGGTTCCGTAAATTTGCTGTGTTTTTATAACCACCATTCAATAATTTCTTTGTTTTCACACTTTTCTTGCGTTGTTTTTCACCCAATTATTTTAATGTGCGATATTTCAAGTTGGATAGCTATCTTGTGCTTGTACCCTGGGTTTACATGTTTGCTTTTTTCCCTATTTTTTGCCAACCTTTCTGTGTGTGACTTGTTTATTGTCATGAATATCTGTTCTATTCTTGTAATTGTACAATGTGTACCCTGTGGTCCAGTGCAGATAGGAATGAAAATTAAAGTGGTTGTGTTGCGAAAGCATGTTATATAATTTGGAAGTCAATATAAACTGTTTTACCCGAACTCTTTTGGTTTTTATGTGTGCTTTGAAAGCGTTCTTACTACCCAGCTGCAGGTACTTACAGATAGGATGGGAGACTGTCATTTTAATTAGATTAATTTTTGAATTGTTTCTGTGATAGTTTATTTGCAGAAGGTCTGTACAGCCGTGCTGTATGGTACAATTCGATAACGCCACTGTGGTTGCCTTAGTGTCCAGGGCGCTTGTGCTGATCAGGACTGGTTTGCTGTTACTTACTGCTTCTTGTTTTCGATGCGACATTTCTTGTTTAGAGCTGTGCTTCGTGTGCTTCTGCGAGAGTGTGTGGTCAGCTTGGCCCTTCACATATGAGACTTCATGCATATGCAGCACTTCAAAAGTGGAAACACATTAATCCAGAAACCAGGTGACAAGTAACAGCAAACAGTGCTGAATAGCTAGTAAGACATGTATTTGAGGTATAAATGCCCACAACACGGAGGCAACCTTGGAAAGGGGGCTGGCCAAACTTCGAAATAATGTGTAAAGAATGTAAATTTCAGGCATACAGGTTCATCTCAACAATATCATACTAACGTACACAAGTCATGAATATAAAAAACTAATGCTTGTGCCAAAGACAGAAAACCAATGTAGAACAGACATCTATATACGTCTTGCATGCGTACCACGACAACATCCATAAGACGTACCACAAAAGTAACATCCCGTAAACAGCGTATAAAAGTACCAGGAGACGTCTACTGGACGTTATCCTTCGCGTTATTTGGATGGGTTTTTTGCGGTTGTAGCAACGTTGAGTATATGTAACTCCGACCCCAACGGTACGTCTCCTGGACATCTGCAATGTCGATTGCTGACGTCTCCGGGATATCTGCACGACGTAACGTGGTTTGCTGGGTACGGAAGACGCCGGAGGGACAAGGCGAGTTAAGAAGATGCGTCGCATCTAAAAGTCATTTGTTATTCAGCGCCGTGATTCCTCGTCTCCTTTTTTAGTGTCCGTCTGTAAGTGTCCTACGATCAAGATGTTACAAATGTCTCTATTTTGCATCACTCGAGCTTTTAAGCTCAGAGCATCCACAGCGCTTTCGGGCGCGAGGACAGAGTGACCGCTTCAGGCCTGTTGAACCACAGCGCACACGGCAACACTAAGGACGAAAGTAAGAGGACTAAGGAAGCGCTGACTTACAACTGAATTTTAATTTATCGAATAGTGCCCAATATAAACGAAATTTTAGGAAACAAAACCCCAAAAAACACATGAAAAAGCATATAGCCAAACACATGACATCACCAACTCGTCCAAGTTTTTACGTTGCTACGCTTCAGGCCTTATATATCCTTCGCCACCCTATTTTTAACCCCGTTAAAGAGATTCGACCAATTATTGTCGAACCTTTTCTCTCTTTCCTTCGCGCCTGGAAGCAATGTGAAGGTAGCAGTTATGGCCACCTCAGAGCGGCGCTCGTTGAATTGCTCGTCGCAGCCAACCCAACTGCTGGTTTTTATTTTCCATTGTGGCTTTTTAAACGAAGCTTCAGTGTTCTCATTAGTGGGGTCAGTAACGCTAATACGGGTGAAGTCGAAAAAAAAATGTCTCCGGCGGTCCGAATCAAACCTGGGTTCCTCGCGGTATGAAGCCGCCGTCTATTCGATCATTCCATTTCGACATTGTCGAAGGCGTTTGGATTAGGACAGGAGTGAATATATGTGAAAAATTAGACAACAAAATACTGCATCCCACCGTGAAAGACGGTGATGTTCCGTCGGGCGAAGACTGCGCGTGTAACCATCTTCTAGTTAGACTGACGGGTGTCTTCAAGAGGCCATATCGACAAAATTCATGTTTGTTTTTCTGGAAAGAATGGATGTTTTATGGTACGCCCAGCCTTTGTGTTGCAGCAAACAATGCTTCATTGACCGAGGAATTAAGCAATTATGTTTAAATTTTCATTCTGCGGCCAAATCGAGTGTTTCGTGACGTCTGCAATCATGCAACAAGGAAAGATCTTCCAGCAAATTTATTGCACCGTTTATTCTGCAGTGGCTTTGATTACATCACTTCTCCTAGATTGCGCTTCCATACCACTCGGTAGTGCATCCACACTCGCTTTGTTTCTAACCGTATTGCACGTGTCATGATTTGGTTAGTGTGAGATGTAATCGTTTCATGAACCACTGAATATGCTCGACAAACCGGGTCAAGTAAGCCAATAGACCGTTTTAGTTTCACTTCGGTAGTATCTTCGTGTACGTAGAGGTCCCGTGCTCAGAAAGCAAAGTGTCGTGTTGAGTATCACGGACGTACGTGAGGTTCGACGTTGTGCGTTGTGGTCTTTACAAAGCTTCCGTACGTAGAGTTGACCTATATCGGGTGCCTAGCCCTCCCGCTTCGCAGCGGTAACAGCTTCGTCGTTAATTTCTAGATGCGATGTCTATTTATTTATTTATTTATTTATTTATTTATTTATTTATTTATTTATTTATTTATTTATTTATTTCAATATACTGAAGGCCGTTCAGGGCCCATGCCGGAGGGGTTACAAAGAATTCAAGTTTTCATCTTAAGGATAACAAAAGTATAAAAAGGCAAGAAACAAGAACAATATAGAATACACATTAAGACTACGCATTATGAATAGATTATTATGTGTAAGGTGTTGGTTTCATGTTCAGTTTGCCTATTTTAAACCCAACTCATAGTTCCAATCTGAAAACGGGTATAGCTTTTCAGATAGACGGGCGATTTTTCAGCTGTTAAGCCTTGCGAATTAGCCAACCTGTCCTCGCCATAGCAATGGACTCGCGAGATCACCAGTGGCTACAGCAGTGGCTGGATGTACGCGGAGAACGCGGGCATCCAGGCTCCCTACCAGCGGGAGGCGGGCGTGCGTGTAAAACTGTAAGGGTTTCAAACTACATGCGCGTGGGATACGTATACTTTTCACGTTTGCGTACGTGAACTCTTTTCGCACGTGAAACTAAAGCTGCGTAATGTTGCTTACGCTAATCAGGCGCTGTCGTATGAAAGAACGTTAAAGAGCAGGGTGACTACGCAGCTATAACAACATCGTGCGTGGAGTGCCAACAGCAGTGCGGGCTATGGCTTTTATTCTTAAAGGGACACTGAAGTGAATTTGTCAAGCTCCCGTTTTTGCTTGCACTGCGTAGACTGGCTCAAATTAGCTCTCTTTTCATCGTTTATCCGGTTGACAAATCGGTAATTATTTTACAAAGTGTGAAAGAAGAAAAACTACCATTCGCGGTTTGCGGCGGCCGCACCAACTAAAGCTGTGACGTTGGGAGGAGCGGGCACCATGATTAGACGATACCCAAGGTGAGCAACCAAACAAGTTTCCGTTTCGCTTTCGGTTCTGTAAAACAAAACCCGTGGCGTTGTTGGATGGGCATTCTCAATAACTCAGTAATCATCGTACCGCGCTTCTGCCACGTTGTCAGCTGTAAAAATGCATAAAGGTAAGCCCCTCAGGACGGCTTGAAATCGTAGCATTCACTAGCCGAGACCTACGCAGTGCATGAACGCCCTCCGCGTACCCGCAGACGCCCAAATGTCATGCGCTTTTCCCCCATATTGGGAGCTTGCCTCCCTCATGCCTGTATTGTAAAAAACGTGTTCGCACCAGGCCAAGGGTCTGTTTATTCTGGCCTCTGCCCACTGCCTGCAAGCAGTCGGTGCTTATGGAAACAGCACGCCAACGAGAACTCGCTAGCGCGCCAGTGCCATCCTGCGCGCGTTTTGTGATCTAGTTCGTGGAGCCATGAACGTTGGGGCCCAAAAAAAGGTGAATTCAATATAGAAAACATCGGCGCAAAACGAAAAAGTTAACTTACAAAAAAAAAAGCACGTACCCGCGGGGATTCGAACTCGTGACTTGCAAAATACTTGCGGTGACAACCCAGCAACGTTACTAAGATACCCAGCGCACCAGACCAGTCGCCCGCGGGGCGGGCTCGTTGACCTTTGTAATATAGGGTATACATTGTACAACCAATGTACACTTTTACTTAGTTTTGGCATTTCAAGCCGCTTAGGTGACTATTTGTTGTATTGGGCTCATGCAGTACGCGGCGCCCGAGTTTCCACAATAGCTCACGTCTAGCAATTGCATTTCGTAGACGGAAAAGCGTCCGCATATGCGTAGTCGTGCTGCTGACGGCTGCGCTTGTTCGCCCAGCGCAAAAAAGTGCTCCCCGCACCCTAGTTTTACGCTGTACGGTAAAAATATCAGTTGATTTTATTTCCTTAGTACCTGTATTGACTTCGCTGACTCTTCTCCCGCCTTCAAGAGGCCTTATATTTTCCTACTGGCGTACCAGTCAGCGAAGCGTCGCAGGTGCGCTTGTGCAGCGCTTGCGTTAAGCGACCTTGACTTGGAGCTAGATACAGTGTACAAACTAACCAAGTAAAGAAAGGCAGATTCTTAAATTCACAAACGAGTCCTGGCTTCGTTTCAACTGAGCGAACGAATTGCGACGACCTGTCGGCGGCCGGCGGACGAAACGCTGGGCCGACTGACTCTGTCTGAAGGCCGGGGAGCCGTGCAGTAGCACAGCCAATTGCGAGCTCGGCTCCTCGCGACGTCACACGAAAACGCCGCAGAAAATGGGCGAGCGTAAAGAGAGGAGGACCGCATTTTCGAATTAATTTATCTACTAAATAAAATCGCGTAAACGCGCCCAAAGTGGTCGAAACATGGCCTGGGGACACCGGACTACAATTTGCGCAAGTAATCCCTCAATGTTTACATATCACTTCACTTTCCCTTTAAGTGTACTTTCCTAACTTCTATTGTTTCACACCATTCTGGCTGGCATAAAATGAATATGCCTTACATTGTAGCGAAAATAACTCGTTCTGCAAGCTTATATGCCCTGCTTAACTCGCATTTCCCTTGCCCAGCCTCGGCCAATCACACAGATCTGCATATTACATCATAGGTTCTAGTACGTGAAATGAGATAGCGAGTCGCACTGCCATTCCCCTCTGCGGTAATTACGCAACTTTTTTGGGAGATGTTGCGTTGAATGTGGTCAGCATATTTCCGACGAAAGGATCTTACTAATTAACCAAACTTATGTTTAGTCTGCCTTGCGCGTTTAAAGTGGCTACTGAATGCTTTTACTGCTGTAAATGAACTGAAGTCGGCAAATGGCCGCTACACCGCAGTAATGACGCAATTTGGGAGGCCTAAAAACAACAAGGCCAGAAAAGAGTGGTCCTTTCAGGCCTGGTCTTGTTATTGTTTCTTAGAGCGCTTGGTCTAACTCTCCTTTCAAACTTCTGTTTCTCTTTCCCTGCAAGCAGTACTTGGCTGGTGCTCGATCAGACCACCTCACCGCTGTGCCGGCGCTTTTCCGTGGTCCACATCGCGCGTTTTTGAAAAATAGCGATCTACGGCACTCACACTGAAAACAAAATGACCCGTTTTCGACAATAGCAGAGTCCTTCAATTCTTTTCTGGCATGCAACTCTGCTGTCATGCTATAGGATAACTTCGTGTGTTAGCCGTGGTGGCCGCGCCGTGACGCTGGCGTGGTCGGAGGGCGTTCAGCTAGGAACGGACGCTCGCCGCGGCATTAGCAGTACGCGTTCGCTTTACTTGTCCTGGGCTGCTAAAATGTAGTTAGCGTTTTGTTAGTGCCGGAAAATTTCGTGTGCACTGTCAGGCTGTTACTGCGTTTCTGCCTGACAGTCTGGCTGGAGAGGAAACGGCGACGAAGCATCGCCATTATGTCGCATGCTTTCCCGGGTACCCTCTTAGCCAGGGCCATGTAAAACACTGTACTTCCGCACAAGCGTGGATTTGGCAAAAGGGCCACCTTGCATCGCTATAATAGCGTAAATGGAGATCACTTATAGGGTTGAGGTTTAGAAAACCAACACGTCAAAGGAATTAAAAAAAACTTTTCCCAGAAGTGTTCTGACCAAATCGAAAATATGCAGTTATACATCTGGCCATGCAACAGAAGAATAAACAGAAAAAGTCCCCAAAGAACGTGCGAAATAGCAATTAATAAATTGCGATAATCGGGAACCATGAAACGCCTTTCATTTAAACAAAAATACAGATATGGCGGAAGTCTCACCTTTACTGGCTATTATTACGTAAGTGGTGATAATGTGTCGATAGAATTTCAATAATCCAAAGCACCAGAAAGTCAGAAAAAAATTCTCAGAAAAATGTTCTGACAAAGTTGTAAATATGCATTTTATATAGCTCCCCATGAAACCCAATAATAAAAGAAAAAAAGTTCACAAAACGCGTCCAAATACTGCTGCATTCCAAACACACCCATATTTGGCATAGGAAACTCACTCTCTGGACAAGCGGAATTGGAATTTTGGTAAATAGTACGTAATTCACTGAATTTCTGCAGATTTTTTCGCTCGTCTTCTGTTGCCGAGCTGCGCACGAGACCGAAGTGTACCATTTTGCGAAAAAGGTAGCGAATAGAGCTTTTATTTGCTGAACGTCCGGTTATGTAAAAGAACCATCTCATAGCGGCTGGGCAATTGCGTCCTAATCGATATGAATGTCGTGTCAGTGTGGCGCAGATTTTGTAGGACGCATGCTTCTCGAAAACAGCAGAAAAGACTCGGTTTTTTTAGGTGCCTTCTGCATTTTTTTTTGTTTCAAATTGCAAAAGAATGCGGCGTCGAGGACAGCCGTTTGTTCAGAATTCTAAATGAAAGTAAAGCCGAAGCCTGCATCGGAGATTTAATTTTCTTTCCGTGATTGTCTAAGTTCTCTGTTTTGTTTTCCTTATTTGAAGGGGGAGGTGTTGGTTGCTTTGTAATCAAGCACATTGCCGGACTGTTAGAGAAACTGCCTTTTTGTTTTACGTACATCTTTCTTTTTTATCACCCGGAAGACCTTTATTTGTGAGGATACCTTTATTTGTGAGGATAATAAGGCGAGAAATGGTCTCACTATAATTAAGGTCTCTTTACCATAGGCCCGTGACTATGTCAACGATATTGTTATCATGTGCAACACAAATATGTAAAAATGTGAATATGAAAACGCCCGCTGTGAATGAATTTCTGTGAGCGCACGCGTAACGGGCAATGTAGAAAGCCGATAAGCATTTAAAAATACTCGAACTGGCATTCCCATTTTAAATTGGAATTCTGCTACCAACTCTTTCCCCATACAAACAGAGCTAGTCAACAGAGTAATCTTTGTATTATAGTGATCACTAATGTCACGGCTTTAAGCGTTTTGAATGCGAAAGCATTTATTAGCCGGGGGTTGTCTTGCTCCGTTGGCTGGCGTGCGCCTGCATTCCTCCAGCGCGAGCGCACGTGAGCGCGCGCCTCGTAATTCTGCCTTCGTCGTCGTCGTCGTCGTAAATGTGAATGCATTTCTTAGTCGGGGGTTGTCGTGCTCCGTCGGCGTGCGCCCGCAGCTGTTATCGCTCCGCGCTCCTCCTCGCCCCTAGCAACAGCTGTGGCGCGCCTAGCAACCGGGGCAGGTGGTAGCTCGGGCGGGAGTAGCGGAGGGCAAGGGGAGAGGAGGAGCGCGCTCGGGCGTGTGAGGGCGCTCTCATCGCGGAGCTCGGCGGGAGAGAGAGCTCGCGCGTGGGGCGGGCGTGTTGCGCGGGTCTCTCTCTCCTCTCCGCGTACCCTCTCCCCGCTCGCTGCGCTCGGAAAATGTATATAAATGCAGTGGAGCCCACGCCTCTCTCCGTTGCCTCTTGCCGCAGGGCACTCATCGGTGCACCCAATGCATTCGCATTTCTGCACGATCCCCTTCGGGAAGGTGGGGGGAGTTTTTTTCAGAAAGGGTACTATGACACGGCACTGCACCTCAATGACGCGTAAAAGGACAGAATTCAAGCAGACCAGTCGTAAAAGATTTTAAAAGAAAAAAAATTGTTCACAGTAGCAAACTTTTCATTTCCTGCCGCATCGATATGTCTCCTTTGTATTTCAATCACATTCACCTCATCGAGGGTTAAAAGAAATCGTCTCGTACCTCGTTGCGTACGTCCTGCAATCGGGGAGCATCACGACAAGCCAATTAGGCGTTCGTCACACGGCAATTTTACCTAGAAGGAACAATGCTGTTTTCAGATCATCGACGGCCTTGCTGTGAAATCGGTGGTCACGGTTAAGAGCTTCAGCTGGGCAATGCTATCAGGACGGCAAAAAGACAGAAAGAATTTATGCCATCGCGGAACATTTATCCAAACTTAGCATAGCACAATGCTACTTCCGCCATCTCACAAGCATTCCACCTACACACACGCATCCAAACGCATTTGAAATTAATGCCTGAATTGCTCTTTTTACAGATAATTGAAAAACTTTGTAACGACGTTTTAATACCATTAGTTGGCTTTTGCATTGTCACTAAAAGCTAAGTTTTCTCTTGCCAAAGGCTTATACGAAACCAAGGTATACAAAAAGATATTAGTTTTGCTTTAGGTTTTAAAAAGTAGCTTATATTGCCTGGATAAAATAGTTTCCGTACAGCAAACTACAGCACCAAGCGACAATATTGAAATCGCTTTTATGTACCCCAATAAACTACGGCGAAAGTTTACAACTATCAAGTTCGCGTAGGCGAAAGCATAGTGAGGCCTTCTATTGACCTGCCATGAAAGGTTCACTTTGCCATTCGGCCGCGACCGTCACAAGTTAAATAAACTCCTGGGCAGCGCCCTGGGAAGCTGCTTCCACAACCTACGCATCAACCTTTACTGGTGCGTGCTGCTCCAATCCTGCTCCAGCAACGACATCTCCTACATCACGCTTTCCGGCAACCCAAACGTCATCTTTTTTTAACCACTAATTTTCAGAATCTCAAAACGCCCGTGCATGAGAAAAATGTTCCGGCTATTACGCCTACTTACCTAGTTTTAAAGCGACCCAGTAGCGTTTGTTAGGCTTCTTCAAGAAGCTGCTACATCATGTTTGCACACACGTCATCGTTTCGATATCGCTTTATGTATTTTGACGGGAATCGCTACGACAGGCAGACTGGCCAAATCGACGCGCCGCAGTACCTATGGTAAGACCAAGACGCAGCGTGCACGGCTGTTACTCATGTGCCACAGAATTCACCTTTAACCGGACGCACAACTGGCAAATTCTTGTGCGACTTTAGTAGGGTCCTGCTTAGCGCTATAGTTGTTACTCTACTTGTTTCTTAACCTGGCGACCCGGCTTCGAATCCCTCACGAATACCCAGGCATTTTTAATTTTTTCAATTAATTCCTAATTGATTTATTCTGTATTTACTCCGGAGGCCATTGTGCTGCAGACGCAGCGGCCACCACTCGCTCGTGATGCCACATGTAAAGCCTTCCCTTTAAATTATCTACCATGAAAACCACTATGGTTTCTGAAGCTTTGAAAAATGCTTCATTTGCGATAGGTGGTAAATTGAATGTTTTTGTATTTGCGGAGAGAAATACCCTGCGCTTGTTGAACACACTCTTCTAAAAACTTAAAAAATGGTAATGGCGCAGAAAATGCCTGATGGCACCACAAAAACTAAAACTGACGTTATTTGAAGTGACAGCTCAGGTATTGTGCAAGACGTGTAGGTTTTAAGTTAGGTTCGGAGTAGCAATCATGTGATGATTAATTGCAAAGTAATCCTGAATTTCAAAAGTGAAGGAACAAACCAGTAAACTAAGAAGCCCCGCTAGGGTTCAATCAAATCCAGGACGATAGCATTTAAAAACCCTATCCAAAGAATTTCCGCCTATGAGCAGTGAGAACGAGATAGTATAGACGGGCTAAATGACAGCATAACAACGTTACTCAAAGACTCTGCAGCCGCTGTGGGAGAGGCGGCACGTGGGAAAGTAACTGCAAAAGCTACTAGGAAACAAAGGAAGTATTTTCTCCACGTAAGAAAATGATGGTGTCTAGTGCGTTGGATCAAACTAAGTTACCAGGGCGGTTTAAATCGATTAACCGAAGTAACACAAACGACATTGTGGAATATATCATAGGAGGGGTCAAGCACACGCTAGGAATAGGAGGACGTTTGGAACCAACTAGGTGGAATCTCACCATTGGCAGACAGTATTTCCGAACTCATACAGAAGCAGGGTAACGTTACGCACAACATGGACGAGATACTTAGGGTAGCAGAACGCTCCTACACAACACCGAATGCCAGCGACGTTAGATCAGAGGAAGCTACTGATAGTACAAGCTTAACATGAGCCCGTCACATAAGTGGACACATTGGTTGGTGACGCAGCATCATTTCAAACCCTTTCGTATTCTTCATGCAGCTTCTTTTCCTGGCGGAAGCCGCGGCCATCAAAGCGCAGCCGGATAATGCGTGGCTGATAGCCCAGGCAGGGAACTTCGCTGGAGACTGCGCATTAGTCCCGTATGAAGAAAGAAACTGGACGTACTCCCTTCCAGGATCATCGACTTTGCCTATCCCGGATATGAAGATCACGTAGCTGCAGCCAGGCCCTTAAGTGGACACATCGGCTGGCATCACAGCATCATGTCAAATCCTTTCGTACCGTTCATGCCGGTTAGTTGTGATGCCTCATCCGTTAAGAGAAGTGATACAGGCTTCATTCAGCTGAAGTGCATGCGTGGCATCGATAACATCTTCTGTTCTGCTAAAAGGTTTTTTTGTCGCTGTTAGTGCAATTCGAGGATGTTGAGCCCAACACGGGTATGCAGAGCAGGGTGACTGAGCAGCTTCTTGTCTAACTGATGCAAGGCCAGACATGTATCGGTGATACGCTTGCCAAAAACGTATCGCAGCTTGTTACAAAAGAAAACCTCAGCTTCCACATTTTCAGCGATCATTTCCAAATACCTTCCCTGGGAACGACTGTAGGGAACCTACATAACAAATTTGTGGATTTAGAAGATCGTAGTCATGGCAATCACATTCTGATATTTGTTGTCGATGAATGACCCTACGAAACCTCTAACAGCATTTTCGGCACTGTGGTGCAAGACATTTTTTCTGATGTCCTAAAAGTAGAAGTTCTCCGGCTGAAAGAATACATCGACTCGGACGAAAGTTAGCAAAAAAATGAAGGCTGTGATTTTAAAATGTAATGACCACCGCGAAAAAGAACAGGTTCTTCGAAACTGCACAAGTTAAAAGGAACGCCTGCTCAGCATTCCTGTGGAATTCAAATTAACGAGCATTGCTGTATCAGCATTATGCGTCCAGTTAACGAAAAAAATAAAAACCGCAGAAATAGTTTTCCAGCATCACAATAAAAATTTTCTTCCTTCGTCCCTTC
The DNA here is from genome assembly GCF_048455015.1 of Haemaphysalis longicornis. NCBI lineage: Eukaryota > Metazoa > Arthropoda > Arachnida > Ixodida > Ixodidae > Haemaphysalis > Haemaphysalis longicornis. The sequence continues at coordinate 5,423,790 of NW_027526276.1, forward strand.
AAAGTAGTGGCGGCATTTATCTAACAAAAAGAAGCATCCTTACAACCTCCATAATAACGGCGAAACTGTAAGGGACAAACAAGTAACCCCGAATTTCTTCAATTACTTCTTCTGCTCTGTGTTCACTCACGATGTTGGGGTTACGACCCAGTACCTGACGAATTTGTTTCCGTTCCCCCAATTCGTAGTATCTCGATTTCGGAAGCGGTGGTCTGGCTCTCTGACTAAATCGTAATGCGAACAAATACCCACGAATGCTATACCAAACGCCTTTCTTTTGGAATACGTCGAATGGTGCTCAAAATATTTGTTCATTATTTTGGAGGCATCTTTATGTCGAGCCGAGTTGCCTCATGAGTGCAGACTTGGTAAAATTACCCGTACACCCCAAGGAAGGGATCCCTCAATAGTGTCATCATTTCGTCCTATCTCCTTGTTGTGCGCATGCGCCAAAATCATTAGGCATATGATATTTAAGCATCTCGTCGTATTTCAAGACACACAGAAAGTGTACTTGACCACCGTCAACATGACCTTCGTAAAGGGTGATCTACAGTAGCCCAGCTACCAGAGACAATCCACAATTTTACGTCAGGGCTCAAACTCTTATTAAAACTCTGACCCATAAAAAATGACACTGTGATGTCCTGGATTAAATGGTATGCCTTAACAACTTCGGTACGAGTGTGTAACGATAGGTAACACGTCCTCCGGAGCGTCACTAGTTCATTCTAGCATCACCAGGGCTCGGTGAGTAGGCCGTTGCTTTTCTGATTTTAATATCGATATCGTCGCAAACATACCTGCCAAAATACAAATTTTGACGATTATAGCCTTCTTCATCACAAAATACACAATAATACAGACCAAATTCTCCTAAACGAAGCTCTCACGATAATAGACGAATGGTGCTGCACTCGGTAAATTACTATAAATATTAAAAACCTGTCTCTATGTCGCAATCAAGAAACATTACCCTTTGCAACCCTCGTACTTCATCAAAGGCCAGTGTATTTTTAGTTTTAACACTTTTACATATTTTAGGGGTCACAATTGCAGCAGATCTTAGGTGGAATGCACAGGTTTTCAATATCAAAAATAAAGCTATTAGCAAGTTTGGATACCATCTATGATCGCTGCAAAGTTGTTCCCAAGATTTAAAACAACTCACAAATAAAACTTCCATAACACCGCTTTCGGAATATGCGCCTATCGTTGGGAACCGCATATCTAGCACAATATATCGATGCTCAAAGTCGTCCAAAGAAAATCGATAAGAATTTTCTGCAGTGCTTACGGTTGGCATATTTCCCCTACAGCGCTTTCAAATCTAGCGAGCTTGAAAATTTGCAAATAAGGCGTTACGGCGATCGCCTGAAAAAGATACATTTACGCTGCCATGAAACCCCGTCTTGCTACCAAGGCACACTTGACACGTGTCAATAAGCGCTCGACCCGAGCTTTTCCCACTAGTAAAACTAGACGAGGTTTATTGTCCAACTAACGTCTTTCAAAATTGATTCGTTCGGAAGACTCTACGCGAGTGGAACCGTTTACCAGTAAGCTTAAAAGACTGCACTAACACTGTATTCCATTGGCGGATCCAGATGGGGGTCTGTATTGCCTGACCCCTCACTTAATTTTTGAATTTACACTACCCAGGATAACTGCCCCCCAGGTCGTAGAAAAAGTTTAGTTGATGATATTTTCTATTTTTAAATATTTGCTTTCTGAAACGTTGGGGAATAAAAAACGCTCCTCATCCTCCTCCCTATATCATCACTGATAGAATGTGACCCCCTTATAAAAAACGTGGATCCGCCCCTAATGCATCTTTTATGCGCATGCTCAATGAAAGTACGGCACGCTCACACGCTCAAGTTTTCTTGTGCCTATAAGGCCTATTTGGGTGGAGGGTTCATGTACACCATGTATTGTTACGTTGTTTTCTCTAGTTGGGATTGCTCTTTTTTTGCTAGTGGAATTACGTGTTTATGTATGGCTGGTGCGGTTTTTTCCGTCGATAGCATGCGCTTGCCTGCTATTGTTGGCCGCATTGATCTACATTTTTTGTTACCTGTGTACCATCACGCATGTGCTTTTGCATGCACACGCGCATGCCCCGCGCTTCTTTTTTTTGCTTTTTTGTTTGTTATTTTTGGTGCAGTCACGTTGTAGAAAACATTTTTTAGGGTTCAGTGTGCGCTGTGTTTTCCTGCCGTGCGTTTTATTTTCACATTTTCTGTATCGCCTACTCCTGCCTAAGCCCTTGTTTTAAGGATGGTATTATGGTATAAATAAATAACTAAATCACTTGCGATGTGCCCCTAGTTTCTTAACAGAAAACAGGGAAGGCTCTCAATGACTTATCAAAAGAAGAAGCCCACACTCAGGCGTAAGGCTTGAAGGTAGCGATGCTGTACGCAACCTTCCCTACCATAACGACGGTTTAAGTCCACGATTGCCGCAGATTTGCGACCTCGCTGCCGCAACAACCTTCACTCGATTGTTGTTGTCATACGTCTGAGCTTCGCTCATTTCTCGGAAATAGATAACCATTGGACCTCACATTGGAGATGCGTACACTATGACGTACCTTTCTCGTTCCGAGCAAATTTTGCCACGATCACGGCGAACCCGCCATCAAATGAAAGATGTAGGCGACAGTTTTTTTGTATTTCTGTTTCTTTTTTAAAGCCCGCGCTGACATGGAGTGCATCGCTTCCAAGGGGAATTGCGCGGGTACATAGAAAGATGACGTCCCCGTTCTTCATTTCCAACCTAGCTGGGTAAAGCTTCCACATATAAGCTATCTTCAAAAGATAACGGTGCGTGCATGTGGACACGCGTGGAGGAGAGTATGAGTGGTGTGACAGGAGCTAAGCATAAAAGTAAGTTTGTAGTTTCTTTTTATTCCACATACGAGTTTATCGAGAGGAGTGCACGTATTGGTGCTTCCGGCATAATATTTGTAGTGGTCAATTTCAGAAATATTGAACGGTAACCACGTAGACGGATGTTGCATTCGACATAATGGCCCGAGAACCGAAAGAACATGCAAGAAAGGAGAAACAAGCACTAGTTTGGCTGCTCCACTTGCGTGTTCTTCCAGTTTTTGCGCCGTTATTCATCGTGCATTCGTACCAATTAGCCCAGCTTACAACATTTCTCTATGCGCCTGTGAGAGGTGAGTGTGTATTTTATTTATTTGTTTCACAATACTGCATGCCAATGCGCTGGCACAAGCAGGAGTGGATACATCAAAACATAAGTGTAAAAAACAGACAATAAAAAATAAACAAAAGTTAAGAAAGAAGGTGACGCTCTAGGTCAACAAGAAACCCATTAGAATGAAAGATGTCACAGGGGAAACAATTCGAGTTCTGCACAGCTCTAGGGAAAAACACTATATTTAAAAGCATTTGTTCGGGAAAAAATTGGCGTTAGACCATGTTCATGACTATGGCCGGTACGTCGTGCTGATAGCGGTTTGACACTGTCAGGGAAATAAATTTTTGCATTATCGGACAAACAACTGTGAATGAAGGTAAGACGACTGAACTTTACCCGAGCTTCTAAATTACAAATGTCGTTTAATTGCGTTTTGGTGGTCGGGGAATCAAGTCTGCGATATTTTCCAAAAAGCACCTAACTGCTTTTTAGGTAATACGTTCTGGATTGATAATATCTTTCTTGGTATGAGGACCCCAAATAATTTAAGCATACTCAAGCTTTTAACGAAAACACACAATATAGGCAAGATTTGTATTGCGGGAGGGTGCAAATGCTTCTTTTCTTTATAGAGACCATGGCTTATCTAATGCGGATGTGGTAATGTCAGATGTGTGGGTTGACCAAGTTAATTGCCATGTGAGAGTGATTTCGAAGTACTTATATTTGTCTACTTTATTTATGTTAGTGCTTCTTTGAGTATAGTCGAATTGACAAGGATTAGGTTCCTGGTAATAAGCAGTATCACAGTTTTTTTAGTGTTTAACTACATGCTCCTGTTGTGACAACAGTTATCGATAGCGATAAGGGCTTCTTGTAAAGCCACATGATCACACGGCGACTGAATTTGTTTAAAATGACACAATCATCTGCGAACAAACGCACAGCCCTAACACACTTCCCCTTGGGACTCCAGAAGACACACGAAGACCAGTCGATGAAAAATTATTGATTACTACATACTGACGTCTATCTTGAAGATAAGCCTGAATCCACTGAAACATTTTTGTAGGTATTTCTAAGCAATGTAATTTGTAACAACTTCTCATGTGGAACTTTATCAAAGGCTTTATAAATATCTAAAAACATTACATAAGTTCACTTCTACCTGTAAGCATACCCGCCCAGCAGACCGAATATAAACTTTTTCTCTTATAATGGCGCACAAATAACAAGATCAGTTGGAATTTGTGGCCAGGTGATCCTTGTTTTTTTTTCTTTTCACCGTTATGCGGGTGGGGAGTTTTATTGCGAAACTCCCTTTTCATTATTGGTGTCGATCGTCCACATCAAAACGTACTGCACCAAGGCAGAGTTTATCTGGCGGTGATTCTGAACGTGGATGAAGTGAATTATGGTTGAAACGCAATGCTTTCTCTGGTTGAAAGCCATCGTCTTCAAAGACGAAAGGAAAAGTAAAAAATCCAAATTGTTAACCACTGAACGCACTGCAGGAAAGCTAACTTTAGAGATGAGTTTCCCCTAAAGCACATCAATCACGTCAAGAAAAAAGTAATTCCCGTTGTCACAATCGATCCTGGGTCCCTCGCGTTATTAAGCCTACATCTATTCGGTCGGGAAATTCGGACTTCGTCTAAGCAGTTTGGATTTTGGACTTTGAGTTTGACTCGGGATACACGAAAAGAAGCATCATGTTCACTACCTCCCGCATCAGAAGAGGCCCATGATTTTTTTACTCGTTGCGAAAGGGCAACCCTTACACACCTGGACCTGGGAAAAAATTGATAGCTTATTGGGAAAGTGTTGGTACTAAGGGCAATCTGTTGTTGCTAAACCATTTCCTTTCTAAACCAGCTCTAGCACTTTGGAGCGGCGTATAAAGACAAATAAAAATATTCAAATACCTTATGATGATGAGAGGTTTTTTCATTGGAACAATTCTTTCACTAGATACTTTACATGATGACGGCAATGTTAAAAACACATTAAAATCGTGCTCTGAAACCGTTATGCCGATTGCCGTGTGAGATTAGCATCTACTTGTGCCACATATTCCGTGCGCCTTGCAATGACCCCCAATCGCGGAAGCATGACAGACTAAGGACTTTTATATACTTCATATCGGAAGGCTAGACCACAGCTGCCGTCCATGCATACTCCCGCAAGTGTGCAGTGGAGCAAAGCTCGAGGAAACTGTGCCAGTCTTCTGAGAGGTGGCTTGGATAATCGCAGCGAGAGCAGAAGTGGGAAGGTGCCTGTGCATTTTTGTACACCCAATAGCTTTCACGCACGCATGCAACCGTGATAACAATGCAGATTGTCTGCAACCACCACCCGGCACGTCAGTAATGTTCCTTTTGAGTGTCAAAACTAAAGCCGTTGCACTCAATGTGAAAGCTGTCCGAACGTCGGAGGAGTGATCCGCCAGAGTGGCTTTGGCGCCGATCTTGCCTGTTCGTTACGACCACTCACGGTCTTCCCTTCTCTCCCTCATTCGTCGCTTGATGATCTCAAAAGCGGTTTGTTCAAAGTCTTTCAATTCTAACGCCTTCGCAGTGCTCCGCGCCTTCTCTTTGGACAGCTTGCAGTCTTCTCTTTCTCTTTTGTTAGGTGTTCTGTCTCGGAAGATACATGTTTATTAACTGGGCAATACAAGAAATATACAAAAAAATTCCAAATCTTGGTTTATAGCGACCTAATGTGGCCACCAGTGACATGACGTTGGCCTGCAATAAAAACGTGCTTATGAGCGCACCATTTGTATGTTATCATTCAATTGATATAATCAAGCTGAATTACAGGCCCTCTTTGTATTCAGAACGGACATTGTTGGTTGCACACAATCTTCGGGTGGTGTGGTCATTGTCGCACGGAAATCATTAGCATGCCACCCTGTCTCTTTGAACACCGTTCTTTAGGCTGTCGTCATCCGCACAATATTATTTATTAGGTTGATAACGGTATGCTGCCTCTACATGTCCCCTGACTTCCAGAACTTGAGCACTGACTTCGAGGGCCTGTATATCAGTTTCCCGAGCACTTCAATCTCCTAGACGACCTCAATGCACATAATTCATTCTGGGGCTCTTCCAGCAAAAATGCCCGTGGTCCCTTCGTTGAGAAACTTCTAACATTTTCCAAGCATGCCTAATCAACGCAACAAGCCCACATACAACAACATAGGATACAATACTTACTGGCATCTCGACATTGCTATTGGCTCTGAAGTACTCTTTCTATCTCTTGAGTGGTATGTCGCAACTAACCCATTAGGTTGGGACCACTTCCCATGCACATCAACACACATAGGTAATTGCCCTAAGAGTTCCCCTTCCCATAAAAGTTGAATGAAGCTCGACCACACTGGAATACATTTACACAAACATCCAAGCTACATCACACATTAATTACCCACCTACACGTGGAAGATGCCAAAAAGTAGATTCCCCAGGGGTCCGGTACCTCGCGCAACCCAAGGTGGCCCTGGTGGAACGAGGACTACAGGCGAGCCCTGGAGGCCCAGAACAAGTTGAGGGGTGTCCTTCGTCGGTACCCCACTTCAACAACGTAATCTCCTTTAAACAGGCAAAAGCACTTGGGAAGTGCGTGCGCCGTGAGGCAAAAAGGGAGGGTTGGCGCACCTTTCTCATATCCATAAATTTATACACCGACACTCACAAAGTCTGAACACACATACCAAAACTCAAACGGCAACAAACACACAGCCTGCTCGTGGTTAGCACAACAGGGGACACACTGGAAGACGGCGCTAAGGCACCCGCACAACACTTCCAGCACGTGTGCAGTTCAGCACACTACACCAACACTTTCATGGAGCACAAAACATCCTGTGAGTAGAAGTGGGTGCGAGATGATAATAAGACCGCCTCCTTTCACAACACCTACTTTTGACTTCATAATTTGTGGTTTCCACTCAGTACTTGTAAGACTACAGATCGAGGTGGAGGCATTACTTACCATATGATACAACACTTACACACAGACACAGTTGAAAAACTCCTTCACCTCTACAACAAATTATTTCTTTCGGGGCGCCCTCAGAATCTTGGAGAGAGGCTACCTAATATCTTTTTTGAAGGAAGGGGCGAACGCTTCCTCTCTGGCAAGTTATTATCCCATTGCCCTGGCAAGCTCCCTGTCTAAGATCGTAGAGAAGGTTGTAAACACGAGACTGATGTGCTTTGTTGAGTACAATTATCTGATCGAGAGTTGCCAGGCAGGCTTCAGGGCGGGGTGATCTACGAAAAATGAACTAGTTACATCAGAGTCGTATGTCAAAGATGCCTTCCTCTATAAACAGTATTGTATGACAGTAATATTTGATCTTGGAAACGCGTATGATACCACGTTGTAGTACGTTATCATGAGCGACTTGAAGTTTTTTAGCATGTCGGTTAATACGATAAACACCCTTGCCAGTTACTTGTCCAAAAGAACCTTTCGTATAAGAGTGTGAAGTGCACTCTTCATTGTTCATTCAGTCGCAGGAAAATGGTGTGCCGCAACGCCGAACTCTTGAGTTGCACTTGATTTTGAAAATATATTCACACAGAAAGGCACTGCCACAATCAGTTTCCTGTTCAATTTATGTCGACGAGATAATAATATCCTTTAAGCCTTGTAACCTATCTATCTGCGAGCGCTAAGTCCAGCTTGCTGTTAACAAGCTAGCTGCCTAGGGACGTAGCAACGGATATAAATTTATCAGAAACACTTTCAGATAAGTGTACTTGTGTTTTTTTAGAAAATGTATTGCATTCGGCCGAATTCAAACATCAAACTCAATGGTGTCTTAATTCCACTCAGAAATGAACCCAAGCTTCTATGTGTAGTCCTTATTAAATCTCAAATTCATCCGACATATCAAGCAACCTAAACATAGGTTCTTTTAGGCTATGAGCATGCTCAAGGTTCTCTTACACACTTCATACGGTGCTGACAAACAACTTTTTTACGTGTCTTAACTCGGCTTATAAGTTAACGATTAGATTATGACAGTGTTTTTCATGGGTCAGCAAGTAAAACATCCCTCAAAATGGTGGACACTGCTTCATCTGGAGCTCCGCCTTGCTTGTGGCGCCTTCCCAACAAGTCTGGTCGAAAGTCTCTATGTGTAACGTAATAAATCGAAGCAAAAACATCTTCGAGCATCCACAGACCTGCTTTATGCTTTTAAAATCTGACCAATGCATCACCAACCTCTAAAGCCAGATTTTTACGACACATCTGCAGCTGAATTCCTGCTAAATCGACCGTCATGCTTTGCACCATTCTCTTGCAGAGTTAGAGAGGAAGCGGTGGAGGGTGCTATGTCATTTTTAGATACCATCAAATTTCTGTAAAAAATTTTATTGCACCATGAAATCTCCGCGCCGTATCATGCGACACATCTTTTATATTTATAGAGAGAAGCCGAGCGCCCGCATGTGCCATCCTGCAGCACTTCTAGAATCTGCACAGAAATAGCAGGTTGCTATATTTTAAACTGAAGCCTCCAAAACGGGCCCTTCTGTGTCATGCGCTGCGCATGAACCCGGCCTTAATATCAGTAGAACGCAGAATAATATAGTAGTATCTTTATGGCAGAGGCATGTGGTATATTTCTTGTTGCTATTCACATCCATCGAAGTCATAGCCGAAATCCATTATCCATACAGATTACTTAAGTGTTGAGCGTGCATGTATCATCACCAAAAAACAAAAACGACCGCCTGAAGGCTCTCACTCACACGGACTTTTTATTCACTCAGCCTCCGCTCCCAAGATCAGCACAAATTGTAAGGAATATTTTGAGAATGCTGGTCTTATCCCACACGGAAACACCTCATCTCTGTGGCCTGGATGTCACTTGTGTGCCTTCCTCACACCCGCGATGCTCGAGCACCTGATTTGGCGCTAACAAAAAGTCCTGTGCTGCAGAATCTTCAGAACGTATCCAGACGCCTCACCCGTTACTTCGGCCTTAATACATTGGAACCCTCCACGCTACCTTTAATTGCCCACTACTCCCTAGAAAGGGGTGCAGCGCGAGCAGTTTATAGGCGTAAGCCCGCCTTCCTCACCCCACGCTGCCTCTCCCGGTTTCTCAAGGAGCCGACCAGTTTCTGTTTCAGCTGTCGCTTCTCAAGATGTCCCAAGCCACAAAACCCCACCTTCTATTCCTACTTCACCCGCTTGACCTAGCGTCTTCCTGCTGCAATAAATGGTATATCTCTATCCAGGGTTTATCCAAAATTTAAATATTCGGGGTGCTCGTGGTTGTGCAAACTTTTGGGGCAATGTCGAAATCCTCCTGAAGAGATTATAGGGAGTGTTGGTGGGGGTATATATAAATCCCCGTCTCTCTTTCTCTCTATTATAGCAATCAAACAAGGCTTGTTTGCCCTTTCTTGTGATTATGCAAGTAAGCCAACACGATGGCAGCTCTTTGAAAGCGTCAAGCATGGCGCTACGAAGTGACGTCTGCAAAGGCTGTCATATGACATTATGACGTCAGAGTTCCAACAGATGCCGAAAATGGCCTCCCACAAGAAACCGCCGCCGAAGCGGAATCGACAGTGCTACGGCAACTCTGCTTTTCGCTTTATCTTGGGAACTGCAAACCGTGCTATCCATGCGGCAGTCGCATCCACTGTGTGAGCGAATGAGCTGGCCGAGCGAAAGTACGCCTACGGTGACACCACGATCTCGCGCAAATTTCTCCACTGCAATGGTCCCTCGAATGAATATCGCATAAAGTGTGTACGAGATCAAACACCGCCGTAGTTTTGCAGCGTACCGCAGGGCCGCATGGTAAACACACATGGCAGAGAGTACTTCCAAACAAGCATCCCGGCTCCCTACGCGCAGTGTGCGCGCGAATGTGTAAAATCGTAAACAGCTATAGCTTTACCCCAAAGCGTACCCTGGCGTTTCAAACTACACACGCGTGTTATACGTATACTTATCATGAGTGCGCACATCAACTTTGTACATACAGACGCCCAAAAATGAAAGGTGACCACGCGAGCACGTAAATTTCCCTACAGGGGGTGCGGTCAAACGCCGCCCATTGGAAGCTTCGGGCATGAGCAATCTGGGCGAAAAGCGGGAGGATGCTTATCCTAATACTATGGATTCGAGCATGCTTCGAAATCAGTGGCCAATAGTAGAGCACCTCGTACGGAAGCCCACTCATTGGCATTACAACCTTTCATTTTTTGGCTACCGTACATTAAATTAAACTGTGTAATGTAGCCTACTTTAATCGGCCAGTGTCGTGTGACCCAAGCCTAATGCGCCGGACTGCTGTGCAGCTATAAGAAGCATCGTGTGCGCAGTAACAAAATGTGTGCGCTGAGGCTTTTTTATTTACGTGTACTTTCGTAACTTCCATTGTTTCACCCACCATTGTCACTGCTATTAAGTCAATATGCATTATAAGCTGTGCCTAACTTGCGTTTGTTTTTACCGGACTCAGCCTGTCGAACTGCTAGTGATATTACACGGTAGGTTTAGTGCGAAAAACGAGCTAGTGACTCGCACGGCCATTCTCTTTCTTGCTTATTACTTAGCTTATTTGTGCGAAGTTGGCGTTAAAAGAGGCGTTGTTGTGATTCTGACGAAGCCATCTCTCGAACGAATTGAACTTGGGTTATGTCGGTATGGCCCTTTTGAAGTGGCCAACAATTGTGTTTATTGGTTCAACTGAAGGGAAACCGGCCAATGGCCGCTGCACCTCGGTAAAGAATACGTTTGAGAGCACTAAAAGCACCAGGACCACTGAAGAAATAAAAAACTTCGGGGGAAGTTCACAAGTCACCGTTTGGGCGTAGAGCGCGAAAGTTTTCTCATGTACTTTCTGACCCATTTTTAAGTGCTGGATTTACAGCATTTAAGATTTCCAAAAAAACCATTGAAAAAGTGTGGCAGGCCCCTTTATGTTTCCGCCATGTGTAATGGCTGAACCCCGTCACCACTTTTAACCAGCCACCTACCATTGAGGGATGGGGGGATTGGCATAATAGGCGACACCCACCACCTTCACGGAAGAAGAAGAAGTGAACCATAGACCGGCCACGTTGCAACGGCTCTCTTTTCAATGTTCTTTCGCCCATTAGACTGGCTTTTGGTCACCTCAAACGTGCCTCTACAGTGAGTGGACTTTCACCGCTCCTTACTGGCATTTCTTATCGCCCACTGCTTCGCAGTTGCATTGGAATATCGTCATCAACAGTGATGTCCGGCCGTTAGGCCTAGTGAATGGGGCATGTCTTCCTCGACGCCACCGGGGCTCTTTCGGCCGCCGTTGCTGGCGTATCCATGCCCGCGGACCAACCTGAACGACCCCCCACGCCTCCGCAATCGTCTTTACAATTGCAAGAGCCCCCACCTACCGCGCAGCCCCAGCACTCTCAAACGCCGCCTGACCCGAGCCCTGCTAACCGTCCAGCCACACCGCAAGACGTCGCGATGAATGAAACAGAAACTGTTCCCGCTGAAGACACCAATCCTCGTCATCAACTCGGCTGGAATCATCAAGACGCCTCCAACAACTTCATTCAGACTGGACATCAAGGCCCCGATCCTCGTTGCAAGTCGGTCACGTGGAAGAGATCCTCCGCCGCACACCCTCCTGTCAATCAAACCGACCGTTTGAGTAGACCTCGCTATCTGCCCGTGCTAAGACCGCTATCAAAATTTAACATTAACAACAAACCCAAACAAACTCTCGCTCACCTTATCGGTAACACCGCGCCCCAACCGTACCTTGCAGAACTAGCCTCTCATCGATACGATACTCTCGGGAACTGCCTGCACATCACGACGAAAGACGAAACCCACAAGGACCGCCTCCTAACAGTAACTCAGCTTCAGTTTCCTCAGTCTGGCACCACTTTCACCCTCCCAGTCGAAATAAAGCCTTCCCTCTACCGGCCCAACTCCTCTCGTGGGGTTATCGAAATCGAATCCAGTGACACCAATGATGAAATCAAGCAATGGCTACGATGTGAACAAGCCAAAATCCTCGACTGCCACCGCCTTGGCCACACTAACAAAGCTGTCATTACAATCGATTCCCCCGTGCCCCCCAAAGTGGTCAAATACTATATGGCCATTGTGAAAGTGTCCCCATACCAACCACGCAGAATGGTGTGCTGTCATTGTCATAACATTGGTCATATGTCAAAGTACTGCCCCTCCCAAACGGTGTGCCGCTTATGCGGAAAAAAGCACCCAGAATCAGACGACTGTGGCCCGACGATTTACTGCGTGGTCTGTGATGAGTTCGGTCACATTTCGCTGAACCCAACTTGCCCTGGACGCGTACCCCAAACCACCCGTAGCTCTCCATCCAAAGATAAAGCTCATGGAATTTCGTGGGTAGACCGTGTCAAGAACAGCAACAAAGAAATAGACTTTCCTTCACTTACAGCTTCTTTAAACAAAACAAGAAATGCAGCCAGGACAACCGACCAAAATTCACAACTCGCCGCCATCCTTGCTCAGTTGAATGCTCTTCGAACTGAAAATCAGCAACTTAAAGCTGAAATCGCTGAGCTCAAGCGAGCGCATGTCCCCAAGCGGGACCCCCCAAATAACCCTCCGTCAAAACAATCTGTGGCGCCACTCACAGTTCACGGCCGCAGCCCCAGATCTAAGCGAACCCCTACCTCTCAGGCCAAAAATGATCCCCAGATGACCCAGACGTTGCAAACAATTCGCACGGAGATCCATCAAGAACGGCTTGCACGGTTGGACGACGGCCGTCGCATGCAAGAATATTTTGAAGGTCAACTCAACCAAATCAGAGACCGTCTCCAGCAAGTCCTTAAATTAATGCACCTTCCGGAACCCATCCCCGAACCCCCAAGAAAAGTTCAACCTCGATCCAAACCATGACTCCCACATCACTCACAGCCCTACAGTGGAACTGCCGAGCCTTCTCTTCAGCGAAAACAATTCTGACCAGTAAAGTAAAGCAACTCAGACCAGCTTTCCTCCTCCTTCAAGAAACTTTGGATACTCCCAAAATTTCTGGCTACAACGCTTTCGTAAATCCCTCCATATCACGAAAATGAGCCACCCCCGGGTATGCAGCAATATTGGTCGATGCGTCGATTCCTGCTGTACAACTACAGGTTCACACCTCGAACTCGAAGATGCACGAAGTTGTGGCCATTGTCGCCCAGCCACCTCACGCTAAAAAGTTAGTCTTGGTGTCCGCCTACTATCAGCCATATTCTGCCTCCACCGGCACCGGCCCCTTCACATGGCTTTAGCACCTTATCAATGCACATCCAAATACCCCCATTCTCGTCGGAGGTGACTTCAATGCACATCATACGGCATGGGGATACTCAACAAATTCAGCTCGTGGAACAAGGTTAGTTGAATTTACTGAAATCCTAAATCTTCAACTAATCAATGATACAATATACCCAACCCGCATCGGTCTACATCGATCTCAAAAGGATACCACAACAGACCTTACGTGGGCCTCGCCAGGTCTTACAAATTCATGGGTACCCTGCTCTACAACGTGGGGCAGTGATCACTTCCCTATTATCATCACATTTCGCGGCAAACGAATCCGGGACGGGCGAAACAACAAACAGTGCACCCACCTTAATTGGTCTTCCTTCCGAGATCATCTGCTTCAATACGATCCCCCTACATCACTTGCAGCAATGGCTGAAATTATACGGAAATCCTCTGCTGCTGCATTGGAAACTATTACATGCGATGAAGATTCCCCTACCTTTGACAATCACCTCGCCAACCTTTCGAAACGAATGCAGTACCTCACCCAGCTCTACCGCTCTACTGGAAAAAGGCACAACATACTCCGACGTACCCGACATCAGTACAAAGTCATTAACCAATACCAAAAAGAACTATCAAGCGACAACTGGGTAAATCTGTGTCACAGCCTCGCGAAAACACCAGGTTATGTTTCTTTATTGAAACTTTACCGCAGCCTAGGGGACAAAAACGCAGTAAGACACCAATAATTAGCACTATCATGCTGAACAGCACGAATCCCGTGGATACCGAAGAGGTGCTGCTCAAAAGCTTCTTTCCACACGTATAACTAACTCTCCCACCCCCTCTACCCGAATTCCCGATCCCGGAACCGTGCTCCGACCTTGAAAACCCCTTCACAATCGCTGAACTTTCTCCAGCTATTCGCCAAGGTAGACCGAAGTCTGCCCCAGGACACAACGGCATACAATGGACCCACCTACGCAACCTTCCAGAACCAGCACGATATAAACTCTTGGAACAAATCAACGATTCCTGGGAAACCGGGCAGGTACCTCTACATCTCAAGCTATCCCTCATCTATCGCATACCAAAACCTAACAAAAAACAAACCTCTCCTAACGATTTTTCCCATCTTCGGCCAATTTCCCTCACACCTGTCCTATGCAAACTGATCGAACGACTCATTAACAATCGAATAGTGCACTACCTCGAGTATGTCGAACCATACCTTCACCCAGCGCAAACTGGTTTCCGCCCGAATCTCGGCACTACCGACAGCCTATGGCTGCTGCGACGCGTCAATAATCGCTCAAGCTGTTCGAGACTCCCGGACTATGTACTGGCACTGGACCTCCGAAAGGCCTTTGACTGTGTCAGTCAGAGAGCCATCCTCGATGAACTTGCTAAGGCCTTTCCTAGCCAACGAGCACCGACATGGGTCCGAAACTTCCTAAAAGCCCGCCCCATCAAGCTTCAAGGAACATTTCCAGGTTGGACCCCTCGTACCTTCTACCTCGACAGAGGAGTTCCTCAAGGCTCGATCCTCAGTCCCGCACTCTTTAATCTAGCCATGACTAGGATCGCCCGGAACCTTCAAAGAGACACTAGTGCGAGATTTACTATTTATGCGGACGATATCACAATATGGACCGAGTCAAGGGACTACCCGAATCAACGAACTATGATTACGGAACTGCAAAATGCAGTAGAAAGCATTGAATCTACCCTACCGGATCTCGGGCTTTCCTTAGCTCTTAAAAAAACCGAATTTCTGTCAGTTTTTGGACGCAACCCAGCTCCTGACTTTAGTCCGCCTTGCATCATCGTTGGCACCACACCTATCCCCGCCAAACTCGACCACATTCGCCTACTAGGCATCCCCGTCGGTTACAAAAGTAGCCCGGCTATATGGCTGAACCAATTAAAACAGAAATGGAATTCGACTCAACATGCCATACGAAGACTGTCTAATAAGCATGGAGGAGCAAAGCAAAAAGCAGTGCAGACACTTGCCCGCGCCGTTACAGTCGGTATTCTTACATATGGAGCCCAATCTTACACATTGAATTTTACCCAACGACGCCCTCTTAATGTCCTTCACAATGCGACTCTTCGTACAATCACTGGCTTACCACGCCATACAAAAATCTCTAACCTCCAATCTGCGGCTGTCCTTCCACCAATTGAAAAAATTATTCAAGAGCAAACCGACCAATACAACTTCAAGCGTAAACTTACCCATCAAGGTGCCATACTCACGGCCTGGGATAAGCAAGATCACATCCCCTTACATGACTTCCCGATACCTATTCCTCCGTTGCAACGACCTCTCCTGACCGAACCAACAACAACTCACCCCATCACCCGCACAAGGGCCATTCCTAGACAAAGACGTTATCACAGGCTATTCAGCACAAAACAACCCGAAGAAATCGACATTTATACTGATGCCAGCCTGACACCACCAAATGTTGGAACTGCCTGGGTTTCCCCAGATGACCGAACCATTATATGAACCCGACACTCCAAAATTCCTGTAACACCCACGGAAGCGGAACTACTCGCCATTACCCATGCTCTTGACTACTTGATGTACGACCACCATCAACCTATACCAACAAAGATCATTATATTAACCGATTGCTACGAAGCATTTCAAGAACTTCGACGACCATTTTCCACGCACCCTTCCGTAAACCAAATTGTCCGGCAAACAATGACCCTACAACTGCATGGCATTCAAGTCCGCATAGACTGGACTCCTGGCCATGATTTGGCGGCCCCGGGGAATCAGGCAGCCCACGAAGCTGCACAGGAGGCTTGCTCTTTCCTATCCTCCGCTGACCTCGCCGTCGCCCAGCCTTCAGACCTTCCTGAATGCTTGGACATGACCGAAAATATCAGCGTACCCCCCGGCATTCGCATACACCGGTACAAACACGAAAAGAAACTCCGACTCAAGCAACTTACACCGAAGGATCACGTTTCCAACAGGCCTTCCCTTACAAGAACCCAAGAAATATTTATTAACAAATTCTATACAGATGCATCATTTTCACCAGAAACAATTCGCAAATGGTACTACCCCCACATCAACCCAAAATGGCCATACTGTCAGCAAGCCATCACGGCTGATTTGCACCACCTAGTCTGGATATGCCCCAAATTCTCTTGATACCGGAATTTCACTTCCCCAAACCCAGATCCCTCAACCCGTATCGATCCCCTCACATTAGATGAACCCACCCTTAACCTTATAATACGGTTTGCCACTAAGAGCGGTATAGCGCGAGTTATATAGCGATGGCCTACACCAGTGAACGGACTATTCAATGCTGAACAATTTTCCTGTGGAAAACTGATGCCGCCTCCCGAAGAGCACGAACTCATACGAGCCCCTTCAACCATAAATCCTCCCCTCCCAACTCCCCCCCAAGGCCTCCGGCCTTCCCTTTTTGAATAACAGTTTTAACAACAACAACCACCTTCACAGCACCCTTGCCCTAATGTAGTACGTATCCATTACCAGCATCACTAAACAGGACTTGCTGTTTTAGAGGACGGAGGAAGGTTTAAATTCATATCTCAACTCCTAAATATGGCGGGTAAAGTTTTAAACAAATCCATGTTTATTCGTACGATAAAAGTTAAATATTTTTCCTCAAATACAGACCCATCTAGCGGCGCACAAAACCATTTTATGACTTTCTTAGCTGTAACTAACGTTTATTTCGCAAAATTCATAGTCACTCAGTTAAACTGTGGCACACATTTCGAAATACAATTTCAAAGTTCCGCTATGCCAGGTATTACATAATATTACACCTGGGGCTGCGAACTCTCAAGGATCTGTAGGCAAAAGCATAGCTAGTCATTTCCTTGATCTGCAGTTGAAGGCTTTGATAACACCTGCGTCCGCGCAAATACCACTTGACAAGCCTCTATGGCAGCGCCTTCGGAAGCTGTTTCTTTTGTCTCGTCATCGCCAGTAGGATCATGTTCACCCCTACCGGAACCTTCACTTTCCAATGCGACTCGTATTCCACGTGCGGCACCGGCCGGCCCTTATTAGGAGCAGCTGCTTTCCTTTCACAATGCTCAATGCGATGTCCTTTCTCAGAGCACCTCCAACACTGCTCTTATCCCACCGCTTCTCTTCCCCAGCGCGAAATACTCGGCTCTCACAGACCACAACGTCAAATATTATTGTGCCACCGATTTTCGTTGGCCGACAACGAGTGATCGTAAAACAGGGATCTACGGCGTCCACCCTACACAGTTGAAGCCGTTACCCTCAATGTGAAAGCTGTGGTAAGTGCAGAGCAGTGATTCGTTATAATCGGCCGTAGCACCGTTATCCGCTCACTGCTACCATTCAACGCATTTCCAACCTCCTTCCTTCGCAGTCCTCGTGCGCCTCCTGCCTGAAACTGCGAAAGAGGGAGTTCTGTTCTCTTTGCGCTTTTCCCCCCGCAGGTGCCGACGTTGCTCCGCTACTTTTTTTCGCTTACTTAGGGAAAACCAAACCAACAGGTGGTCTTATCTAAAGGAACGCGGCGCTGCCAGTTTATTACATATAGCATGCCTCAAATGCACCTAAAGTTTACTTTGCTCTAAACAACGGGCAGATGTATGACAAGCGCCAGCGGTTCACGAGTTTCGAACGCCTATTGCTACATAACTTTCTTGGCTTCCGATTACACCGCGCAAGGCAGCGCTACAACGGGGCACCCTGTTGCTCTATTTAGGTCCAGCGAGTGTGCTACGATGATAAGGCTCAGCCGTGAACTACCTGCACTTAAACTATTACGAATCCTTGTAGACCATAGCTACAGAACCACTATCGCAAACAAACCAATTTGCGTGCAATTTATATTCTGAGCCAAGGGTTGAGGGTGGAGCAACCTGATTTTTAAAATCCTATCAAGTTGGCCAGAAAAGATGACTGCCTAAGAGTTTGATAGAACGTCTTTTTTTTCAAGGTTAGAAAAAACAGATTTCTTTTGGCGCTAGAGGCATAAGTGACGTCGCAGCACACAAAAGCATTTATGTTGAAAAATGGATTTTTACTGTGTCCTATTTGAACAAATAAATTTGTCTTCCTTAAACTATAAAACACGTTTTCAGTTACAGTTTGAAAGTTCTGGTAATATGTGGCCCCACAAGAAATTACGCCGAATGCTCACAACTGTCACAGAATGTGTAAAGGTAAGAAACCTTGCACGGAGTCGAATACAAGAAGGAGTAGTTTAAAGTATGTCTCGAAAACAATGTGGCGGTTCTAAAAGAGGGGAACGAGGATAGTGTAGACGGGATAAACGACAACCTAACAACGGCAATCCGAGAACCTGCAGCAGCTGTAGAGAAGTATCGAGTAGGAAAGAAACAGGAAAAGTGACCAGGAAATAGAAACTAATTGCGAAACGTACAAACACGAAGGTGTGCAGGTTGGTAGATCACGTTTAGTTAGCAGCGCTGTCTAAATTGAGTAACAGAAGTAAACAAACAACATTCATCCATATTACATGACAATTACCAAGGAAGCACTGACAATAGGAGGAAGTTTGAAAACAACTAGGCGAAGCTCACCATTTCAAAGACAGAATGTGAACACTAAAATACGACATTACATCACCCACGACAGGGACGAGATACTAAAGCTAGCAGAAAAATTTTTCACCAGACTGACTGATAGAGCCGTTCCACCAAAAAAAACTACCGAGACTACAAGCTAGGCTTGCGATGCCCCGCTAGTTACTAAATAGAAAGTAGAGAAGGCTCTCAAGGACACGAAAAAGAAAACGCTGCAGCCGCAGATGGCATATCCACGGATCTTTTGAAGGAGGGCGGAGATATGATACTGGAAAAGGTTGCGGCACTACTTTCGGATTGTCAAAGGAGTACTGACACCAATTTTTGGCGTTAATATTATTGCATAGTTCACTTACTTTACTCATCAAAATACCCTGGCTGAAATATGAGTGGCCTGCAACGCGAAAAACATACTTTTGTTGGATCTCATTATTCGCGCCGACGGAACAGCCCCCGTAACGGCACTCAGCAAATGGACATCAGCGTGACACCATCCCATTGTAGCCAAAATACGTGAAACGGATATCGCTTATCAAAAACTCGTGACGTAACTTCACGCACCCGGCCCTGCGAACGGCGACTGCCAGCAGTATCATTCACAAACGGCTGCTCTTAGCCAGAGCTACTCGCATAACCACTGTTCAGAATGCCCATGTTGACAAAAATAAAGTTCCATTCAGGGGAAAAGAGGCAATAATTAAGCCCAGAATCGTAATAGAAGCCGCCATCAGGACTTTTATTGAAAGCGGTCATCGATTTTCCGTCCCCAGGCCTGGCACCTTCCGGCAGCTAATGTTCAGCACCGGCGGCGGCGCGGTCGAAACAACGCCCCCACCGGCTTCCGCAGTGTTTCCCGGGCTAAAAGCGCGGGAAATTGAAAGAGACAATTTTAAGGCCATTCAATGCTGTTAATTATTGCGCGCTGGAGTATTAGAAGTGCTGTGTCGTGTTCGCCAGACCAGTAAGCATCGATAAAAGCAATAAAAAGAACATAATATTTTCGTGTCACTACCCCTTCAGGGCTCAAAAAGTACCCATAGAATGGAAACACCAACACTATTTTAATTCGTAAAAAAGATACATACCAACAACTTTAAGAACTAAAGCCCCATCAGCCTGCTCTCAGTTTGTTACAAGCTGCTTACTAGAGGCATAGTTAAAGGCATTGGAGACAACCCGCTTTTCCATCAACCCAGAGAGCAGGCTGGGTATAGGAAATGTTACCGAACCATGGATCGCATCCATGGTGTCCATCAAGTGATAGAAAAATGTGCAGAATACACTAAACCCCTTTACATGACATTTATAGACTATGAGGAACGGTTAGAACCAGCACAAACTACAGCCGTGCTAAAAGCTTTAGGAGACATGGGAATAGAAGAGACCTACATACGACTTGTAGACGACAAATATATGTATGGTTGTTCGTTTCGGGGTAAAACTCGACTTTACCCGATACTCGCCATTGTTTCGGAAGAATCGGTTTAAACGCGACTTCTCCTGGACTGGGCCTTTCGGAATGGACGGTTCGCCATTCTCCATCAATACTCGCTGGAGCAAGCCCCACAAACACAGCTTTCGAAGTGTTTCAGTATTGGCGATAAACTACCGCTTGCTACGCCAGGCTGGAAAATGCTGTGCTGACATTGTTGTGCCTAGTCGATGGGAGCTGTGATGTCGATAGAACTTTCTGCCAGCTGAGATACGGTCAACGATCGGACAGCTCTCGGGTGGAAACCCACATCTTCCATGTGCCGATGATAAAGGGAGCAAACGAGAATCTGTAAAAATTTTATAACCAGCTTTTTGTCAATAAATTGTTTTATTTCGTGCCAGTTTTCAATGCTCTTTAATGTCATCATGAGTGATTCAATTTGGGGGTGTAAATTCCTGATATTCCACATATTACCACATTCTAAAAAACAATGTTTAGCGCATCAGAGTTAACAAGTTCGTGAATGCTTTCTATAAAAATTTTATTAGATTCCTTAGTACATCTCAATATTGAACCCTAAAAAACCTGAATTTAGGGGTGGTTTTACAAAGACGCCGATGTCTTCTAGATTATCAGTTTGAAAAATAGGACCTTATTTTTACCCCTGTTTTTTTTTTTAATTCGGAACCTACCAACCCTAAATAAAAGGATGGACGGTCCGGATACGGGGAAAGGGAGTAATAAAGGCAGACACCATATCGACAAGACTGCTTACATCATGTCTGGAGGGGGTATTCAGAACGCTTGACGGGAACAAACGGGGTTAAGGATACACAGAGAATACTTCAGTCAAATTAGGTTTGCAGACGACATAGTATTGCCAGGTAAGATAGCAGAACAGTAGTAAAAAAGGCTTGACGAACGACAATCAGAAAGCATGACAGTGTGGTTAAAAATAAGTATGGAAAAAATTTAAACAAATCAGGAATAAGCATGCCCAAATCAGCATCGTCAGCTTAGGACAAGAGGCGCTAAAAGAAGTCCAATAACATTTATTTATTTTGTCAAAAAGAGAGCCGCCGCGCCGGTAGCCGGTTGAGGTAGTTTATTAGCTGGGCGTAGCCCATGGCAACGCAGGTCCGAGCGTTCAGATGACCAAGCTCGTTATCTGGCGCATGCACCTCTTGGAGTTCATCGTCTTCCCCCACACCTCTTTGGCACATATCTCCGTGTGTAAATTGGACATAATCTTTCATGGTCTATACTGGTGAGGCGCATACCCGATGGCTTGATTTCCGGTCGCGTCCATTCATTAGCCTCCGAACAATCACCCCCGGTTCAAAAAGAGCCAGCCTGGCGACTTAGGGTTACGTCGACACGAGTGGGTCGTATAAGGCTTGGGTCTATCAACGTGCACTGTATCACGGCTATGGCGCTGAAGATGTCAGGACGGAGTGACAGGCTGAATAGGGTAGTTCACTGGCAAAGTGCGTGCGTACACTTCGTGTGGAACTTGATCTTTGGCAATAAATTTTTGGAAAGACTGGGTATTCTGCAGGGCACCCCAAATCACACATGCGAACAAGGAACCGACAAGGAACAAGTCGTCGAGGGCAGCTCTTTTTTTTTCAGAACACTGTAAGACAGAGCATTGTCCATGATAATAACACTCTGTAACTGAATGTTTGGTAGAAATTGTTATGCGAACCATTTGTTAAACCATGGGCCATCCATTTCACAGTGGTAGTCAGTCGAAGCCCTCTTTGTCGCACGGAATATGAGACATCCCACATCAGCCGCCCACCTATGCCGCTTGGTGCACGAAGCCCTGTAGTAAGATTTTTGGAAAGGCACCTTCATGGGATGACACAGTCTTCTCCTCCCACACCGTGCATTTTGATAGCCCAGCATTGACCCCAATCTCGTCGAGGTAGTAGATAGTCTTGCGAAAATTAAAGCAATATGTAACAGTTTTTATTAGGGAGGAGGGTTAGTTAAGACACAGCCGGCGTTTTTTGATGGCACCTAACATCATTCTACTGTGCAGGCAAGTATGTATAGTTTTTGGTGGCTCTGCAAATTACCAAAATAACAAAGTTCGCCTACCGTACACCACCCACATTACTAAGAAAATTCAATCCGTGAGTGTTATCTATACATTATTAGAACATGTGGATGCATACTTGTCCCTTGAATTCCTGAACCTACCATGTGGATGCATACTTGTCCTTTGAATTCCTGAACCTGAATAGCATGCAAAATACGAATATGTGGCAGGTATCCAGAAAAACACAAGAACAAAAAATAAAATGAACGTCAACACAGCATGCATAAGGAGCGCTGTTAATAAAACGCTCTTAGCAATAAATTATTTTGCTATACGAGAACTTCTTTTGTTATTTTTCTTCTTACATTTCAACTGTCAAATATTCTCACGTCCGAAATTATGTTTTTTAATCGCCACAAGTCGAAACGTAATTCGCAATATCCCATGCTTCGCAGATATGTCCACCACCAAACGATGATGTGCCATTTTTTTCGGTTGCGCAGAATCACGTTTTCGCTTTCGAAAAGCAAATCCAATGTCAAGCAGAAGCCGGCGCATCGTTCTGACACTCAGCTTCGGAGCCCCATGTCGAAGTCGGTGGTCACATGGCGGGGGATCATCTTTTTTGCAGTTGGCACGTCATTGCTCATGAACTTCTGTTGCCCTTTCTGTCGGAGAGCACCAAGGGTGAAGCTTTCGCCCCAGTGTACTCTTGCATTGCCTGTAACTTTAGCTGGTTTTCCTGTCGCTAAACAAAGTCTTTAGCGCTTTCTTCACGGTGTCACGCAATACGCTCGCTTACACTGTTGAGCTGGCTAACTGAACGAAGTACGGATTCGACGGTGGGTTCTGGTTCCGTCAGCCTCACTTGGGCGTATGCGGTGCATTCAACTTGCTTGTTTCGACCAAAGAGATTCCTTGGTTTAGACAGCTTTTGTGTTGAAGCAATTTAGAAAATTCCTTATGGCGAAAGAAGTGCCGAGCTATCGGACGGAACAGGCGTTTCTATCCGGCGCCAGGTTTCGATCCCTCGGCCTGCGGGCGGAACGCAATGTACATTGTGCTCTAACCACTGCGCCACAAAGCCAACACAGAATAGGAGGCTACGGACGCGACTTATATCCTTGACTCATTCAAATTACTGCTGACGAGCGCTCTCTCGTGAGCAGTTGCCACAAGTGCAACAGCATTAACGTAACGCAAAATACTCAACGTCGTGCGCCCCCGGAAATGCTCTGCATTTGATCGTGCCCCTCGCGAGGGGGATGTTTCATTGCGTCTTCCTACTGGCCAGTACACTCGTCGCCATCTGTCGGATGTTGTGCGGACCCTTTGCGGCTGGTGGCGCACGATTTGAAACGACATTTTTTTACAGAAGTACTTTCGACTACGGAACGAAATGTGACAGTTCAGCAGGCCACTTCGCCGTTCTGGTTTAGCCTCGTCCATTTAGGAAAATGTTAAGCATACTTTCTGCTCTTTATAAATATATTCTCACCCACGAACTGAAATGGAAAGGGATTGCTTGTTAAACTAGGAGACATACCTAAGTCAGCTTCTAAAGAGGATCGCACAAGCTTCGAGGGAAGCCTATTCTTTGTCTTATTTAGAATATTTTCTAATTTAAATTACCTATTTAAACTTGTGCTTTCCAAATTACAAAAGTATTTAAGTTTGATGTTTGGGTACAAACTGCTTCTTATGTCTGCAAGATAAACGTTTTTCCTTAAAGTTACAAAACACTCAATAAAGTACAATTTTAATTTTCTTAATTTGTGGTAGCACGTCATATTCAAGCAAATGCTCAGAATTATCCCGTCTCTGTATTCGGAGGTCTAGTTGGTGTATCCGTTTATCTAAATTTGAAGGTGCCGTTGACCCTTTTGGCCGTGCCCATATTACTTGACAATGTTTGCAAGTGGCTTGGAGAGCTGCTTCTGTGCTCTCGCCATCGCAAGTAGGGTCATGTTCAACCCCACCTCTGCCTTCACCTTTCAAGGCTGCCCGTATTGCACTTACGGCAACGACAGGCCCTGATAAGAAGCGGCCGTTTCCTCTTCACGATGCTCACTGAGACGTGCTTTCTCACAGCACCTCCTCCAACACTCCTCTCATCCTGCTTCTTCTCTTTTTCAAAACGCATTACTCGACTCTCTCCGACCACAACGTCAAATCTTACCGTGCTACCAATTTTCTCCGGTCGATAACGGGCGTTCGTCAAATGCAGAGATCTATGGCATTTGCACTACAAAGAAGTATCACGACTCCTTGTAGATCATTGAAACAACCCCAATCGCAAACAAATCCACAATGCGACTACATTTTCGCATTGCTAGTACCTGGCTCACGCATGAGTGTCTGGGGCGTTCATGGGTGCGCTCACACCCTATCAAGTTGGACCCACCAGAGAACTGCTGAAAGTTTCACGTAATTCGTATTTTTTTTATTATTTTCAGGAAACACTGATTTTAAGGCGGTAAATACATGCATAAATACAATAAAGCTCACAAAGCCATTGAAGTTGAGCAGCTGGTTTTTGGTAGCCCTCTATTTAGGCAGATAGAAATTCTCGTCATAGAACTATTTTGATTCACACTTTCCAAATTCTGGTAGTATGTGTTACCACAAAAATTGGCCCGAAAGCACGAAGCCATTGAAGTTGAGCAGCTGGTTTCCGGTAGCCCTCTATTTAGGCAGATAGAAATTCTCGCCGTACAACTATTTTGATTCACACTTTCCAAATTCTGCTAGTATGTGGTACCACAAAAATTGGCCCGAATGCACGATGTGAAGGGCGTCTGTAGCGAAGGCTTTAAACGACAACCTCAACAATTCCCGATGCGATTGGCCACAAGTGGATCTGCAGAGTCTGAAACCAGAGATTCTGACAGCCGTTACCTGGAATTAGCGGGGGCAGCGCCCCGAACGCACCTTGTTGGCTACGGCCGGGCTAGAGAGGCGGACACCGCCGCTGTAGCCTGTCCGTGAGTACTAAGAAAGAAAACGATGAGGATCTTTCTATAAATGCGGCAGCCCAACCTAAGCATCTGGATGTGATAGCTGCGGGCTACACAACAACGCGACACGAGCGCAGACACCGAAACAATTCGGCATTCATACCGATTTCAACCAGTTAGTTTAGTAAGCTTGAGAATTAGGAGAAAGCTTAGTGAACATTTATAATCGCTAGTTATCAGAAGCAGTTTCTTCTTTCAGCTTTTCTAATACCCCTTCAAACACAACCGAATTGTTTTTCACCAATTTACAAAACGAAGTCTCGTGCATGGCAAGCATTGCGAAAAAGGTAGCCTTTCTCTAGCGGCCAGATGTCTGTACAGGGTTTATGCAGTTTGTTTTCCCCACCTGCAAAGCAATCCTTAAGGTATCTTTGCCGTACGACAGCTTAATTCCGTCGTGTGCTGGTTACCCAGGAGGTGCTGTTGAACAAGTTAATCCTGCGATGCGAAGGAAGTGAGCAATAGACGCGAAGCTGCGCCGAAACATGGCGCAAAACTGCCTGTAAAACAGACGACAAGCCGTACCGCCGACACGCAAGCCAGCGACCAGTTACGTCCGCGCGGGGAAGGCTGGGTAAAATTCCGCGTCATTTACAATGTGCTCCCTAAATGAAAACCCCCGCCGCCCGCCCCTTCCGCCACCGCCTTCGCCGCATTGGGAGTTATTGTCCCAGACGCCGCGAAAGAACCGTTGGCTGCTACAGGTAGTAGGCTTTGCTCAAAAAACTACAGGGAATACTCCGAACTATGAAGGGTGTAGGTGAACGCCTATTCGGGCCTTCTATTGACCTGCTATCAAAGGTGCTGTTTACCTTTTTGCCCGCGCCCATCTCCACTTGATCAGCCTTTTTGGACAGTACCCTAAGAAGCTGCTTCTGAAACCCATCAATCACCATTTGCCAGCGCGTGCTTCTCCGGTCCTGCTGCTGCAAGGCGACTTCACTTTCCTTGCGGGCGATCCCTAAATTACGCCTCCCGGATTATGCAACATTTTTTGAACCACTTAAATTCAGGACATTTGGCACGCGTGCATTAAAAAGTTCTCCTGTGGCTTTTTACGTAATTTCAAAGAGAAAGCGAGACGAATCTCACCCTTCTTCATGGCTGCATCATGTTTCGTCGAACGTTTTGATTTCGCTCTTGCTTCATCGTACTTTGACAGGAATTACAATGACAGGTAGAGCGGCTAACTTGATGTGGCAGCGTTCCTCCAGTCATAGCACTCCACTGCTCGCACCGCTTCTTCTGATGTGCTGTCACCTTCAACATCCCGGGGCATGTGTCAGGCTAATTCTTGCGCCTCTTTGCCAGGGCCCTGCTTAGCGCTGCACTTGTTAGTGTACTTATCTCCTAAGCTTAGGGCCCGGCTTCAAATCGCTCACGAGCCCGTGGCATTCTTATATATTTATTTATTTAGCTCATAGCTTTGTCTTAATCTTATACCCACACTGACATTCCTCAATGAAACTGCCGTCCTCTCAAGTATAGTGCCGCAGAGCTTGGGGAACCTTTCCGATTATCAGGTCAGCCCCTCGCGATCGTCCTTAAGAAAATCAGATTTACGACTCCAGAAATTGCAGGTTATCAGGGTCACTTTGCGCTGTCTAGAAATCACAAACAACGTGGGGGACAACTCAAAACAGAAGCGCAAACAGCCATTCTTCATCAGAAAGGACATACCTCCCACCCAAGTTGACACCCCTTCTTCTTGTTCGGAAATAGAGGAAACGGTTGTTCTCTACTGCACAAGACGAGATATCTCTTAGCATCTCATTACGTCCACCCTACAGCAAAGTATCGAGCTACGTCTTCCATTGATTATCATTGGCTACCTAATTTACGCCAGCAATACCCGCACGACAAACTCCTCTTCGTTGGAGATTTCGACGCTAAACGCCTGGCTTGGCCCCACAGTACAACGGACCTTCGCGGCCAAGGACTTGTCGATAACGCTACAAGTGCACGGAAGGAACTTCAGAACGACGTCGATTAGCCCACCAGTCACGGTATTCACGCAAACCCGACGGACACTATATTCGACAGCACGTGGGCCCCAAACAGTGTAGTTCGGTAATGGTGCTGCAGTACAGACGCTAGGGTTTCGATCACTTCCTTATTTAAATAAAACTGGCAGACTCATCTGCTCGTTGCACACTGCCTCGCATAGCTGTAGACTGGGAACGATTTTTTCCGTTCTTTGCGGAATACGAGCACACTTTACCGCTAGCAACTAAAATAGCTGTGGCTTTAAAGCATGCCATCAGTGATTTCGACGTCCTGGACGATACTCCGACACCTGACAAACACTTGATCAACCTTTGGTCGACCCGCGAGACCATCCACCTTCAATACCTCAGCAACAGAAAACAATTCGAACGGTTACGCAAAGTTCGCAACCAAACAGTGCAAGCTAGATGGCAAGCTGGGCACCTTAGAAGAAATCTCTGGCGTGTCCAGTGCTCAAGTTTCAATGAATGAACCTGTTACTATAAGCCGTGGCGTACATACAAAGCTCTCTTTGGTACAAATAAACCCCTCAACACAACGCAAAACATCCTGCTTGCTCAAGCGATAGACGAAGACGAATTGGAACGAGTTGCAGCCTAAACATTCCTTCCCCCAAGTTAATTAATCCCCATGATGCTTACTCGTCTCGCCTGCCTAGTCGAGACAGCCAACGGCGCCATTCAAGACCCTGCACAAACGGGGTTCCGGCCCGTTCTCACCACATATAACAGTCTGCTAATATTACGACCAATGAGAGAGAAAAAGTGGAAAAAGAATATTAAGGCTGCTCCAGGAGTACTTGTTACTATTGACCTCAAAAAAGCGTTCGACAGAGTTTCCCACGCCTCCATCGTTGCGATTACGAGAGAAGTTAACATCGGTCTTAGAATCACCATTTTTGTCAAGAACTTTCCATGCATTAGAACGTTTCAGATCCATACGGGAAAAAAGCACCCCCACATCTTACACAACCACTGAGGTGTACCGCAGGGCACTAATATATCTCCAACTATATTCAATCTTGCCAGGTCAAAAATTTCGAGAAACTCGCACAAATACCGTACATTCAAAGCATTATGTTGCCGACGATATTACGATTCGGATTGACCCCCGTTAGACCGACATAACCCAACAGCAGGAACTGCACTCTATACTCACGCCGACGACATCTAACATGCTGGTATGCTGCGTTCACCTTTCAAAGGACATATTTGTTTGTGAAAGGAGTTTACGGGAGACACAATTCAAGGTAATGGGAAACAGGTTTGAGACTAAAACACCGATATTTATAGGGAAATAGTGACAGTGTATACGTAGGCGATGAAAGGCACAATATAACACGGACATGGATGACGGTGCAACGGCAATGGTAGCAATAAAGGTGACAACTACAAACATTCACCGTAAACGTTTGTCAAAAACACGAGCGTACGACACTTAAAAGTACAGTATAATTTTTTTCATTTTCTTGTACAGCGCTTAATTCTTGTTACAGTCGTCAGATTCCTTCAGTTCGCTTGTACTCACTCCAAGAAAACACTAGAACTCTCTTGAACAAAGCGGCGGTAGAGCCGCTTACTCGCCGGCTTGTCCACAAAAAAAAATACCAAAATAAAAGCTTCGCCGCTCAACTTTTACCGAAGCTTCGAGTTCTTTCGAGGGGGTGAGAGCAGTTTTGCCAGCGCTTAGGCGCGCCGATGATTCCAGAAGGGAGAAATATAGATGTTGTGCACTCGGTGGCGGATGTCGCGCCGTGTGTTGTGCCCTCTCTCTCTGTGCCTGCGTAGTTATAAAAAGAGAAAACGCGCCGAAACAAATTACCTACGTTTGCACGTCGTGATGTGACAACGGCTTCTGCCAGTTTGTGCACCACACCATCAGCGAATCACACCCTGGATTACTCCAACGTACTCCCGGGCCTCAATTTACCGTCATAGTCTCGGACGGCCTGGCCTACGACGAAGCCACGCTTCACAGGTAGCCGAATCGCCCCCGACAGTGGTGCACCATCCGGCCCTGCCGGTGAATATTGTGGGACTCTGTCTCCGATATGAATCGAGCTGTTCGTTTTCTTTTTAGATAACTTCTCTACTTCATAATATCTATTTGCTAACGCTCCTGATTGTATCATTTTGTCTAATTTTGAACTGTTGCTCGCATTTGTCTCCATTATAAGTTCCCTCTCGGTTACGTTACATGTTCTTATGCTTGTACAGTGTTTTGCATGTAAAATATAAGTCTTTTTGTTGTTTTCGTTCAGGGCTTTAACTCATTCTTACAGCTCCGGTCGGCGAAAGCCGCACATCAGACGGCCACCCCCTTCGTCACTTGTGCCCTGTAGATTCGGTGGGGTTGCTTGCTCGCTTGAGTCAACTCCCCACATCTTCTAACAGCGAACACAATAAATGAAACTGTATCAACCTTTTAAAAGAAAGTGTTGTCTTTCAACGTGAAGAAATGGCTGTTTGTGACGACGCACATCAGGGCAGGGCCTTGCACATGCGCCGGACGCAGTGGCCTTGCGAGGTCTTAAGCAGAGACGAAGGGCGACGACAGGGCGGCCACACTTCTACACAACGTAGAGGCTCACTAGGTCGATGGCCGGGACGGGGTGCTTGGGCATTCTACAACGGCCTCAGTACCCCGGGGTCCTAGCCATACTACAACAGGCTTACGAAACCCATGACTTGCTCGCTTGGCTATCCTACTCAGTTTTGAGCATCAGCTTCCGGTTCTTCTTCCGTAGTCTTTTGGAAGGATTCCTCGCTGAAAGATTTTCGCAATTCTTTCGGCATATTGGCCGCCTGTCTTGACATGTACCTCGTCTCAATGGTGTTTGGCGGCACACAGCAACAGCAGAATGCCCACGCTTTTCAGTTTACACGATTATACCGTAAGCCGTCCCTCGGGAAGTTAGTTAAACTTCTTGTCATCCCTGTCACTGACGATGTAGGCCGCAGTGTGTGGCTTCACCAAATCAACAAAACATGGCATCCAAGCCTTCACATAATCAAAGGCACAAGTAATGGTTTAGGAGGGGCGGCAATGGACACAATCGAAGTTTTGACCAAAGTATTCCTCACGAAAAAAGTTACATATGGGGCAGTATGCTTCGACCTCCCTAAGGCTGAGTTGCAGCAGCTGGAGGTGTTACCTAGTTAGAGCCTTCGAGCAATTACTGGCCTTCCAAAACATGCCAAACTCGAGGAGCTATACAAAGAGGCCCTACTCGTACCCCTCACAGAAATTATTCCAACCCGTCAGGAAGGCCAGGACTTCCGACCAGCATCTACTCTCGCCGCCGTGCGCTACTTGCGCTACGGCCACAATGTGCTGCTTTACAACATCCCATCACCTTGCCGCTTCCACCATGGGACGACTTCATCGTCATTATCCCACAGCCACTCCCAGTCACCGGCCCTACGCTTTGCCATACTACAAACACAGACGCTCGGCTCAAATAGGCGAGCGGTTACGGCATAGCGCTGTAATAATGATACCACTTGAGACCAAACCACGAATACTGCCGGATTAGCGGCCATTCACTCCACATTTCATGCCACTTTTTAACAAGAATATTCGACTGCGCCTTCGTCTGCCAAACTCCAACTTGAAGCGATATTACTCGCTGTCAAGCAGCTTAAAATTTCTCACTCGCCTACCAACCAGCCTCATGCAACTGTCATCAAAGCGATCCCGGAGGCATTACGCACATTACGCTGGGTGCCTTATCAAACTTCTATCATTTATTTTATCACGATGCTTGCCCGGAGGCTACACCGTACAAAAGGAATGCAAATTCTGATAGACGTGGTGCCAGAGAACTGAGGTAAGTCATTCAAACAGGCAGCCCACCCCCTGGCGAGCGATGTTATTTCCACCCGCTCCAACCCAGTTTTCCATCATCACAGCCCCAAAACAGACCCCTCCTAAGCCCGGGCCAACTGCAGCGATTCACTAGGGCTAGAGTCCGCAGATACATCTCTAACCATGACTACCCGTTACCTCCAGGACGGCCACGTGCCCTTCAGGTCCTCATCCACAAGGTTCGTGATAGGCGGGCGTTTAAAGAGGACATCCTTTTTAAGTGCCCCTCTTACATACCCAAGAAAGAGCGGTCACCCGTTCTACCAGGTACTACTGCAAGCAATTCACCCCTGCCGGCCTTCACGCCACCTACGTTCGTGACGTGCTCTCTAGGAGCCACACCCACCATTGATAACCTCCTTTGTAAGTGTCCAGGACTACATGCGGAGCGCACCTCTTGAAAACACAGCAGCGTTACGTGTTTGAAGGACCAGCTCTACCAACCTGCAGCAACAGCCTGGAAGGTGTTTGCTTCAGTGTGGGATTCTGTTCTCGGCACTGGGGTGCATCTGAGAATGTAAAGTTTACACAGATTATTAGACGCCACCCTTCCCATTCGCCCTCTCTTAGGCCGATTCGCTATCCCGATGTTAATAAAGTGTTATTTCTTTACTTATTCAGTGTTTACAGAGACAGCCATTTTGGTGTTGATGACAGTCCCTACTCGCGTGTGATGGGAGAAGTACTGCTTTCCCCTCAACAATCTCCGCCATGAAAGCGCATAGGTTCCTAATGATTTGGTGAATGCTTCATTGTCAACATTTTGTGTTTTACCTGTTTTCAATTTGCGGGAAAACTAACGTGCGGTTAATGAACGCATCATTCTACAAAAAAAGATAGGTACCACACATAGAAAATAATGATGGTACAGCAAAAAACGAAATTGACTTCATTTTAAGTGGCACCCCAGGCATTGTGCAGCACGCAGAGGTTCTAAGTAAGATTCAGAGCAGCGATTATAGGAAGGTTAGACGCAAGGTAAGCCTAAACCTCGAAAAAAAAGAAGGAAACTAGTAAAAAGCAAGAAACCCAGCCTCTGGGAAGTATAGCCGCACTAAACCGGAAAAGTAAGAAACCCACAAAGTCAGTCAAAGCCAGGATGGTGGAGCTTAAAATTACGCTCCCAAACAAATTTGCGCTTGTAAACTAGCAAAAAAAGGATAGTTTGGACTGCGGTAACAGCAACCTAAAAACGGCAATTACAGAATCTGCAGAAGATGTGGGAAATGCAGCATGTGGGAAACAAACTGGAAAACTGACTAAGAAAAGGAAGGAACCAATTGCAAAGCGTAGCAACATCAATGTGTAAAGTACGCTGGATGAAATTTAGTTAGCAGGCTGTCTAAAGTAATTAACAGAAGTAAAACAAAAGACATTCGTCGATATAAGATGTCTTTTATGGAGAAAACGCTGGGAATTGGAGGACGCTTGAAAGCAACCTAGATGAACGTCGTCATTGGCGAGTACAATGTACGTACTCAAAAGCGAGCAGGTCAACATTACGCGCCACAAGGACGACACAGTACAACTCAAAGAACGATTGTACACCATACTGTATGCCAGCGACGTTATATTCGAGAAAAATAGTGAGAGTACAACTTAACTAGCCCTGTCATTCTAGTTGCTAAAGAGAATGTAATAAATCACTAAAGGCTCTTGAGCACATGAAAACCGAAAAAGCTGCAGACGACAACAGCGTCACGCGGATTTTTCTAACGGAGGAAGGAGATATGCTACTAGAAAATCTTCCACACAATTTTCGGAATGCCTAAGGACTCAAAATTACCCATGGCCTGCAAAAACGCAAACATTCTTGTGATTCATAAAATGGGAGATACGTAGGACTAAGGACTAGAGACCCATCAACCTACTCACAGTTTTTTACAAGCAGTTTACTAAAATATTAGTTAATCGCAATGGAGACAACTTGGACTACCAGCAGCAGAGAGCTGGCTGGATTTACGGAAGGCTACTGAACCGTGCATAACATGCGTGTTGCCAATCAAGTGATAGAAAAGTCCACAGAATACACTAAACCCCTAATCCAGAATTTATAGACTATGAGAAAGCTTTTGACTCAGCACAAACCGCAGCCGTGCTTAAAGCATTCGAAAACCGGGTTATAGAAGAGACCTAATCAGACGTCTATATGACACATGTAAGGTACGTACTCGGAGAATAACTTTTCAAAAGCCAAGCGATAAATTCCCCACCCGAAAGTGTGCAAGATAGGGAGACACCATTCAGCCAAAACTATTCACAGCATGTATGAAGGAGGTATTCACAAATCTTGCCTGGGAAAATACACGGTGAAGGATACACGGAGAATGCTGGGCTCATGTGAGGTTTGCAGACTACATAGTATTTTTGAGTGAGAGTGCAAAGAACGTGCACAAAATGCTTGACGAACTACAATCATAAAGCATGGCGATGGGGCTAATAATGAGTGTGAGTAAATGCTAACCAGTGAGGAATAAGCATACCGAAAGCGCTCTCTGCAGCTCCGGAAACCAAGGGATGGGAGAAGTAAAAGAAAATAACTACCTCGAACAGATGGGTAGTGCTCACTTCTACCACGCCAGAGAAATCCGGCGCAGAATAGGTATGGGTTGTGGAGCACTCGGAAAGCACCCCAAAAGAATAAAAGTAAGCTACTTCTGCAATTGAAATAAAAAATCTACACTGCCGTTGATAATACAAGAAGCTGAAACGAAGCGCCATACATAAAATCTAGAAAGCAAAGTAAGCCGCCTAAATTAAGACCTCAATAAAACGTGAAGCTTTCTGTCGTGCAGTAATCATATTGCGAAGTGCCAAATTCAAAGCCGCGGCAGAGTACGACCCTTAGGCGTAACCTGCAAACTTCCTGCAACTCGAAGTCAAACTTGAGAAGACAGCAAAGGAAACCTTCCATGGGAAGCGTTTTTTTCTCGTTTGTCTTTCCTGCAGTGCGTCTTTGCAATGACAGCGCCATCAGTGAAAAAGGAAAGCTTCGCATTAAAAAAATTCGGGCCAATCCACCCTATGAAGGTGGTTGGAAAGCGAAGCTGTGAAAGACATCGACATTGATTACGAATGCCCACTTTCTTGAATTGACACACGTGGTTCTACAAAAAGTGAAATTAGAGACAAGTGAAATGCACTTTACCACAAGTTTTATTACTTCAAAGAGATATTCATTGCTAAGCCTAAATAAATGCCTCATTTATAAATGGTAGTTTCCTAGCGTTGCATTGGTGGATAACATAAGCGGGAAATCTTTTTTTTTGTAAAATTAAACGAAGCTCAAAGCCGGTGTTAGACAATCTTACTTCTCCGTCTCTGCTGCCGCCGATGGAGGCGACGAGATCGGTGGCAGAGACGGAGGAGAAGTGCAATGTCATGCGTTGGTGCGAGCTTCCTTTCCTTTTTATAACTCCTAGCGCATGCGCAAGGCTCCAACACGACCGCTACAGGTGCCATGGGTGGGGCGAACAGCGGCAAACACGTCGCGTGCCGCCATCACGAAGCATCCTTCAGCTAGGACGAAGGGGGTAAACCATCAAATGTTCTCTGTTCGTGCAGCGTCTGCCTTCCCCTATACGCGTCAGCTCGTACCTCAATCGGAAATGCAACGAGCTCTCGCTCCGTTCCTCTGTTCGTTCCAGGTTGGATTCCTTGCGATGCCACTAACCTCCCTTGTTCGTGGGAGTTTTCTATTGACACCAACGGTTCCGACAGAAATGTTGGGGGGTAGAGGTTAAAAGGTTTGATTTAAAATGGGTGGTGGCAATACGTGTAGTGAAACTGGCAGTTTATACGGGTTGCCCAACAGCAGCACTTGAAGTCCTTTGCCGACCGGGTGACCCCAGAACAAGAGATATTAACATGAAGTAGCGACGATATAACCAAAACGTGTTTATGTATCAACACTTAGATTGCTAGAAGCGCTAAGCCAGTGCCGTACAGAACCACGCGTGAGCAATGTCCAACTACTTCATCGTCAAACCAAATCTAGTAATTCTCTAAATAAGGGGAATCTCTACAGTTATTTTCTGACCTAAACATCCCGTTTGCTGTTACCAAACGATTTATTCAGTGACCTACTGTCACCCTAATTTTATTGGAAACAGCAAAATGATCATTGTTAAGGCGCTGAGGGATTTCAGCGGTGATAAACGCGCACTTTAGGGCAGACCACAGGCAGACGTAATGGCACGGAGAGACGGGGACAACCAGCTTGCGGGTTTCTGATAACGCACGCCTTCCAGAACTTCCTTTCAGCTTGCGCTGGTCGCTTGTGCTTTGGACGGCAGCCTGAAGCTCCGGTTAGAGTAAGTTGAATAAAAAAAACCGCAAAGTTAGCTCTTCAGGCCGTAAAGCATATCTAATCTTTCTGTTCAAAGTAACAAGTAGGAATGGTCCGTGCCGTAATAAATCATCCTCCCTGCTCTTGAAAAATTGGTTCTAAATGGGCAGCATGGCGTCAGTCATTGGGGCAGAGGCAATGGAAGCGTATTCAAAGGGTAAGGGTGCTCAGGACAATCGCTGATGACAATAACAATAATAATGATAATGGTGCCCATATTGGTGTGGATGGTGGTGGTGCTACGAGTTTTTGGTTTTAAGCTTAAGGATCCTGTACTTCATTCCAATTTTTCTGCTACTCATATTGTAGGTGTGTCAACCTCTACGTTACAAAGTCAAGTTGTCATTTATCAGAACTGCGAGAGTGGCTTGTTGGTCGTCGTAGCGCTTTTCCAACCATAAATATTCGCATTTAACCGTTCATTGCAGAGACTACAAGTGCCAGCCAAATCTACGTGACACGTTAATTGTTGATAATGACAGAAAAACGGTAAAGAGAAGTATTAGAAGCCTTCCGTATAAAGAAAGAAGGGAATGAATGTGTCAGCCAACCATCCGTCTTGCTGTCTGACACTGAGTATCTTTAGAATCAGGGTGATAAAATGTGTTGCGTTTAGTTATTGTCAGCACTCGGGCGGTTTGATAATGTATAGAATGTTTGATTATTCGTGCCCAGTAATCTTGCAGGATGGCAGATTTTAAATTATGGTGGCGTTTATTTTTTGGATGTTGGCGTTTGGATGGTATGACAGTGGCGTGTGTTTTCCCGTAACAAATTTTCAGTTTCTAGTAGCGCTTTCACCCGTGTACTTGCTTGTCCTCGTCGCGTAGCGCTGTTTCCATCATCATCAAGTTGTGATATAGAGAAATGTGCTGAAAAAGGTCGATGTTGCGACACCAAAATTCGGGAGGTGTGCGGGAAAGATGCAGTTTTCGATTGGAGCATTCTCTTCTAAATTGACTCCCATCATCACCAGTAAAAGAAAAAGTGTAAATAATAAATTAGTTGTTAAGGGTGGAGCCCGATATCTCTACATTTCAAGCATACCTGTTGTGAGGCGGCACAAGAAATTGTTCTGAGGTGAGCAGATTCGTGCAGAAAATCGGAGCGCGCGGTGTAAATGGTAACATAAGTGCTGGGAGAGGGTTTTGGGAAACTGCAATGGAACGCAGAAGATACTGGACACGCCTTATATGAGTCGCCGTGGGGACTCCGAGCTTCATTCCGCATCGCTATGGGTGACGAAACAACCGGTCCTATTCGGGCACGGGGTAGGCCCAGAAACTACGACCCGGCGGAAACAGATAGGGCAGCTCTACATGCCGCCCGTCGTAACTGCCATCGGGAGGAAGTGGCGGTAGATGAAGCTGTGGCAGTGGCCCACCAGACCAAAATAAAAATTTAACAGTACGTTCATGAGTGCCTTGTGAACCTTTTGTGAACGTTTTTAGGATGTGTTCTCGCTCAATTCTTCTATTTTACATGATTGCTTGATATGCACTGTAGGCTGTACTTTTTCAAGAATATGCAGGCCCACTCCCCTCAATAATGATTCGTCCATAAGGGTACCTTTGAATAAATAAATAAATAAGTAAATAAATGAATAAACAAAAAAAAATAAAGACGACCACACTTATATGGAGCGACTACTTTTCATCAAGTTACGACACCGCGCACAACGTAAGTGCCATAATCTGAAGCGCAAAAAAAAAACACGGACGAGGAATCAGAGTAGACGATACAGCTCCAGTCTCTGTCTTGTCTACTCTGTTTCTCCGTCCGTGTTTTTTGTTGCGCATCAACTCATTGCAACTATTCAACAACTAGCCTTGCAAGAATTTCTTCACACATAACGTATATTTCAGCTATGACTTTATTGTTAGAGAATAGTGGCCGTAGCCTCTATGGGGCAGTCCAAATGTCCTTGTATGCGGCCTGAGGCGTCAGACGATCGGTTTGACGTATAACATTACGGGGAGGAAATTATTTGCTATTCCTCTAACAGATAAAAGAACAATCATCAGATGCGAGAGCCCGAATTGCAAACAAATTATAATTAACCTCCTTGGCAGGTCATGTGTTCTGATAAAATGACGAAGTAGCATAGCGCTTCGAGCTTTCGACCATTCTAGGCAGCTCCTTTTCTGTTTTCGAGCCACTAATTGTACACTGACAGTATAGGAACGCGCAACCCTGCCGCACGTACTCATTTATTTCCGGCAATGGGCTCCTCAATGCGCAGTGTGATAAAAGCGTTTGCAGAACAACAAACGTGACTGATGCTCTGTCCTTTCGTTTTATGTCTGAAAAATCCGGTAACGGGTTTTTACATGAGCTGTTTAAGAAAAAAAACTAACAATAAACCATCCTTCCATCTGTATGGAAAGTGATTGCTGAGGTTTTTGATACAATGGGATGGACGACCGGAGATAAAATCACACCTTTCAGGGCAATCTAGTTGTCAGATGAAAAGGAAATCTGGTGAAAAGAGGTTGCAAGGGATCCGGAAGAATATTCTTGCGATATGAGAGCGCGAAAGCGTTTGTCTTCGTAGAGTACGAGCACGCGCACGAGTCAGGTACCAATGTCGACCCTAAGAGTACACAACGTTGACATACGGCTCACTGCATGTACTTGTTGCAGAATAACTATCCATGCTGCTGATGCAGTGCCTACACAGCAGGTAAAAGCCAGCCCAGCCTTAGGGAAAGGTTTCTGATGCATGCACTTTTATACGTGTTTCATTTTTTCAGGTTCGATGTTATTTTTTAGGCATGGGTTAGGGGACACTCGGAAAGCACTCCTAATTAGTGATAACTAAGCTAGGTATGTAACTTAAAAAAATCTGTAACTGGTGTATACTGTCGGTGATGACACAACAAGCTAAAAATTGCCGCCTTACTAAACAACTAGAAAGCCCACTCAGGTCCGCTCAACGCGCCATGTAACAGATAATGTTAGGAACAACACTCAGCTCCAGGAAACGAGCTACCTGGATAATATAACAAACTAGATTTGAGGATATCATAGTTGAAATAAAGAAAACGAGGGCTGGCCATGTAGTGAGACGAACCGACAACCGGTGGTAGATTAGGGTAACAGAGTACATACCAAGAAATGGCTATAGAAGAAGGGGAAGGCCGATAACACGATGGACGGAAGAAACAAAGAAATTCGAGGGTAAACTGTGGACTAGAGCAGCAAAGCACAGGAACAGTTGGACGTCAATGGGGGAGGCCTTCCTCCAGCACTGGACTAGCGTAGGCTGACGAAGATTATGAATATTTTTCCGGTACAAGCACCACTGCAAATACGTTGCAGCTAATGGGAATGTAGCGCGCTGAGTGTTTCTTTGTGCATTGCTTTAGGCGGAAGTAATTCAGGTATAAAACCATAAAAACCTGGTAACGTTCCTTTGACATTAAAGGTCATGCAAGGTAAATCAAGCGCCTTGTAAAGTGTAGCCTTACTGGCGGAAGCACCAGAGACCACACTACGGTAGTCGGCCAATCCAATATTGAATTATTCGTTTTAAACGGCGTCTTAACAGCCCTCTGGCTACCTATCTGATGCCACGGGAGACGAGAATCATGCTGAGCACTACTACCGCAGGCGTCCATCAGAACGACGTCTTATGGTCTTGTGTGAGCAGCGCGACTGATTTATCGGCTGACAGAAATACGTACATCAAAAAGAACTATCTGTGCGTGTGATTTGTCAATATGTTTCTCTCATGCACTGTATGCAGCGAATCGTAGCCAAAGAGCATTGAGCACTCTTCGAGGGGCTATTTACAATGGAGCTGCTGACGTGTAGCTCCGCTATGCACATCGAATTTATTTCTAAGGGGGTGGTACTGTCGGGAAATTTCTCCGAACACGTTCACCCCCACAGAACAGGCTAGGAGAAGCGGCAAGGTGCGTCAGCACTCGACCCATAAGACAAGACGCTGATTGATTGATTGATTGATTGATTGATTTATTTATTTATTTATTTATTTATTTATTTATTGATTGATTGATTGATTGATTGATTGATTGATTGATTGATTGATTGATTGATTGATTGATTGATTGATTGATTGATTGATTGATTTGGGTTTAACATGCAGAAACTACACAGGGTATGACGCGCGGCGTTGTGGAATGCCCCGGATTACTTTTGTCCACCTCAGGTACTTTACGTGCGCCAAAATCTGGACCACACTTACGTTTTTCTTTTTGGCCTCCATCAGAAAAGTGGCCGCCGCTGCCGGGAGTCAAACCAGTGTTCTTGTGCCCAGCAGGAGAACGACAACACCGCTCCCACCACCGCTCGCGTGGAGCACGCTGGCCAGCAAGACGCAGCGTGCACGTTTTGGACTGTGCCCCGGTTCATCGCGTTTCGTCTTGGGTAATGAGTGCAACAGAATGAAAATAAAGCGGTCTCGCTGGGAAAGCTGCCCCGCCAACAAATACAATTTCTGGTCTACGAAGGCTTTTTTGGTTGATGCTTTAGTTTCATTAAGCCCGTGCCTCCACGGATTGAGCCGCAGCCAAGGAGAGCTTAGCGGGTGACGAATGGTGGAAGATCCCGCTAGAACCCGCCAGCTAAGGCTGCCATTTAACAGGAAAGACCAGGAGACTACCTTTCTTCGCCCTCTTCCTTCTAGAAGTTTGAGATAAAATAAAGTTCTCTTTTTCTCTCTCTCGGCATCATACAGGCTCCCTCGTGATACTCGCAAAAAATACAAACAAACAGTTCACGAGCTCCGTGCTGCAAGGGAGCAGCTCAAGACCGCCCTTGTTGCAGAAGCCCAGGTCAGAAAGCCGGTTTTAGCCGGTTTTGGCGCGCGCCGACGCGTTCCATTTGGCGAGAAATGTGAAAGCCTGCGGACAAAACGAACATGGTCATTCAGTGGTGCATGAGGCAGACGATGACATAGATGGATATAATGCTGACTACTACTGCCACAGTGAAAAGCAACGGGAAGATGTAAATAAATAATTTATTCCCTAACGCCATGCGTGGTGGTGTGTTCTTCAGGGCTTACATAGAAATTAATCCTCCAGCTTCGCTACGGTTCACACCTCGCACGACTTAGTGCAAGCTTAGCCAATTCTTTTTTTATGCTGATTTTTTGGCTAAATATGGTAAAACCCAACCCAATGACCATTCCTTATTTATTTATTTATTTATTTATTTATTTATTTATTTATTTATTTATTCATATTGTCAGCCCATTGCTGGGCTATTGCAGGAGTGGAAGGGTACAATACACTTTGGTTACAGGAATGAAAAAAAGCACATCTCCAGCAATGCAAACACAAAATACTCTTGGGAAATGCAACATTAGGGTAACAATAAAATGCGCTACAAACACAGGTGATGACATGGTTCACTTTTGGCCAGGTCATTTAGCGCGAACGTGTGTGCCTTTTATAATTTCGAGAAATTCGTTTATAGATGTCGTCTTTACTGCGGCGTCTATTAACATATTTCATTGCTTTATGCTCGAAGAAAGAAACTGTATTTAAAACAGTCATTAGGAACAGTCGGAGGTGCGATATACATGCTGTGACGATTGCGAAAATATTCGTCGGGAGATATGCGAAAGTAGTCATTTTTGTAAATTTTAACAAGGCCATGAATAATAAGAAAAAGAAACTTCAATCGGTCATATTCAGTTCTCAGTTCTAAAGAAGGAAGTTGAGCAAGTTCACATAACTGGGTGGGGGAGTGGCAGCGACGATATTTGTTAAAAATAAATCTTCCCGCAAGCCGTTGAATCTTGTCCAGTTTCGAATGACTTCCGGAAGTGTACGGGTCAAACACAATTTTAGCATATTCAATAATTGGTCGTTTAAGGATTTGTACGCTAAAGATTTCTCTTCAGGGGTGACATTAAACACATTTCTTCGAAGTCGCCACAATGCTTTTCTGGCCTTACTGCATACATATTCTACATGTTCATTCCAACGCATATCAGATTAGAGATGGGCAAAACGACTCACTTCAGTGAGCCCCTCAGAACGGCTCAGTTCACTAAAGTGAACCGGTTCATTTGAATGGTTCAGTGGTTCATTTAGGTTTGTAACTTGTGTTAAGCATGCATAATCTAAATTATTACTCAATTGTTATTGAGTCATTTATTTTGTAACAACATCCGGTGTATTTGTGCTGAAAAGAATTGGCCTCACCATCATTACAAAAGTTTTAATGTGTCAGTGGTATTTCAGAATCACTCTCGGTCGATAATAAAGAAAAAATGCAACTTTTTGTCAACTTTATAACCTCACAAATATGATCTCTACTTGTGAGCTGTGACGCCAGAAAAAAAGATTCTGGAAAACATGATACAAGAAACTAATTTTGATGTTGTGGTGGTGAACAACACTTTGTTCAGTTTATTCGAAGCTAGACGGGTCCACTTTTTGGAAGCGATAATAGATGACGCGAAAGTTGCACACAAGACCCAGCTGGTTCGGCCGATACGCATCTAATAACTCTACCGGAACGTGCCGACACGACTCCTTCAGAGCTATGCTCAGCATGATTCTCTAATCGAGCGAGCAGCCGCTGAACGTCGGTTCTTAGGAAAGCCGCTCTGCCAAAGAACCGCCGGGAGCCGAGAATCGCCGCAGAACTGAGCGGTTGAGAAGATCCGGCTCGTTCCTGCCTCGGACAACAGCTGCACGCCCAAATGTAACTCTAGTGATTCTAGTGAATCATATGGTCACAGGAGTTTATTTTCCTATTACTTTGGAAATACAGACGCAGTTCATTAACTGCTGCCATTGCGGCCTCCAGATCTGTCATTCACCGCCGCCGCAACCGCGGTCCCCAAATGGCGCCTCAGAAAATCCGCTTCGCGAAGAGCGGCTCTCGAAAAGAGCGGGCGGGAGCCGTTCTTCGGTTCTTCGGTTCGGTAACTGACCGTAAGAGCCGGAAGAGCTGAAGAACGGGTCAAAAACTGCATCCGGTTCTTCTGACTCGAATTGTCTGCTCCCACGACAGGGGGCGTGCCGGAGGAATTTGGAAAATTAGCCCCAGCTGGGCCGGCACTACAGTTTCTTTCCCACGCCGATAATAGATGGCGCAGAGAGACGGCTCATTTGACCCGGGTCTTCGGTTTTTCGGCTCAGTAACTCAGCGGAAACAACCGGAAGAGCCGAAGAACGGGTGAAATCTGCATCCGGTTCTCCTGGCTCGAATTGTCTGCTCCCACGACAGGGGGCGCTGAAGGAATTTGGAAAATTAGCCCCAGCTGGCCCGGCAGTGGAGTTGCTTTCTCGCGCCCGCAATAGCTGGCGCACAGAGCTCTGACCCGGCTTTTCGGCTCCGTTGGCTCGTTCGACACGAATCACTGAGGGGGCGAGAAGGGGCTCCCTCTCTCCAAAAGAACCGCCACTCACTTTTACTGAGCCACGGCTCACTCGTTCTTCAAATAGAGCGGTTCAAAAGAACCGGATCACTACTGAGCGACGCATCTCTATATCAGATGTAAGCTTCAAAACCAAGTACGTAATTGTTGATACTTTTCTTAGCACTACAACTTCAATGCAATAAGCATAATCAATAAGATTTTGTTTTCTAGTAATATACATGTACACGGTTTTTTGTGTGTTCCACTATTTGCCAACTATTTGCCACCTGTCACACCAGTTTTTTTATTTTTTGCAGATTGTCATTTATTTCGATCTGGTTGGCAGACGTTCCAATACGGTTGTACAATACGCAGTCATCTGCGAACAGTCTGATTGGAACAGTAATGTTACGCGGCATGTCGTTAATAAACAAAAGAAATAACAGGCGGCCGAGAACACTTCCCTGGGGTACTTCACAAGCGAAAAGGAAGATTGGAAGCCCTCATATTCGACAAATTGCTCTCTAGGGCTAAGGTATGACGAGAACCATTCAGATAACCGGGGGTTTCTCAATAAAGTGTCAATTTTTAATAGCAACTTAGGATGTGATACCTTATCGAAAGCCTTGGAAAGGTCTAGGAATATTATATCTGTTTGAGCACGGCTGTTCATTGTGTACGAGAGATCATGGATAGTTTCAATTAGCTGAGTTACTGTAGAGAGTCCCTGACAGAAACCATGTTGGCGTTTGTTTAAAATATGGTAATCGTCAAGGTAGCATAATAGATGCTTCGACACAATACGTTCAAGTAACTTCGAACAAGTGCTAGTGAGGGAGATCGGCCTAT
The DNA here is from genome assembly GCF_048455015.1 of Haemaphysalis longicornis. Taxonomy (NCBI): domain Eukaryota; kingdom Metazoa; phylum Arthropoda; class Arachnida; order Ixodida; family Ixodidae; genus Haemaphysalis; species Haemaphysalis longicornis. Next base: position 5,467,758 of record NW_027526276.1, read on the forward strand.
AATTTGAAGCGTCTCATTTGCTGCCAGTTTTATGAATTGGAATGATTTTACCACGCTTCCATGCTCGTGGAAAGGAACATTGGTTAATAGAAGCCTGGAAAATTACAGTTAAGAATTTAGAGACCCACTCTGCATATCGTTTAAAAAATTCATTATGAAATCCGTCAGGTCCGGTACTTTTCTTAGTATTTATGTTGAGCCGAAGGTTAAACACACCCTGTTCGTCAATCTTTATTTCATCAAATGGGGCCCTTACTGATTCATCTGTAAAATCGGGCAGAACGCCGTTATCACGCGTAAAGACCGACCAAAAGAACGAATTGAAAGCGTGTGGCTTGCTTGGGGCGCTATCTCCGTTATGTGGAGAGGCGCTTGGTGGATGAACGTATCGCCAAATTTTTTAGGGGCGTTTCCAGTAAAGATTTTAATGTTACAATATAGAATATATTTTTTGATTCTTTGATGAGCTGTTTCAACTCTCGACTCATAGTGGTAAAGCGGCTTTTATCTATGGGTCGGCAGTTTTTTGAAAACGATGCTCGCATCCCTTTTAGCCTTCTTTTTGCGTGGATTATCTCTCTAGTTATCCAGGGATTTTATCTATTATAGTGTTGACTTTTTTAGGCACAAAGCATAGCACACAGTGATTGACCATGTCTGAGAAGGAATTCCATAGGCCGTCTACGCTTGCGCTAGAGTCTGCTAGGCCTAAAAATGTATCCAACGATATTTCGATGTAATCCAAGATAGATACATCGTCAGCTAAAGCAAATTTCAATACCGGCACTTTCGAAGGACGAACGAGTTTACGCGCACACATGCTCAAAGACGTCACTACCATTTTATGGACCGATACACCTTCTTCGATGTCACAGTTTGCAACAAATGGACATAGTCGATTTGAAACAAAAACAAGGTATAAAAGCGTCAAAGTTTCAGTGCCCACCCTTGGGAAACCAGACACAATTTGGGTTAGGTTATAATTAAATGCAATATTTAACAACTGGTCACAGCTTCGCACTTCCGTAAATCCTGAAGAGTTTGACACCCAATTAATTCCAGCTAAATTAAAATCCCCCCGCAAGGAATATGGCGTCATCAGGGCTCATGTGCAAGTTCATAAATGCTTCCAAGTTAACAAGCACTTCTACTGGAGAGTTGGACGGCCTGTATAAACCACCGATCAGCACATTACGGTCGTTTAGAGCAGTTTTAATCCAAATTGTTTCAATATCGGTTCGATCATCCACTACCGAAAAGGAAATGTCGTTTTTAATAACGATAGCTACTCTGCCCCCTCTAGTGCGGTGGTCCTTTCTGATTATCGAATACCGGGGGGGGGGGGGGAGATGGGGAGGGCGTCAATTCAACATCAGATACGTCGGGATGCAGCCATGTTTCTGTGGTTATCAATGCGTTTGGGTCTTGCTCGATTATAATGTTTTCGAGAGTATCTAGTTTGTTCCGGACGCTTCTTGCATTAAGGTTCAAAATTTTGAAACACTGAGATTTATTTTCATGGAGTCAGTCATTTTCCGAAACCGAATGACGCATGGTCGGAGAAGCCGGGTACGCATACCGTCGGCTGTTTACTTCATCCCAAGCGTAGAGCACATTGTTAACTTTTTTCTTGTCGAAAGCCCATATAACCTTGGCACCTAAATGGACGCGGGGACTGCCTGTAAATTACTTATACTTTGCATAAAATTAGGTTGCAGTTTTGTTTCCGCTCATAATAGGTATGTGTAGGGCAAGTGCCAGCGGTTATATTAGTTTCAAACGGTTTTGCCTAACTAAACCTCTTATCCAATAATCGTCTTAATTTTTGGGCGGAAGGCTGCATCGGGCGCAAGCGGTAATCTTTTCGAAGCAGCTGTTTAGGTGCGTGACACCGCGTGACTCGGTTTGGGTGCGTGACAGCGCGTGACTGCAGTGGCTAGATAACGAGATGGCGGACGAGCTACGACGACCACCTGGCTCCCTGAAGTGCTCTGCACTTAATACAAAAGTACTTCCAACCATCTGGGAATCACCCAACGCGCTACACTCTCTTCCTTCTCCATCCTCTGCGCGGTGTGACTGTGATCTTTAAAACTCACGGTGCGAGCACCCGGAGCACCTTATCGCTCGCTCTTAGGCGGCTGCACTGGCTCGCTGCTTTCTGGACCAAGAAATCCCATACCATGTTACGCCCTTCCGGCGCAAGCGTTGATTCAGTAGCTTAGCTGCCTGATTCTCTTCAACAGGAGTGAAGGACATATTTTTTCTTAACAATAACTTTATTTGCATAGGTATATATGGCTACAAGTTACATGCAAAGACAATATATGCTATGCAAAGGCACGGCCGTACAGCCAGGACTTACTATATTCTATATTCACACATGAACATGCTCACACATTATTATACACTAAAACTATCTCGATTGCCGATAAAAAACTTCTTGCATGACGACATCTCTCTCTTTGCATCATGAAAAGAAAAGCCAGTCACAAGTGTCGGACACTGATTTTTTCAAAGCCTAGATAACGGCCTGAAAAAAAAACCGATGGTAAACCAGAAGCCAACAACCAAGAAATGTGGATGGAAGAAACTCTGCATGCTGTATTTGCGTTTACGGCTCCACGCCAAATCGTTTCCTATAGCCTAGCTGCTTCGGCGGATGGTTTCTTTTGCTCTTGAAGGATTCGCCGCTGACAACCTGCTCCATTGCAAAGTGCAGTTCTTCGTCGGATTCGGGTTCCTCCAGAGCCCTTGTGTTCCAGTTGAGTTTGTTAACAAGGTCACGCCAGACGGGGTTTTGGATCACAGCGCACTGAACCACGACGACGCGTACCCTCCAGAGGTAGTGGAGGCCCAGGACAAGATCATAGTCGCGAATGACGGGACAATCCTCACCAGCACTTAGCTTCCTGATGCTCCATCAGGTTATTTGCACTCGTGTGCCGAAGAATGTATTTCGTTCCGCAAGTCGTTGGCAGTGTTGCATGCTAGGAAGACGTTCTCAGACGCCTCCCTTTTACCGCACAGAATGCATCCCAAGCCGTAAGAAATAACTAATCTCCGAGACTCTGGCGCAGCATAACTGACAGAACTCAAGTGTGAAAACTAAAGAAAAAATCGGTAGACCCGGTAGTCACAGGCAGGCTAGCACACGTCTCAATACATGCGTGCCTGGCATGCCCTCGGGAAGTTGCCGATATAGAAGCGGTGGAATGACTGTCGACAGGGGGTCCCAGTAAAGCCTTCGGTGTATAGGGATGCGGGGGGACTCCTACGAACACTGCTCCCCCAACGTTACGAGTGCAGCGGCGACCTCTTTTTAGAAATCGGTGCAACTCAGATCGTTGTTAAAGACCAACTACACTTAAATTTTTCTTGGTCTAAATTTGATCTAATTAAGTAGTATGTGCTCTTAAAATCACCATGGCAAAATCCGAAGCTTCGTAAGCGCGCTGCAGACTAAGTACCGTCGTTCAAAGTAGCTTCGTGCAAACGACATTTGCACCTGGAGGAGAGTCGCCGAAACAAGTTCTGAGCGGCCTTTCACGGAGGTTGGTAAACCCGTTCCATGCAGCTCTCACTTCTCCGACCACTTGCATGGCGCTCCGCCGGGAGCAGAGACGCGTTGGCCCGGAGTTTGTCTGCTACACCACCGCGCTGTACCGCTGGCGCCATCACACGTTGAAAACTAACCATACAAGCAACAATATCCGCAATACTTTTTCAGTGTAATAAAAGAGATTACAAGTCTACAAACTATTCACGCGCTTTCGAACGTTCTGATGTTAGAAAACTTGTTTACTTGAAAATAATACTTCTGTTAACAAACATCACGACACGCACTTGCCTTGCATTTGGCGTTCCTATTGCGTATACCAGAGAAAAAAAAACGATCTTTTATAAATTATTGACCACTTGCATTTCCGCGTCCGAAAATTATCTATTGGCGTTGCACGAAAACCACCTCCATCTCTTAGACCTGTCCAAAGTTTTGCGACCAAACTGAAATCACTGATTTTATCCAAGTAGCGACAAGTCTCCTGCTCTCCTCACGTCGTCTGCTAGCGCTGTCCGCCATGATGTTCCTATCCGTCCGCAGCAGCGCGTACGCCCGCACGTCGCACGCCTCAGGCGATATGTCCTTGCACTAGCACGAAGTTCTTAATCAGTTATGCATTCTAGAACGCATTTCGGAACTCTTATTTGAGCCACAACATGAATAAATGAATCAAGCGCTGAATATATACACGCTGACTCATCACTGGTAGCGCTTGCGCCCTGAACATTCGCGTAGTGTGGCAGGGCATCAGCACTTGAGAGCCGACTCAGATTCAAGCTTGATGCTTTGAATTCAAATCGCGACAGTTTTAAGGCCCCTGGTTGTGTTCTAAGTCCCTCATGTTAGGATAAACACTGGCTAAGGCAACCGAGATCGACGAGTTTCCTTATATACATCGCGAGTCCTCTCTTTTTTTATGGGGGGGGGGGGGGGGGGTTAGCTTTTTGAAAAAAAATTGCAAATACTGGACTCTCTATGATTGTAGTTAATTCTGCCGTGGAGTGCAGCATTGAGAAGTTAGGAATTGTTTATATGGTAGCATGTTGAGTGCATCGATGTGAAAAATAAAAGCGCGGCTATTCCTCTAGCGACACAAGTAACTTATTTGTAAAAATGCAAATGTATAATAAGCTTCTCCCCATCAATACGTTTCGCAATATAAAGCCCTGCGCAACTCAGAATTTATCCTCTGAACAGGCGTCTACATCCATAACTAGCGCCAATTAAAGCATTGCTCATCTTGCGTGTAAGCGCCCATAACGACTATATGGTTAGATTACCTACATAAAATCTAGCCTAACAAAGCAGTAATTCTGTTTTTTCATAGTATTCTCCCGAGGTAAAATTTACCTGCAACATTCTAAAGAATACAGTTAAGCTTTATTCGAACATAAATTTCAGTTTCCTGTATATTATATTAGTTGCTGCCTAAAAGGCACGTTTATTGTCTTGCTCATGTTTCTTCATAATATGGCCCGTGTTCCAAGTACGCCATTTTTTTCGGCAGGATGTACTCTAATAGCGGTACTTGATGTACCACACGGGCCGACGTTTGAAAATTTAGGACTCTGACTTTTCAGAAAGCTGGTGAAGCCGTCTTACACGGAAAATGTATTTTATGAAGACGGATTTTAATTTACCCACATGGTTAACGAGTAAGTTTCGTCAAAGTGGCATCTTCCACTAAATATCGAGTAATGTGCAATGATTGAAGAATAGCGCAATTAACAGGTTCCATGTTCAAAAGAAATTATGAGCAAAAATTGCATGCCACTAAGAGCTTTAGACGGGAACGTGGGGTACGAAATGCCGACCATGGTACTGTAGCTGTCAATCTCTGTGCACGCAAAGATGTATTACAATGGGTTTAACAGAAGTCGTTTAACAGATGGGTTTAACAGAAGAAAAAATTAAAAATGTTGCCTACAAGATTGAAAAAACATGAGACACCATTCCGCGTTGAACTCGTAATTTGTTTATTGATAAATAGTGAAGCGACATTTCCACCAACTGTGAAGAGTCCGAGGCGTACTGTCGTTATTGCTTTCTACTTGACGTTGCACAGCGATTAACAGCGCGAAAAAAAAACAAGACAATAAATAAGCACACAGACATATCGCTCAGATATGTAAGCACTGGCGCGTTTACATTCCATGTTGTACAGGCAAAGATTAAAACAAAGAAACGTTCTTCGGCGTTGATTGTAGTATTGAACTTATACCTTTTCGCTGTTGCTCGTTGAACCTTCCTCAGAACGACAGTATGGAAATGTTATCTGTAAAAACTTCGTACAAATGATCCTCTGTACATAAGCAAGCTTGCTTGAAACGCCCTTATAATGAAAAGTTATGCGCATAACAAACCGGTCGCGGTCAACAAGGATATCGCATGCACACACGCATGAGCTGCATTGCGGCAGTGCCACAGCAGTTGGTTGTTGCACTAAGACATGAATTCTGTTGGCATGGTTTGCCCGATTTGGTAAGCTCCAAGTCTTTTAATGCAATCTTACGTATCCAAGCTTTCCCGTGTTCAGCACGCAGCTTGCCGAACGCTGCAGAAAAGAGAGCCTTGCCTTTACCCGACTGTGTCGCGCACTGCAACACACCACAGCCCGTCATCTCGTAACTTTCGGGCAGTGTGGTGAAAACATATCGTAAGCGAAATGAAATATCCACATGAACAGTGCCGCCAAACCACCGGCGACTACGACTGGCGCACACAAACAACGAGATCCGCTTCACCTTCGGAGCCAAGCTTGATCGTTCATGGCGGACCGAACAGGAAACGCAGGGCGGAACCTGAACCCCCTCGGCAGAACCAATAGCAGCGCCTGTCGGTACATCAATCATTGTTGCTACTTGGGTACGCCAGTGAAAAGGCTTTAGAACTAACTAGAGTTGTTTTAAAGCACGTGTAAACATTTGTGCGACTTTGGCACACTCGCTAAGTGAACCAAAATGAGCGTTGCTGGCGGTAACAAATACATCCGCACAAATATCGGCCAGATCATTCGCGAAGTGCGAAAGCTAACGAAACTAAACTCTCCTAAACAAATTTGAATTTTTAAAATTTTCACCAGAACTATTTACATGTTTAGAGCGCCACATTTATTTTACTTGAAAGTAATATGTTTTCAACAGCACATATTTTTCGTATAATTATAAGACAGCGAACCATAGGTAAATTTTTTCGTAATTTGGTGCATCATTTAGTTTTGGAAGCTGGTTTATAGTTTGAGATCCCTTGTATAATTGGTTTGTTTAGTGCAGGAAGGCGAAAAATATTGGGCTGATATACATGACGCTGTTTGCACGCAAGGTATTGTATAAATAGTGATTGTTCTCCACCCGCATGTGGTTTATTCCCTTCAAAGTGAGCGATGTGGTAGCCCATATGCCGGGTAACCAAACCTACTTTTCCATATCGTTCGAGCAACTAGCTTTGTAAATAAAGGCCCCCTTTTTTACTCCCAATGTCAAGGATTGCTTCAAAGGCAGTTATTGTGATGAAAAAACAACTGTAGCGCGCTCTACTTCATTTCGATTGATAGCAAAGTGACGTCGGAATTGCGCCCATATCCATATTCCTGGGTTTAAGTTAGTGGCTGTTCTGCTGTGGAAGTAGCAGTGCAAAACACCCCGCCACCACGCGCATTTGAAGGCGGCTCTATGCGGCCGCCGGTTCTAGCACAGCCGCTTCTGTTTCATCACGTACGTCACATCCGGCCACCGGTAATGGACACATTTTCTATCCAGTTTCGGTTCCAAAAACACCAATGTCGTGAAACGCTTGCGTCGGGCGCGTTCATGTTTGAAACGTAGTATTTTGCCTTTCGCACTATTTTTATGTGTGCTATTTGGTGACATTATTTTGACTTTGTCGAAATTTGAGTGGAGTTGGCCTTTAAGGCCATCTGATGTGCCAGACACCTAGTTAGGTGCACCGAAACACGTGCAATTTAAAGTCGAGCTATGGAAAGAGTCCGAATTTTCGCAGAAGCAAGAGTAGCACTCTACGATCAGCTTGAGCTGAACGTTTACCAGGCCTACACCTCGTTTGTCCAGAGTCTAAAATAGGTTGGAGCGACGGATAGGTTGCTATGTTGTTGGCCACAAAAGGGTGGCCCGTAACCGGTGAAGTTTGTTTATTGAAGTGGCGTCGATCGTAGTGATGCGTGCTCCGTATAACATGGCAGGGTACACGTGGGCGTTGAAGACGTGTACCCTTGAGAAACTGAAGATATGCCTCGTCATCTCCAGCTGGAGTTGCCTCTCGGCGGCGGCCAGTTTTCCCGGCCATCTTGACACATGCCTTCTCTAGGTCGAGATTTACGCGGAGGTAATTCCCGACACTCTGATTCCAATCGATGCGAATAGGTGTCGGAGTTTGTGCCATCTCTACTGGGGAAGCTCAGAGCCATCCGGAATGCCCTAAAGGCACCAATACCAGCCCTACAGCGCGCACCTGTGGGTCCATCCCGCATTTTTCTACGGACTCCACGACCGCGATACGGGATTTACACCAAGAATCCAACAGTTGCACTATTTCAAGGGACATCCGCACCCTACTATACTCGGAAACAACTCAAGAAAAATGCGGCTTTTCCTCATCAACGGACCCCCCTCCAGCCAATGGTGTCACCGTATCAACGTGACGTCATGGTAGATCGCCTCTACGCCGCGTTCACGGAAGAAATCACAGAGCATGTTCTTCCGCGCTTACGGACTTCTAGCAAAAAGGCCACCTCCGCTGTTCGCGTCAATCCACCGGCGGCGTCCGGCTCTGAGAATGATTTTTAGTGCCGTTCAGTCGTATTCATTGTTTGCGTGTTGTCTGCAGTGTTCTTAATTTGTTCGGTAACGACAGTCGCTATGGTGTTTTTTCTTCTGTTTTGTGAGCGACCGGCGTTGCCGGGAAATAGCCGCCGCTGCAGGTACTGGATTCTGTGTACGCTGTGTAATACAAAGTGGTCGTCGTCATCCTGTGCGGGCGTTTAGTCTTGAGCGTGAAGTGCTTCTCGTTCTACCGTTTAGTCCCTCCTGTGTCGTTGCTACCCACGTTATCGCACCAGTGACTGCGACACGTGGCGATAGCTCCTTGTTAATTTCTCCTAGATTACGCCAGTCGTAAATATTACTGTTGTGCATAGCACACGACGTTAACGCCATGGAGAGCTATGCACTGCGCGAAACGCAAACAGCGCGACGTCGCGCGCTGCATTTCGTTAGAGCATATGTCGAGCCGTGTGTCCCAAGTCCATGCCCGGCGCAAGCGTATTGGCCCAAATTGTGATCAAGTCGCCGAATACAAGAAGTTGAATTATCGCGTTTTTTGAACGTGAAAGCGTACGAGCTGTAGGTTAGCTGCGTGATGTGATTTAATATGCCATCTTTTCTATTTTGATTCTCGGTTACGCTGAGATTCCATTGTTAAATATGTTATTTCAGGCTGGTATGTTTCGTTCAACTTGGAGCGCTTTAAATTGTTTTAGAGAAAAACCTTTGTGAATTAAATACGAATAGAGATCTGCGTTGAGTTCGCATTGTCTATGATAATAAATATTATACATGAGTATTACCACTGTAAGTTCAATTTCATTGTCTTGCTTAGGCTTTGCAAATGAGCTGTGCTTCGCGATAGTGAAATTTCATGAGTAAGATTTCACCGGTATGATTAGCTGCGACAATGCGTGTGAAGACGTGAAACGCAGCACTGAAATCAAATAACCCACCTTTCAGCTTTTCCTACACATGCGCATGCATATTCTTCAGCAAATCAAATTCTCGCATCAGAGATGTGCAAGATTGAAGCTATATAGGCACTGCTCCTCTTGTGTTTATGTCACTTAAGTAAGAAGCTGCTGCTGTAATGTTCATCTGCATGCATGTGCTGTAAATTCGAGGTAGAGCATTCACGGTGGAAAAAGTGAGCGTTTCACCCATTCTCCATGTTGCATCACAAGTGGCTGCTTGAGCGAGAAGCTCGCTGCTCCAGCAGTGCTCAATATCGTGGATGCCAAGTCGAACAGTAAGCTGCTGATTGCTGCAGCGCTGTTCACAACGCAACACGTGCAATGTCTACGCATATATTAGGAGTGTAAATCACAATGATAGCACATCAATTGATGCCAAATTCATAACACGGGCAATTAAATATGTTTGAAGGGTTACATAGTGATCTGTACCATGAAAAGCTATCTGCACTGGTTGATGTATGACATGCCGGTTGAGTAGACGCATGGAAACACACATATAGTACATATCGCTCCGCTGAAACTGGTCAATGGAAATCATACTTTTCTTGTTACGCAAGAGCCAGAACCGGATCATATGCTAAGGAAGAAATTTATTATCTTGCCAAAAATGCACTACATGAAATAATTCCCATACATGGGAGGATCGATTGAAGCCAATGTAGTTTCCTCTTCCCAAAGCTTTGGGAATGGTCTTCATTAACGTTGTGCTTCTGCAGTTTATCCAGTGGCTTAGAACACAGATAAAACCCATTTATCTTAATTCCTGCGTAAGACAGCAGATAGCAGCTAAACAGAATCAAAGTAGAAATAAAACACCGAAGCAACTTTTCTGGTCCTCACTGCTGTTATCATGTCAGATTTGGCTCAGACAGCTAAACAGACACACTGCTGAATTATGCAGAGCAAATGAAATGAGCAATAAGAGACTGAAGCAGTTTTATTAGTTCTTAACGCTCAATCAAAAGACAACTTGGCTCAGCCAGCTACACAAGCAGACAATGTTAAGTTACATGCTTTCATGTAGGCATTTTATTTGCAACTGTTTCTGCATCCCATACGTGTGTAAGTGTCCAAACAATGTAAAAACTTGCAGTGAAAACTCAAAGTAGTCTCTTGTCCTGTAGGTGAAACTTCCATTTATCACCATTTACAGTGTCAGAGTCGCACAAGGAGCCCCAACGCCACACACCGCAGAAGTGATTCTGCTTGAAGTGAATTTGTGAACTCGCTGGACTCGCCTTGCACACACCTCATGCTATACATGTGAATAGTCACCCTCCTCGTGCAGCGGAAACTATCGCACAGTGTTAGCGTTGCTTTACTTCCAGAAAATATTTTGGAACAGTGCCGGTTTTCTCTAGCTCGAGATGTACGGTTTCCTTTTATGAATGAATACATCTGCCACGCAGAATCCTGTCATGACTGAACTTATTTGGCTTAATCCCTACACCACACTTATAACAAATGAGGTCAGAAACCAAGCACTGCAACAGCCCTTTCTTAATATCATAGCTACATATCAAGGCAACCAACCATGAGCCAGCACCACACAAAACATCGCTCCGTTTACTACAGCAAATGAGATCATAACCCGATTGTTGAAATAGCTTCTGCCGCCCTCACTGTTATGCTAAAAGATCACTGTTGAGTCTACGACACAGCAGACAACACTGAGTAATGGCAAATGAGATTCCAAACCAAACATTGCAATGGTCTCTTCTGATTCTCTTAGCTATATGTCAAAGCAATCAACCCTGAGCAAGTTACGCACCACACACAGACTGCTCAGTTAACTCCAGAAATAAAGGACACAAACAGCATATCTGGTCTTCTCTGCTGTCTGAAGGAGTTTCTTGCTTCTGCAGCTATGGAAACACAGGTATTTAAGCTAAACACCGCACTCCACACTAACTGAACGAGGCAAAGGCGGCACTGGCGAATAGGTCGCAGTCTTACACATCTTGAAAGGACTCGATAGCAGATAAGTTACTGTCAGATTCCATGTCTTCACACAGATGTATTATGATAGGTTGAACATGCACACTTGCTCCACCGTCTCCTCTGAACTTTGTTTCAATGCTGATCACATGCTGAACAGTGTTTGCCCTGTGCTGAGCTGTTATCTTGGCAACTTCTTCCCTCAGGGGCACCTCTACATGTGGCAGCTCAAATGTGGCGTTTCTTGCTGCGACGCCTCGCTTCATCTGTGCCCATATGCGCTCAGTAGGACTGAGCTCACAACGGCAGTGCACCCGAATACATCCTGTCCTTTCAGCTTCACCGTCAATACGTTACCTGATTTACCGCGTCTTAACACAGGCCACAAGGCTGAGGAGCTTCTTTTTAAGCGTTTTTTTTCATCCCAAGCAAGTCCTTCGTTCGTCACCCAGTCCTGAACAACATTTTTGCGCGAAGTCGTCGTAGGCACTGCTTCTTCCAGCCACGAGTGATACGAGGCATTGTCCATGACAGTTACACTACCGAGTGGCAGTTGTAGCAAAACGGCCCCAAACCACCTTTCAAAGCGGATGTCGTCCGTCTCCTCATGGTAGTCGCCTGCCTTCGTACTCCGAAAGGTGTCCAGGCACCCACCGACGAAGCCGCCCTCTTTGTGCGTTACAATCAGGCGCTATCCTTTCCCTGCCGGCTGCTTCAAACCTGTCATCAGACCACGCTTGAAGGCGTCGGGGTGGGAAGCAACCATCGTGTCCGTCAAACAGTCGATGTCGTGTGTCCCGCATGCACTCAGATTTTATCAAAGTAGAATATTTTTTTCATTTTCAATCCTGTACCTGGTGATGTTGTACACGTACTTCTGCTGCCACGCGACAGTGTCGTGCCGCTCGATCAGCAGCGAGTTCCGGCCCCTCTTCTCATACCTGAACCCGATGTTATTCAACAGCCGGCGCACAGTCCATGGCTTGAGAGGAGTAACATCGCCGCGAGCGTTGACATCCGCAGCAATTGCCTTCACTGTCGGGATCCTATTGCGGCGAAAAAGGCGATGCACGGACGACCGCAATGCGGACTTCGGGAAGTCGTCATACACTTCTGAGCATCGTCTCTTTCCACCGCTTCGCGGGCACTTTCGGGAGGGCGTCGCAAGATTGCCATCGTTATTTTTCATCTCCTTCTTCACGTCCATCACCAAACTAACGCTTATTTCAAGAAGATCGCTCATTGTCGCGACCGTTTCTTCAACGCTGCGCTCCGGGTGTAGATACGCCGCACGCGAACGTACGCGTTCCGGATCATCTCCCACCCGCAGCTGCAGATGACACGGAGCTTTTGTTTTTCTGGTACCATCGGCGTGGCTTGGATGGGAACGCACCACAATCCTGCCGTTGTCAGATGGTAGAGGGATTCGCACAAAAGTGCCGCATCCCACAGCAGCAAAACTCAACTAACCATCATCATTTAACTCCGAATCCTCAGTCGAGAACGATAACGCAGACTCACACGCGGCTTCTTCGGGCTCCAAACCGGAAAAGGGAACAGGCAATGCATAAAACCAGGAGCAAGCGGTTGAGGGAAAACCCGGAAGAGCAGAAATTTACCATCAGCAATAAAATTGAAACTCACTACTCCGGCTGCCGAATAATTGTTTTAACGTGTTTCATTATATTGGCATATAAAGAATTTTCAGCTAAGGTTCTTATCTCGGCTCAAAATATAGGCGTCCTGAACAACTAAGTTTCGGCGCGGACTCACTCAGAAAAGGTTGGCTCCGAGCGCTGCCTGCAGGTGCAAGGCGGAAGGCCGCAACGTCACGTTGATAGAGCGGCACCATTGGCTGGAAGGGGGGTACTGGAAGTGGGGGATTGGGCTACGCCCCTTTTTTCTTGACTTGTATCCGAGTATAGACGTGTGCACCCACAAGACATCCACGCGCGCGCAAATTATGCTCACCTGTAGGTTTCGCGGCACATTTTACTTTAGTGTTTTACTGATGCCTAAGATTCGTATAACTGAGTTTTTGTAAAAATAATGAAAATCGACATAAGCAGCTACTATAGAACAGGATTGCAAATGACATGCGTTGGAGGAGCTTGTCAAGTAATAGTCATTGATCATATTACCGCAAACGAGGGCTGCGTCGCTTGTAGTGCCTCTAAAGGCGTAAGTGAATGTCGCCATTACTCCCCTTGGCACTAGAGTACTCCTGGACCAATATAGGCCGATTTCTCACGCTGTGTCCTGTCAATTGCTGCCAGCCACGGCTTACAGCTGGAAGCTCTGCGGCTTCATTTTCGCGGCTCTACTTGGAAGTGCACTAAAGGCACAAGGACCTATTTTTTTAAAAATCCACCGCGCATGCCGGGGATGCCGGGGGGTCACCTCGAGGCACACGATCACGACCGCTCCGCATATTCTCATAATTTTTTCTGCAACACTGAACTTACGGCTTGTACAACACCTTCTTTGTTAAAAAGTGGATATTAAGCTGGTCGGAAAGCATGATCTGGATGATGACGTGGCAGTAAATGGAAATGAGCGTGTAAAAAGAGCGTCAGAGAAAGGATTTAAGGAAGTCCGAAGCACCCGCGGGAAAGGGTGATAGCTCTAGCTGGTGCAACGAGATTCCTAGGGCGCTGTCAAAGGACTTTGATCAAGTTTTGATGGGAGCAGCCCAAAAACATTCGATTGAAGGTCCATAGGCGGCCCAACTAGGCTTTCGCCTACACAGCATCGATACTTCTTTGCACCCACTTTTATTTTTCTGGAACCATAGATCAGCACAAGTTCGCAATTTTAAGGAGCCACATGCCCATCACAATGAATATAATAGTTTTACGGAAACAATTTCAACCTGTCGAAACGAAACGCCACTGCACCCCAACTGTTTCTTAAAATAATTTTACATATGCTCAGGCGCGTGCGCACGTCACTGTAAAAGAATCAATCTCTTGTTTTAAAAACTCAAAATTTTAAATCAATTTAGACGGTTACGTACGTAGCAACGGTAAAAGACCGCTTAACATGATGTTAACACCTTCTAAATCCGCCTCAACACTTTCCCCCTCGAAAATTTCGCGTTGCTGTAGAAACCGAATGCCCTGGTGAGGTTTGTTGTGTGATTCCTTAAATGTCGATTAAGAACGTAAACGCCAGAATCTCTGTCTGTAGAACTAGCGTGTTAAACCAGAGAATAAAAAAAAATTAACCTTTTGTCTCAGCCAGCGCAAATCCGTGATGGCGGGCTCCGAAACAGAACCAGCAGTGTGAAGGGAGGATTGAAGAAGGCGCTCTGAGAAAGGATGACACAGCACCCACCGGGAAAGAGAAGCAGCAGCTCATAATGCGGGCTGCTCGCCCCTGCGACACGTGCAATAGGAGTAGCCTTTTGAGGTGAGGGAACCGGAAACTTAAACATCACAGCCGCGAAAGGTTTTGAGAAATATTGACTAACCGCAGAAGATACTCGGCGCGCGTTGCTTACGGTGCTGTGTGGGCTCCGAGCCCCATTTAGAATCGCGATGGGTGACGACGCACCAGGCCTAGTTGTGGGCGGAGTAGGCCAAGAAACTATGACACGGCACAAAGGGGTAGAGTAGCTCGACATGGTGGTCGTCGTATATGCCATCGGGAGAAGAGATTGCCTATGAAAATGTTTCAGGGGCCCCACCAGACAAATACAAAAGTTCAACAGCACGTTAATTAGCATAGCCGCAGAAAATTAAACTAGGGTTTCGTATTCATTATTACAAAGTTTTAAGCATCCCCCTAACAAATATTTTTTCTGGTTCTGTAAATGGTTGGGCGTTTCTTTTCTCCGGGAGGCGATAAGTGGATTTTTGACTCAACGTTTTATGGCAATGTATATTCCGACATTACGAAACAACGTGATTTTCCCCCCAAACTACGCATCATCACGTTGTGATCACGTACTGAAATTTTCCATCCCTCTGAGTCCCGCGCGTTCGCACGCATATTCATTTATTCCACGAGTATCAGGTCACTGGAACGAATTCCAGCAGCAATTGCGGCTATTGTAAACAATGATTGTTTTAGTCAGTCATAAGTAATGAAAACCACTTTAGTAGCCACTAATGAATCCTACATTTCCTTTTGTGTTTGTTTGATCTTTTGTGTAAAACCATTGTTGGCTTCTTCTTGTAGTCATTGACCCTTTGTGCGCAGAATATGTAAACCTTTTTATGATGTGTTCTCGCGCTATTCGTCCTGTTTGTGGGATTACTTCCTATGCACTGTAAGCTGTGCTTCTTCAAGAATGTTAAAACCCACTCATCTTTTTTTAATGATTCGGCACTAGGGTTATCTGTAAATAAATAAATAAATAAATAAATAAGTTAAACGCCATACTTATTTAAACCAAATACTTTTTAGCATGTTACACCAGATACACAACGTAATATTTCAGCAATGATTTTATTGTTAGAGAATAGTGATCGTAGCCTCTGTGGGCAGTCCAAATGTCCTTGTATGGGGCCTTTGGCGTTATACAATCGACACCACGTGTAATATTATGGGAAGAAACTTATTTACTTGTCCTGTATCAGATGAAAGAACAATTATCAGAGCAGAGACCGCGAATTGGAAATAACTTCTTATTAACTTTGTAGGCGGGTGTTGCGTTCTGGTAAAATGACCATGTAGCATAGCGCTTCGCGGTGTCGACCATTATAGCCCGCTCTGTTTTTATTTTCGAGCAACTAGTTGTACGCTGATAGTATAAGCACGCGCAACCACCCTGCCACACATATTTATTTCTGGCAATGGGGTCCTCAATGCGCATTGCAATGACCGAGTTTGGGAACGTACAAATTTGGAATGATGTTTGTTTATTTCATTTCATATCTGAAAAATCCAGAGACGGGTTATTGCATGAGCTGTGTAGCCATAAATCTAATCATAAACCATGCGTCGATCTATTACAAAAGTAAATGCTGAGGTTTTTTATGCTATCTGATGTACGAGCGGAGAAAGTAAGAACACCTTTAGTGGCAATATAGTCAGCCGATGAAAAGAAGAGCAAAGGAAAAGAAGTTGCAAGGGATCCGGAAGCATAATATCGGTTATATGAGAGCGTGAAAGTGTTGCTCGGCCTAGACCACCTGCAGTGTTACAAGTCACGTGCCGATGTGGACGCTTGGAGTACAGTCAAACCAGTTTATAGTGAACTCAAATAGGCACCGCTATAAGTTCGATATATCCAATAATTCGATTTAGCCGAACCCACCTATAACGAGCTCATTGTTACGAGTTCGCAATCTGTGGGAGCACCCAGCCCCCTCCCCAACTCCGCCATCCACGTATGCAGAAACAAACACAGTACAGTGGCCATTGCCATACCAAGAAATTCCATTTATTCCAAGTAATAAAGCTACTTTCCACCTTAACTGCCCATATTGCAAAAACAACCGTGATTTTTCTTTTCACTTTCGTTTTGGCGGCTTCAACTAGCATAGCATTCTCTACACGAAACATTGTTTGCACAGTTCGAGTCCGCGCCCTCAAAAATATAAGAAGCATTGGCGGAGCACATCGACTGCCGAAAGCGCTTTATTATAAGCGTCGGGTGGATTTCACTCGCGACGTCATCGGGAACGTTGGCGAGGTCTTCCCACCGTTCACCAATGCTGCTGTCTTGGTCCGGACTCGCTGACTGGGCGGGTTCCGTCGCGAGTCCCGCGCATCGGAAACAGATACGGAGAGTATTGGGCGTCACGTCACTCCGTGCGAGGCGCAATGTCTCAGTCGCAGCTCTTGCTCTGTGATCGCGGCCAATCCGCACCTCAATCGCCGCTCGAGATAATGCATTTCGGCGGCCATTCTAGGCGCCCAGAGTTCTATATATCGGATGTGAACTTCGTTATAAGGAATATGTTTCCTATGTATATCTCTAGCTGAATTATTTTTGTTCAATATATAGCATAATTCGCTTTGTCCGGGTTCGTTATAGCCGGGTTTGCTGTATACAACGTTGGCATCAGGCTCACTGCATGTACGTGTTGCAGAATTACTATTCATGCTGGTGCGACAGTGCCTATTGGCCTCGAGGACATAACGTGCCGCCACCTACGAGTGACGTCACTTGTAGGACGCCGAATCGTGTTGTCGTCCACTGCAACACATTTCCCGTGCGTATGCGGAAGCGTGTTTTTTTGTTGTGGCCACCGCTTCGCCCCCTCCTTGTGGATGTGATGCAAATTACCAAAAAAGTTGTTTGCAAACAAAATAATCTAGGCCAGCAATCAGCGACTCGCTTGTTCCCGGCGATACCGCCGTGTTTAGGAAGTTGCTACCATCGCGACCCACAGCTCTTACATACGCAGCCAGCTAACGCCAAGGACGATGCAGCTGATGCCGAGAAAAGTACGCTGTAAGTTAATTATAAAATACTTGTGACGGGACATGTGTGTGCGTGGAAACACCTTCTATCAGCGACGGAAACGCGTCGCTCACTTATGATGTAACCGCGCGAACTGCTCGTTTTGCCTGGTAAATGAATTAGGGAGAACGGTGATCAGATTGCTTCGACGCACATGCCTAAAAGTATTGTTATGGTGTGCAGTTTGGCTTAATCAGTGCCTATTTCCCCTACGATGTCTTTATAGTCATGCCCGGATTTGATTAACGATCACTGCCGCAGCCTCTACGCTGCACGGATGATGTTTACTTTTGGCGACTTGTCCGCAATGTATGAACGATATGAATGCAAGTTTTTAACGCCTTCGAGCTGGTTTGGACAAGGCTATATTTAGTTTTTATTAGGTGCTCGGCGTGGCCATTTATAATTGCTGCGTGTTTTGATTGATTGATTGTAGGGTTTAACGCACCGACGCAACGCAGGCGATGAGGCGCGCCATAGTGGAGGGCTCCGGATTAATTTTGACCACCTAGGAATCTTTAACGTGCGCCGAAATCTCGTGCACACGGGCGTTTTTGCTTTTCCCCTCCATCAGAAAAGCGGCCGCCGTGGCCGGGAATCGAACCCGCGACCTCGTGCTCAGCAGCGCAATTGCAGCGTGTTTTGTATGTTTACAGTGAGCCGGCCTTTCTCAAGCATCAATTTCGAAACTCATGACTGCTCACAGAAGGCGAGGCTGCGTACGAGGCGAAACACGTCGTTAGTGGCTAAGGCGTTAGGCTGCTGAGCACGAGGTCGCGGGTTCGATTCCCGGCCGCGGCGGCCGCTTTTCTGATGGAGGCGAAAAGCAAAAACGCCCATGTGTACGAGATTTCGGCGCACGTTAAAGATCCCTAGGTGGTCAAAATTAATCCGGAGCCCTCCACTATGGCGCGCCTCATCGCCTGCGTTGCGTCGGCGCGTTAAACCCTACAATCAGCAACAATCAGCAACGTCGTTAGTGATTTCGGGTAAGGCAGATTTAGAATAGGAGAACCGCCCCCAAGGAGCTAGAGGAACCCAAACGCCACACGCGCGTGCGCGACGGGAGGGCCTTCCCCAACAGGTCGCAGCCGGCTTCGGATGCACGTAATCGGATGTTGGGAACTTCGTCGCAGCAGATATTTCATCGCCATTAGAGTTGCGAGTGACAGTCCCTAACAGAACGTTTCACCTCGCTGGGTACACTGTAAGCGCGGTGATTTCCATTCGAGCGATCTACGATCAAGATACCTGCACGGCCTGGGCCGATTCTTGAGCGCAAGCATAGCCATCCTTCGACGGCTCGCCGCACCGTGCGTGAACGGGCCGGCGCTGCCGGGACCGAGCAACGCGGCCGGTCGGTGTAAATCGCGGCAGATATTTGAGCATCGCTTTGAAAACCACAGCTGATGAACCTACCTATCAGAATTTTAAGTGCGAATGCACTATATAGGCGACCCTGAATTCCGGCGACCGCCGTCCGTCCACATAGCAACAGCTGCGAGTGCGCGCTTCTCGTCGTCGTCCTTGGCAACGGGGGGAGATGGGCGCGCGCTGCCTGGCCGCTGACATGGCACATACCCACGTGGGGGATTGGCCAGGAATCTCCTCGTCTTCCTTGGCAACGGGAGGAGATGGGCGCGCGCTGCGTGGCCGCTGACATGGCACATACCCACGTGGGGGATTGGCCAGGAATCGGGCGTGAGATGGGCTATTGCACCCGCTTAAAGGAGTACTGACACGAAATTTCAAAGCTGAGATCCGCTCTAGCAATCACGTACAACGACAACACAAATAGGTGTTGTGTGCATGGCACATACCCACGTGGGGGATTGGCCAGGAATCGGGCGTGAGAAGGGCTAATGCACCCGCTTAAAGGAGTACTGACACGAAATTTCAAAGCTGAGATCCGCTCTAGCAATCAAGTACAACGACAACACAAATAGGTGTCTGTGAATAAATGCATCTTTCTTTCTTTGTAGTTGTGTGTGTGTGTGTGATCTCCCTTTCGCGAACATTACCGAACCGCGCAAATTCAACTCGTGCATTCGCACTTTCACATTCTTCCCCTCGTGGAAATGCGGGGAAATTTTTTCATCACACTAACATCCCCTTTCACCAAACTGGAACTTATTTTCCACGACTTGTGCGATTTTAAAAAGCGGCGACAAGTTGTTGCTGCCGCGACCTGTGTCGGTTCGAGCCGCACCGTCGGCCATGCGGGCAGGCACAGCGGGTGCGTGTGCTTCTGCGAGCAGTTAGAGCTTCACGATTTTCTGCTTTATACATTTCTTGCAAACAAGGGAAATCTAGAAAGTTCACTCGGCGGTCGTCGTAGTTCACATTGTTGATCGGGGAAACAAGTGGCTGCTTACGCTTCGGTCGCATGCGTACTACACCACCACGCACATGGAGTTTGCGGATAATCTACCACAGTTGATACATTTATAAAGTCCCCGTGAGGCCGAACTGCGCTGGACGCACTGACAATTAACTTCAAACAAAGGAAATTAACACCAAATTACTTTTATAACGCACTTTTTCAGCGAAGTTTCACGCGCTGCAAGCCAACTACGCAGCGAGATAGGAACGGTGATCCTACAAGTAACATCAAAATGATCGCAGATCCGTTCTCTCCAGTGGTGGGCCTCGCGGCCAATACAGAAGCTAAAAAGCCAGCCCAGATTGTGGGCAAGGTTTCTGATGCACGGACTATTGTCTGTGTTTAACTTTTCCGCGTTGGTTGGTATTTTCTAGGCATGCGTTGAGGGACACTCGGCAAACACTCTCAAATAGTGATAAGTAAGCTACGTACGTAACTAGAAAGAAAAATGTGCAACCAGTGGATACTGTCGGTGATGACATATGCAACGGAAACTTGCCGCCTTCCTTAGCCCCTACAAAGAAACCTCAGGTCGGCTCAACACGCCATGTAAATATTAATGTTAGGAATAACACTCAGCGAAAGGAAACGAGTTTCCAGGATCAGATAACCAACTATAGTTGAGGATATAATAGTTGAACGAAAGAAAAAGAAATGAAGTTGGGCTGGCCATGTAGGAAAACGAACCGACAGTCGGTGGTGGGTTAGGGTAACGGATAGGATACAAAGAAATTGATATAGAAGAACGGGAAGGCCAATAACACTATGGAGGGAAGAAATAAAGAAATTAGGGGGTAAAGTGTGGACTAGAGCAGCACAGGACAGGAGTGGTTGGAGGTCAATGGGGGAGGCCATCGTCCTGCAGTGGGCTTACGTAGGCTAACGATGATCATGAATATTTTTTCCGTTACAAACACCGCTGTGAACGCGTCGAAGGCAATGGGAGTGTAGCTCGTTCAGTGTTTCTTTGCGCATTTTTCAAGCAAAGGTAAATACATCAGGTAGAAACCGATAAATACCTGGTAATGTCCCCTTGACCTTAAGGCTCAGCCAAGGTCAAGGAAGTGCCTTGTCCGGTTTCGCCGAACTGGCGGAAGCGCCACAGACAATGCTTCGGTAGCCAGCCAGTGCAATATTGAACCACGCCTTTTAACCGGTGTCTAAACAGCGTTCTGGCAAGGCATTCGACGCCATGGGAGACGAAAATAATGGGTAGCACAACTACAGCACACATCCATCAGAACGATGTCTCTTGGCCCTGTGAGAGCAGAGCGCCTGGTTGGTCGTCTGACAAAAACAGGTACTCCATATAGAGCTTTCCGAAAGGGGAAGGCACAACGGCATGCAGCCAAAGCCTCGCTTCACGTCGGTGCCCACCTTTACGCGTGGTTCGTCAATTTTTTCGCTCATGCACGATATGGAACGTGTCCCAGCCAATTAGCAGTGAGCGCGCTATGAAGGGGCTTTTTTACAATGAAACTGCTTACATATAGCCCTCTACGCACTTCCAATTTTTTTCTTAGGGGGTACTGCGGCGCGAAAACTTCCCGAACGCGTCCACGACAAGAAAAACAGCTAGGAGAAGCAGCGCGTCAGCAGTCAAAAGAGAAAGCAACATGGAAATTGTGTGGCGCTGCCGCTACATAATAGCCGCGCAGGGGGCGTGACGTGACATCGGCTGGAACCTGGAAGAGAGGAAGATATTGTTTGATTGACAGATTGATTTATTGATTGAATAATTAGTTATCAATAAATAATTAAATAGTTAATTAGTTGATTTATTGGTTGGTTGATTGATTGGGGGTTTAACGTGCCGATACTACACAGGGGATCACGCCTGGCGTAGTGTTGTGCGGCGGATTACTTTTCGTCACCTGGGGATCTTTAACGTCCGCCAAGATCGCGACTATACTTGTGTTTTTGCTTTTGGTCTACATTAGAACAGCTTCCGCCGTGCGGCGTGGAATCGTACCGGCGTCATTGCAGACGGCAACGCAATGCGGGGTGGGAGAAGAGGTGTGGCATCGAAAAAAACACAACCGCTTCCACCGCCAATGGCGTGGAACACGCCGGACAGCAAGACGCTGTGTGGAATTCTGCGGACTGTTAAGCGGTTCACCGCGTTCCGTGCTGTTTAATGAGTGCGACAGTGCAACTTCATTCCTGTCGCCCCCTTCCTTCTAGCAACATGGGCTTAACTAACGTTCTCTTTCTCGCTCTCTCTCCCACGAAGATGATTTCGCACAGTTTTGTCTTCGCTAGCCGGTACAACCGTTAAGCTGACGTAGCCAAATAAAGTTCTCCCGTTAATAATACCTAGAATAGATAACGTGCGTGCAAGAGGGCACGCAAGTTTATCGAGATTAGGTTGCTAACAGTTATCGATACCAGTCTTTCGAGATTAGGTCGCGTATAGCTGTTTCCTCCGTATAATTATAGGTCAAATTTAGTATAAATGTAAGGCCAATCCGAAGCAACTTCAGAGCGGGATTACATCCTGTGACATAGGATGCATTCGGGTGGTACGACGTAGGAAATCCGCGTCGCACTAGGGATCACTTCTTGCGGCTCGCTCGAAAGCGCAGGTAACCCTGAGTGCTTTCTGCTTGTCTAAAATGCTGCGCCAGATTTTAAACATTCTTTCAATTTCGCCATGCAGAAACACTCATGGTTCCCGTCTGGCCAGCTACTGTAATCTTTCCCCGTGTATTTTAGTGCCGTCCTTTTCGCCAACCACTAAAACGCTTCGTCCGCACCTTACTTCAAAAGCGCGAGCATTCCAGTACCTATACCATTTCCAAAGTTATATTGTGCATGATCTGAAACATCATGTAACACTGTTTCTAGCAAATAGCAAAACTACAGCGACGAATCCCGTTACCGCATACAACATCCAGATAGGTCGGCCGTTCTTTTTTGTCTTTGTTGCTACTTTTACCGCAACAAGCTATCTATTGAGTAATATTCAGAACAAGCGAAAAGAGGTGTGTATTATGCCTGAAGCATAATCTCAGAGTTCGTGCAGCAGATGGCCCCCACCAGTAATGGGAACTCTTGTCGCTGTACGTTCACTCATATACGATGTTAGCACATCCGTCCTCACGATTCTTCAGGCACGACCACCCAGGGAAGTCGTCCGCGGGGCACTCTCCCGCTCATCGAAGGGAAACAACCTAGCGTGTATACAAGGCAGCACCGCGTGACGGCGATCCATGCTTCTGATGGACATACGACGCTTGCTGCGACTTCCAACCCCAAGCCCCATTGGCCGAATGCCGCCCCAAAAACCGGAAGCGGGGTGGCGACGTCACACATGCCTCATGCAGCATCTCCCTCTCATTTTTGGCGTATCCGATGATGCTCTGTACCCCGTAGTTCCACGAGTCGCCGAACATAAGAGTATAAGGGGGCTTCCCAGATGCCTTCCGGAAGCTTCGACGTTGGAGATACCAACGAACCTGACCCCGGGCATTGCCTCAGCGAGATCAACCAGAGGTTTACCTATGAGTGAGGAAATATGCCCAGTCTCTGCTTGTGTGTGAGCATTCCTTTTCAGCCCCATGAACTTTGCTGGTTGTGCATCCCACACAACAGCGGGGAAAGAGAGAAAGGTCACATACCAAACTGTCTTGATTTAATCGCAAGGCTGCTGCAGTGTGCCCCCGTGAATAAAGCATTTATATAGATTGCCCCACGACCTAAAAGGAAGTTTTAAAAATACAACATTACACACGTTTCAAGATAAAATCGAAGAAGAGACCGGTGTTGTGGTCGCCCTATCCAACGCTTGAGATCTTAAAGCCTCCCAGGATGGAGCCATGCGTCTCGAAGGTGTTGCATTCGGGTGTTTCTAAGACCTGAGAGAGTCCACAGCAGGTGTTCAAGGTCATCTGACGCAGGGGTCCCAGACGGAACAGCTGTCGGAGAATTGGCATGATATTGTCACGCCGAAAAGACGAAGCAGTTGACTTCAATGAAAACCATTTTTTTAGCGAACTTTTGCTCCTCTAACAACTCAAAGAATACACAGGCCGCGAAGCACCAGTCAACAAAGGGACTGCCGCAGGTGCGCGTCGGCTAGTCGAATGCCGCGGCGGCTGCTCTGAGGAAATTTATCTTAAGGCGCGACTGTTTGTCGAACCGTCGATTTCATCCAGAATATTTTAGCACAAAGAAGATACTTCTAGGTGGTTGACATTAGTTCAAAACGCTTGCCCTATGAAAAGTGAGAACACGCGCGGTATAAAAATAAAGAATCGAACACCGGCTTCTCTTCGCACACAAACAACACAGATAACATAGGTAACTCAGCCTGGTGCAGCCGGTCGGCAAAAACAACATAAACAATCCCATTGCATTTTTTTTTGCGGAATTATGTGTAACTGCTGCGGATAACGACACCCTAACTGGAAGCGTCTGCAGCAGGGCTTCCTTCAAGCGAACGAGCACACCGAGGAGATCATTTCTACGCCGTAGAAGTAAAGCGCGCGTACACGGCGGAGATTCCAAATTTCTATTTACATTTATTTTTTGTGGATACTAGAAGTAGTATTACTGGCCGTAGGACGTTTTCTTGCTGGCAGGCGCGATCTGCCATATGTGGGCAGGAAGCATGTTCCGGCGAGTCCAAGCTTATTCACAGCGCAACACGACGTAAATTCCGAATCGCTGCCGTTGATTTTGTGAAAATTTCCGTGTTCACCTCTCTGATTACTGGCGGTGCAAGTGCGTTCAGACCATCCCGAATAGCAGCAGATTTTGCTATCAAGCTAGGTAGAGCATGGAGAGTCTCTTACAGCAGCTTTGGTTCAAAGCAGTTTACCTGGGATACGACAATGCTGTGGTGACGACGCAATCGCATGCCACCGGTGTCCACGAAAGCCTAAGCAAGCGGTTGCGTTGCAGGCACCCCGTCGGGGACATGAAGGGCGGCGTCTAGAGGCTAGCGGCGTCTAGAGGACACTGTGTTGCTGCTGAACGTTTCCTTTTACAACCAGCTCTAGCCGTTTTGAGCACCGTAAAAAATACTTGAAAATATTTAAAAACTGATGATTATTACAGTTACTGCTCACTGGAATAATTGTTTGCCTAGACATTTTACATGATGTCCCACAAGTTTAAAAAAACACATTAAAATGCTCTGCAGACGCCGCGTTACTGAGTACCGTGCGAAATTACCTACATCTTGTCCGGTATATTCAGCACGCTTGGAAATGCGCCCCATTCGAGGAATCATCGCGAATAAGGACTCTTATATACACGGTATAGGAAAACTGGAACACAGTGGTCGTCCATGCATCATGTCGTATATTTGCAGTTGAGCAAAGCTTCAGGAGAATGATCAAGTTAGCGGAGAGGTTGATTGGATAATCGCAGAGATCGCAGATGTAGGAACGTGTTTGTGCATACTTTGATCACCCTACAGCTTTTCCGCACGCCTGCAAGAGTGATAACAACAACAATTATCTACAACAACCTCTGATGGTGCGCCGGGACCTCAGTAATGTTGCAGACGGTTTCGAGTTGCAAGAATAATCAGCTGTACTGAACGTGAAAGCTGTCCGTTGTGCTGAGTAGGGAATCGTCAGAATAGGCTGTTGCGCAATTAGTTCTTTTCAAGCAACCCTCACGTTCTTCCCGTCTCTGTATCACTCCTACCCTTGTTGAATTGAACAGAGCTTCGTCCAACTCCAGCAAATTCTCGCGCCTTCGCAGTGCTTGCGCGTCTTCTCCCGGGGCAGGACGCATCCGTTTCTTTGACTTCTGTTTCTTGTTCTGCCTGGAGCAGCTTGCTTTGATGCCACACGTGCTTGAGCCTTTCTTTGCCATTCTGGCGCGTCATTTTAACAGCGGATCTTTTGTAGCTGGCGTTATGTGTGAGGCATCATAAAAATATCCTGAGTCAGAGTAACTCCCGCCATTTGCTGCACTTGTGATCACGCGGATTAACAGGAGAGTCCGGTAACTTCCTGGCTTCCCAAGAAACTAGTTTTACCAAGAAAACAGTTCACTTCCAAATATACCAAGAAAACAGTTCACATGCGTCCGCGTCTCAAGGGGGAGCTGAAAACATATCGCGTTGCAGTCGCCAGTTCGCGAATCTGATTGCCGCCGGTTCTATATCGTGCCGATGTGTTCGCTTTCGGAGAAAAGTGCAAGCCTGCTGACAAAACGATCCAAGCTCACTCGTCATGCAGAAGAACACGACGACATAGATGGATATGACGATGACTACTACTATCACAGCGAAAAGCGACGATAGAACATTTCAATAAACCTAGTTTCATGCGTGGTGGTGTGTACTTCACGTCTTAGATTGACAGATTTCCTCCAGCTGCGCAATTATTGAAGCCTTGTGCAACCTTGCGCAATTCTTGCAAGCTTTGCCAATTCTTTTTGGGGGGTAAGGGAAGGGGGCTCCTTTTTTACATATATTTTATCTCAAACGTACCTGCAGTTTTGTTCCCGCTCATAAGCGGGGTACATAGTAAAACGGCCACCGGTTATAGGAGTTCCAAACGGTTCTCCCTATCTAAACCTCTCATTCAGGTATCATCTTATGTTTTGGCCTGAAGGCTGAATCGGGGGCAAGCGGGTATATTTTCGACGCAGCTGTTTGGGTGCCTGACATCGCGTAACGGCGATAGCTACATCGCCTGATCACCGAATAGATACGATGACAAGCACAAGCCCCCAAGTGTTCTGCACATAGTAAAAATTTACTTCTAACAGTCTGTCAATTCCCTACGCCCCACACTCCCTCCCTTCTCCGTCCTCTGAGCCGTGGTCTGGAAAGCTCACGGTGCGCGTACCCGGAGCGCCTCAAAGCTCCCTCCCATGCTGCTGCATCGGTTCGGGGCTGTCTAGACTCTGAAAGCCATTCCTATTCCAGGCTCCGCCTGCCCTTCCCGCACAGGGTTGAATAATAGCTATGCTTCAGGGTTCCTTTTCACGTGAGCACTGAAGGACAGAGTTTTTCCCGACACTAACTTTATTTCCATAAGTAATTATGGTTACAAGGAGAAGATACGTTCAGAAAACGCACGAAGGTACAGTTAAGGGTTACTGCATTAGATATTCACACATGAACATCCTCACAAAAATATACAGTACAAAATCTCCCGATTAGCGACAAAGCGAAAATTGGTAGCATCACGACATGTCTCACTGAGCATGAAAAAAGGAAAATGCAGTAACAAGTGGAGTACACTGAGGTATTCAAAGCCTAAAAACGGCTTCACAAAAGCATTAATACTAAGCAGAAGCCAAAACGAGCAAATGGGATGGTGGAAACTCCGCATGCTGTATTTGCCGTTTTCTCCTCCAACGCTATATCCTTTCATATAGTATGGCTGCTTCAGCGGATGGTTTCCTCTGCTATTGAAGCATATCGCCGAATGACAAGCCTGCTGCATTGCCTTGTGCAGTTCTTCGTCAGATTAGGGTCCCTCTAGTGCACTTGGGTTCCACTTGAGTTAGTTAACAACGTGACGATAGGCGAATTTTCGTGTCACAGCGTACTCAACCACGTCGACGCGTGCCGTCAGAGAGTGGAGGCACAGGAAGGGATCACAGGGCAGGCCCAGAAGGAGGCACAGGCCTCCATCTTGGAAAACCCTCGACCCCAACGGTGCCTCTTGGGATGCCACGGCCGCCGTCTTCTTGGCTTTGTGCTAGACACGGGTGCCCGCCGCTATCTGAAAATTGGCTACTTTAACGTCAACGGGCCTCCTGTCGCAAAAGAAAACGTTTCGGGGTTCCGAACTCACTGGCCAAGCCAAGCTCCTTCTGACTTAAACATGTCTATTTCTGTCCCCGAGAAGCGGTAAGAGCGACTGGTGATCTCAACTATCTCACTCGCCTGCACCGAGGATGTGCAAAAATAGGCCAAATCATCCGCATAGGCCAGGAATCGCAATTTTTCCCTCCTGAGAACGAGGCCTCTGATTGAGCTTCACGCTTTGATCGTCCGGCTGAGTGGCTCGATGTACAGGGCGAAAAGCAGTGGTCGCATCAGTCATCCCCGCGGCACTGATCGGTGCACTAAAGTGGGGACTTTAGGCCGAACGCCTACAACAAGTGTGGTGGTAGTGCCGTTGTAACAAGTGACCGTTCGTTCGAGCATTACGTCCCAAATCATTAAGTGACGCAGAAGAGTAAGCAGTTAAGGACGGCTTGCTCGGTAGAATGCTTTCCTTAAATACAGTTGGAGAACTACCCAGCCAGCAAAACCCAACGCTGCGGTCTCACACGCACTCCCCATCACCTCTATGTTGATGATGCTTGTGCAGCCCTTGAAGCCACAGCTCTGATTAATCCTTGCCATGCCTGCCAGTGCCATCTCAAGTTGGGCGGCCAGGATCTTCTCGACTAGTTTGTTAGCTGTTATTATAGCAGAGGCCGTTTGCCATAAAATTTAAGGGTGAATTTTTTGAAGAACTTTTGCTGCACAGCATAGATATCGGGAGAAGTTGCTCTTTCGGAATGCCTTCAAAGACACTTCATAAGATGGGGCTACCTTCTTTGAAGAAAGCTATGTAGAACTCTTGCAACAATTCGCTTGCAACGATACGCTTGTGCAGCTTATTAATTGTCTGGTCTACCTCAGAGGGTGTTCTCTGACACTTTCGGGATGTATTGCAGAATTTCTTGTTGGACGAGTTCGGGCTCTGTGCCAGCGCTGAATAATCGGAAAAAGTAGTCGGCGAAGGCGAAAGCCTCTTCTTCAGTTCATAGGCAAGAACACAGTTGTGTTCAACTTAGCTAATGCTTTTTGAGCAATGCGCACCCTCTCGCAGCACCGAATCACTTTTGACGGTTCTGTCTGGAACTCACCCTCCATTTCTCGACAGCGGACGACGGCTACCCAGTAGCGCCGCTCCTGTTGTTGCCTTATTTCTTGTTTCGCCAAATGATTTCCCCTCTCTAATTCACCTGGCTGTTCGTCCTCCGACCTAGATGAGCGAAGGAAGGGTTTCTAAAAGGTTGTGCTCCTTTGCTGTACTTTAGGGAGCCTCCATTCAACACTAAATGACACATCATCACGCATTTGAACAAGCTCGAAATTCTTCATTTACATATTCCGTTATTGCTTTGTGGCGTGCTACTAAGAGCAATCCTGGTATACATCGATTCCGCCATGGTCCTCCTGCCAGGCATAATATACGTTGTAGATCTTGGCAACAGCGCTGGAGTTAATTTTTGCTAAAGCAACTGCGCGCGCCGGGGACCCTTGCCGGTCAGCGCGAGGCGCACGCCACGTGCACTCCGCATTTTCTCAGTATGTATTTCTGCAACACTGAACTTACGGCTTGAACAGCAGCTCCGCTGTTAGAACGCGGACATACATTGAGCTTGTCCTAAAGCGTGATCTGGGTGATTGCGCGCCGAGAACGGGAAATGAGCGTGTGGAAGGAGGCTTAGAGAAAGGGTTTGAGGAAGGCGGACGGAGCGCGCACCTACAAAGGTTGATAGCTCTAGCTTGCGGAACGAGATTCCGAGGGTACTGTCAACGCGTCTGGTGAAGTGATGATGCGCGCAGCCGCAACGGTAAACCGACCATTCAACTTTTTCTTAGCTACGGGATCGATAAACTTGATAGGGCTTTAGGGTGAATTGACACTAGTTCACAGCCTTTAAATCATCTACAAATGTTGCTTTCATGTGGTAATATCATTTCGTGCGTACATTAGATTTTGATTGTAGATTCGTATGCTTCTAAGTGCAATGGCCGATTCGGCGTCAATGTAGCTCTTACCTACAAGAGTTGGTGATACTTGCAAAAAACGTGACCCTACTCGAAGAACCAGAATTTCGCGCCACCGACAATCGGTGGCAAACAAAAATTTCACGTTGCGGTCCGAATGATCGTGAAACGGGAATCATGTGCGCTGAAAGAGAAACAGCAAGGTGAGGGGAGGATTGGAGAAGGGGCAGCAAGAAAGAACTAAGCTGGGCGCATTAAAAAAAAACTTAGAAGTGGCATAGCTAGGCTATGCCATGATATATGTAGGGTGAGCTAAAATTCACATTCAGGTTCTAAGATTCTTAGCATTCCTGGTTGTCAAGGATCAGCTTGATAATCATGCTTTTGGCTGCTTCAATGACACAGACGATATTAGCATTATTGGAGACATATATTTATCATACGGCTCCGGCGCAGCGTCACAAATCTCCCATGAGCTGAGCTGGTTCCACAGGCCCACGCCGGTGTTGCTGCGACGCACGACCCATCGGTTCTACCCCTGGCCACCCCTCTCATGATCATCAAGTGGAGCGGGCCCTGCCGTGCGGAACGCAGGTCGGCGAAGACGCTGGACGCGTGGGATGTGTGAGAGACGCCCGTCAGCGAGCAACGTTCAGTGCGGCGTGTGACGGCACTGCTCTCCGCACGTGCGTAGCACGGCTCTCCAGGAGCCACGCGAAACTGCTAAACCTCGGCCAGTGTAGCTCACGCTACAAACGGAGGGAAGGGTGGGTAGGGGGGGGATGAAGGTTAGGTTGGGGTTAGGTTAGTGCTGGAACATTCCCTCACGTGCTATATGAGTAGCCTTGGGAGGTGAAGGATCTGGAGGGGGTGAACAGTTGGCTCTAGCCGATGGCGACCGAGTGAAACAAGCTGTCGATGGAGGTGGCGAATTGGTTGGTGCTGGTAAATTCATTACGGGCGTCTCCACAAAGGTCCTCACAAAGTTCAACAGCAGATTAGCAGAATGTCCAACTAGGCTTTCCACTTGCAATTTTTGCGAAATTATCCGCGTTTCCTGCATAGGATTTTTAAACATCTGTCTTCTTGAGCCTGCAGCTATGGCGAAAACCTAGAGGGACACTGGAATACTTTTTCGGCTTTTTTTTCCAAATCTTAAAAGCTATCGTAACGTAGTCAACTAAGAGATCTAGTACTTGGAGTAGCGGGGATCGCAAAGCACCGAAGCCTAAATTTAAAGGAGTGCTGACACTAAATTTCTCACGTTCAGTTTTTATGCAGTAAAGAATACCTATTGGCCCAGTAATTGCGAAAATCTAACCGAAAGCCGTCAACCAAAACACAGAATTATTTATAGCACGTTTATTGCAACCACTTTCAAGATCGGTGCCCGCGCGGGAAAATGGCCGTTCGAAGGCCAGCCTGCAAGCGGGCCAGTCTGACGTCACGGTCTCACCCGTGACGTCAGGGACGTTCGCCGCATCGTCTGCTACGATTGCACATGGTCCGCACTCGCCCGAGCAGTCGAAGTGTCGTCTGAATCGTCAGACTCGGATAAGTCGCTGCCACCCGACAGACAAAGCAACTTTATTTGGCCAAGCGATTAGGCCGGCGATGTATTCGCCGTCGTTCGTTTTTTAATATCACTGCGGCTCGAACCGGCGCAGACCGTGATAGCAACGGCTTGTCGCCACTCTTATAATCAATCTGATCGCGAAAAAGAAGTTCTCCATGCGAGAAAGTAGATGTTAGTGTGGTAAGAAATTGGGCTAGGGGTTGTTATCAGCGCTGAATTTAAAAGCGGCGTTCAGACATTTCCCTCGATGGTAAGCCTACGCTGACCGGCTGCGGAGGTTCGGCGCTCCGACCCAGCACGGCCAGCACCGCGGTGCGGTGAGCGGCCGAAAGATGGTGCCACCTGCGCGCTAGAATCAAAACAGGCCCCGGCAGATTTCTTGGTCACCGATCTCTGAAACAGCAATTATCGCCAAAATAAAGCTCAGATGATGCGAAAAACGGGATGACAGTGTGCCGAAAAGTTGTGTAAGCGATGGTCATTCGCAGTTGTACAGATACCGGCGATCAAATATTCGCCACGATACCAAGCCTGAAGTTCCCTACACCCAAGCTGATCCGAGCAACGCCGAGCCCGCTGGCTTAGACGACAGTTCTTGCGGCCGCCGCCGCTCACGAACTCAGTCCACGTTTAGTGCTGCATGTCGTCGCGTGGAAAATAATGCACCTTGGCGTCGTCGTCGATTTGCTCGGACAGGCTTCCACGAGCAGTACTTCGCATTCCGCGAGCTTGCCATAGCACAACTTGGGCGAGGTCAGCGACGTGCACCGCCGCGTCACAGCGGTGCGCGTCGACATGGCGAACCGCGCATTTTCGCCACCAGTGCAAGGGAACACCATGCGCCGGCCACGAACTGAAGAGCAAAGACGTCGAACACGCAAAGTGCGCAAAGTTTATAAGCATTGCTCACAAAGTTACACCCGTACATCGCCTGCCCAAACGAATACCACCGACAACAGCAGCGCAGGATATCGTTTCCGGTTCCGAAAACGACCATATGACGTCACCCTTAACCGGCAAGACACGCCAGCCGATGTTTTGTCACGCCGAAAGCGATTTCGCTAGTGCTGCCGATTTGTGGAAGCTCGCGGCCGGGGCAATCAAAATATATATTAGATGTGATTCCGGCCTCTGATCGCTGCAAACATTTCAGTAAGGCATCTGTACAAACTAATGAAGCCAATTATATCATCTTTTAGGCGTTAAATCCTGGTTTCAGTACTCCTTTATGTTCCACGCTCACTAGACAACTTCGAAACTTCAACGACCGAGGTTTCTTTGTTTCCCAGTCTGGGCGTTCTTCTGCCGCTCGAAATACGTCATTGCAGCGGTGTAACGGGTGTTGGCCCTCGTTCTTTTAGTTGGAGCAATAAATTCAATCGGGAACAACAAAAAAAGAAAAGCAACAAAAGCAAAGCAGAAACGGATGGCGGATTGTTCTGCTGCGACGAGAACATCACGAGAACTTGCAGCAAAGTAGGATGAGTAATTGCCTATAAGAATTGCCTATTTTTGGAAAGAAACACATATTCTCGAGCTGCGAAATTTCCCAGGTACGAAATCGTGATAATGCCCCTTTTCCAGAGCAGAGCTGCATGTTTCGAAGTATTTGATGTGGAGAGCCAGTAATGCAGCTTACTAACGCTATTAAACGTTCATCGGCCAAGTTTCTTTTAAAGCCAAATTTCTGTTATGCTGACTGCTTCTGTAGTTGATAACTTCTATAAAATGGAAGGCACACGCTCCATACAGCACTGCAACATTAGAAGCCTTGCAAAAAACAGCGATGCTCTTTGCTCCCTTCCAACCCAGCATTCATCTATGAATGATGTTATAGGGGTGACAAAAACTTGGTTGAGGCCGGGC
Source organism: Haemaphysalis longicornis (assembly GCF_048455015.1). Lineage (NCBI taxonomy): Eukaryota > Metazoa > Arthropoda > Arachnida > Ixodida > Ixodidae > Haemaphysalis > Haemaphysalis longicornis. The sequence continues at coordinate 5,500,962 of NW_027526276.1, forward strand.
GAAAGCTCTAACATTCCAAAGTACTTGCTTATATCCCACCCTCGAGAAGCAAATAATAGGGGAGGAGGAGAAGGATTGGCAAGCCTCTCGCATATACAAAATGTTCATACACACCTGATGCTACTAGTTGTGAATTTTTATTTCTAGAAATTGGTTATGTCGTTTACGGAACTGTATATAACCCCCCCCCCCCACCCAGTCGCATAGGAAGCTGAGGGACCTCGAAAGTATTTTCTCTCACCTAAACGATAACCGTAAGAATACTGTAGTTGTAGGCGATGTGAAGATCGCTATCTTAGGTGACAGCTGTGATGACTATCAAGACTTGTAAATTCTTATGGGTTCCAAAATCTGATTTAATATCCCACTTCCATTACTTCCGACACCTGCACATGCTTGGATCATGTTCCATGCAACTTCGAAACTGTAAGTTCCCTTTCAGAAGCGTAAGTCATTCCCGTAGCCTACCAGCTGCCAATAGCATTTCTTATCGCCTCGATAGCAGTCGCATAACCCGGGATAATTTTCATGGCTATACTACACAGCTCCATTACGACAGGGTTTCGCAGCTGCTCTCTGCAGCCAATTTCGAAGACCTTAACCGTATGGATGCTAGCAGACATTGTCAACACTAGTCTAAAGGAAAAAGTCGGTGATCAAGGACAGCAGCAAAACAGTAATGATACGTCGCATATAAACCAAGTATGCCCATGGATGACAACTAACGTACTGAATGCTATAAAAACAAGGGATTTCTGGTACACCAAAATAAAACAGAACAGTGGAAACTCCTATTAGAGTAACCAGTTTAGAATGTATAGGAACACAGCGGCTGCAGCTATCCGTAAACAGAAGAGACTCTGCTACAACAAACATGTAACTTCAACTGTCAATGACGGCGGAAAACTTTGGAAAGTTATAAGCTTTATTATAAGGCCAACTCCATCAAAGCGAGTCCTGCCTAACAGGCCGCATATGCAGAATATTGCAAATCAGTTCAATGAGAAGTTCTGTTCCATCGGTACAAATCTTTATGGTGGCCTACTATCTCTACCTCCTTGGCATGGCCCTTCATTTGGTTATATCGACATAACGAAAACAGAGCTTGTATCAACTGCTAAAAATATAAATTCAGGGAAGGCTACATACATTGTTGGCATACCTATTACGCTACTTACAAAGAATATAGATATATTAGCGCCAACTTTAGTATTACTTTTCAATGAAGCTTTCCATACGGGTATATATCTGGAAATACTAAAAATATCTAAGTAACTGCCATTTATAAAACTGGAAATCAAAACGAACTCAACAATTAGAGACATATATCCGTTTTAAGTTGCATTAACACGTTGTTCGAAAAGTTGTTACCGATGCGCGTAAAGAATTTCCTGCTGTGATGGTGAATGGACGTTCGTCACACTTTCGTGTGGTGTCGGGCGAGAAAGGAGGCGACAGAGACGTTGTGAAGAGGGAAAAGAAAATATGTTTATCTGTACCAAAAGTCCTGAGTTACGGGAGGGAGAAAACAAAGTACATCGGCATCTCACGTCAGTCCCACATGACAAGTGATCCCAGAATACAGTTCGGCAATTCTCGAGCTACTGTCTGTTCTGCCCTACACCAACGTTGCTCGCGAGTAGAGTTCAAGAATATCAAAGGCGTCGTCTCACGGACAGTTCCCGACACCTTCTCAGGTTTCTCGTGGTCAGTTGATGCGGCCGTCGAAGCGAGCGAGGGCAGGGGTTGCACGACTGCTGCAACTGGATCACCGCCGGCACACGGCTGCTCTACCGTGTGCTGCGCTTGAAATGGGACAGCGCGCCTAAGTCTGATCCCAGCTCATCTCGCGAGGACCACGTCCAACGAATGACCTCGCAGATGAGCACCCCGTTAGCGTCGGGCAAGGCTCGCACTCGGAAACTGCACCCTGGCAGAAACCGCTCGACAGGCCGCCCTGGGTCCTGGGACAGGCCACCAGGACCGGATGAGGTAGGGACGCCCTGGGTGAAGGCCCGCAGCAGACACGACGGCAAGAGCTGTTCCTCTGGAACGTGCCCACCGCGTGGTTCCATGGCACGAGACCCTTCGCGCGTTCCCTCGTAGCTCTTCCGGCTTCGTTCTCCTTTTTTCTTGATTTTCGCACAGCTGCCATGCCACCTGCTCCCAGCCCGTCGTCTTCTCCTCCGGTTTGCCCTGGTAGCTCGACTTCAATCACGGCCCATGTCACAGTGTATTAATTTAAAAAAAACACACAAAAGGGACAAAAAATTTATGTCCTTTCTTCACACCTGCTTAAAAAGTGTTCTATCACCGGACCAACATTGCTTAAAAAAACCAAATCAACTCTATCTGCAGTACTCTCCGTGAACGATGTAATTAATAAGTCCCTGAAGAACACCCGCTTTGCAATAGGTGTGGTTTAATCCATTCGAAAGGTGTTCGATACAGTTCATCTTGATATCATACGCAAAAAGCTTGAGCGATACGGATTCACAGGACAGTGAGTCCAGTTTTCTAAAAGGTAATTGAATGGGCGGTACGAAAGGGTAGTTATTGGCGAGCATGTTTCTAGCTTAAGACCAATCTATTCGGGAGAGCCACAGGGCTCCGTTCTGGGTCCCATTCTTTTTACGTTATATATAAACGATTTAACCAATTGCCTTTTTAAAGTAAGTGCGGTAATGTAAGCGGATAACACCTCGCTTTTTTTACCACCCCGTCCCTTCATTCTGCGACAAATATTTTAAACGACGAAATTTAAACATCAGCGAGTGGTTCACGGCGAATAGGCTTACTTTAAACACCGATAAAACCAAATACGTAGTTTTTAGATAACTCTTCGAGCCTATAGATTACACAATGGGCAAGCAGAAGGCCAATGATAAAGAAGTAGAAAAAATCGGTATGGTTTCATTTATAGGTGTAATGCTGGACGATGTGTTAAAGTGGAAGCCCCATTTCGAGAGGTTGGGGAAGAAATGTTCCCATGTCTGCTTTACCCTGACCAAAGCTCGACACCATTTTGGTACTAGTATCTTGCGCACCCTCTACTTCTCTCAGTTGCAATCCCAGATAACATATTCCAGCGAGTGTTGGGAATTTACCTATCACATATCCATCAAGCACATAGTATGCCTAGAAGAAAGAGCCTTTAGAAGAATAAACCATGTTCCCTCTAGTACACCCCCTGTGTCTATTTTTCAAAACCGCAATAATGCCCGTGCTTATGCTAAGTGATTATCGTATAACTCTCTTCGTATATAAAAAAAATTTGAAACAACTCTCCCTTTCCCATAACTATTTTCCAAACACACGGTGCAAGTAGCCGGTCTGCCTCCAAGGGCAAATTTTTAAACCCTCTCTCTCATTACATATACAGTCAATGCCATCTTCAGAACGCCGTAGCTTAAGTTTGGAATGATCTGCCGTCATCCGTTTTGTGATCAACCAGGGTAGATCATGTCTTAAAAGTTTTTTTTTTGCATCACACAATATTCATCACATCGAAGAACAAAAAGGAATAAAAAAATTAAAATAGCATCGACTTGCAATGCCTTGTACAAGATTATTACTGCTGCTGTCTTGGGGACAACGAGCATATCTGTAGCTTTTACCACTGACGATGTACTTCATTCCTGATGGGTGGTCTCTTGTATGTGTGTGTAGCAATGTGAACTACACACAGCTGCCTTATTGTGGGCGTAATTTGCCCGTATAGAACCCAGTGTTTGTCTTTAATACTGTAATAATTCTTGAATGCGTCTTTCCTATTCCTACACATGCTGTTTATTGACAATGCACATGTTGGATTTTTGGGCCACCTGTACATACTACTTTTCCTTCAAACATGTGTTCTTCCGCACCATAACCGTTGATTTCTTGGTGATATGTTTTAGTGGATCCGTTACTAGCCAACAGGCTAAGGATCCAGACATTTATGCATGTCATGTATTCGGTGAAAATGAATAAACGTACAATAAACAAACTTCAAATCTGTGAACACGATGCACCAATACAGCCCTATTTGTCGACTAACTTGACAGCGGCACCGGAAGCACTCACTTTTTCCACGCTTTCAATGAACAAAATAACGGGCCGTCACTTTAACGACTACTCCGCAGGATAAAGGGTGACACACTTTTTAAGCATTGGTAAATGTTTATATTTGTACGAGTATTTATAGTCAAGCAGCTTGATTTAGGCCGCAGCAGTGTCCCCAAGAAAAAAGCATTATTAAACAAAATTTCGGCACGCTATCAGTGTTTTTAATCTTTCAGTGGGCAAAGGCTGATACCTGCACGCAGATTGTTGTAAAGAAACCTAATTTTGAATTTTTTTTAAATACAGTGGTCCGAGTTGGGCGTTAACAGATTACCACAAGGGTGAATCATTATTCACGTATCACAGGTTTTGGACTCTCGGTGTGAGTGGCTGTCTTTCAGTTTAGCCAGCCGTGCAACTGGTAGAAGTCTCATTGAGCGAGGTAATAATAAAGGGAAATCATATCCAAGGTACTAAATCCCGAGGTAGTGCTCGTACTCGTCAATATTGTCGAGCACAAAGAAAACAATTGGCATATTGGTCCGAAAATATCAATTCGAAAGTGATATTTACATGTCTGCTTCATTTTTAATACGAAATCCATTTTGATTTGTAAATAAGAAATACACTTTGAAACCACGGCTTTGACGAAAATAGCCAATGTTCTCGTGCAGATAGATCGAACTTGGTGGTGGCATTTCAAGAAGTCCTTTAGTAACGAAAGGTTCAAAGGAGTGGCGCGCAAGCAGTAAAACGCGGTAAACTGGAAATGAATGAAGCAAACCTCCAAAGTGTATATCATTCCAGAAACAACAAGGGAGGGGAAAACCATGGCAGGTTGGCGAGGAGAAAAGGGAAGTGTTCACCTGGCTTCGGCGGCAAACTATTTGTCGCGAAGTACCGTAATTACCCGATTCTAATGCGCACCCTTTTTCCGGAAAAATAGGCCGAAAAATCGCATGCGCGTTACAATCGGATACGAAACCGGAACTGCCGAAAAAGCGAAAATTTCGACCCACAAATCGCCATCGCCATCTCAAGATGACGCCAAAGCCTATAGCAACATGCAGGAACACTTGCTCTATGTTTAGCAACAATTTTTGAACGGAGGAAGCACAAGCGCCTATGGTTTTCTATCGGCGTTCACACAAATCGTCAAATCGTTCCACTTGTGCACTTGATAACAGCAATGGCAGCAGCGGCTCTCACGCGTTCAAAACGAGCGGTCGGCTGAAGTGTGCGCCTCTGGAGAAGCTCGCGGGATGGGCGTGCGAGACGTGGGCCACGATCCCATCGACCATGGTTGAACATTCGTTCAGAAGTGTGGCATTGCGAACGCTCTTGGCGGCACCGAGGACGAGATGTTGTGGTCAGCGGAAAGCGCCGAGTTGTGAGATGAGTGAGATTACTTTGGGAAATAAATCGCAAATTTCTCCCGCATTCGTTTGTCTGGGTTATAAAGTTCCGTGCGCGTTACAAAGGGAGGTGCAATTTTTTTTGGTTTTTCTGCCAGGAAAATCGGGTGTGCGTTAGAATCGGGGGCGCGTTAGAATTGGGTAAGTATGGTAAATACATTCGGGGTTAATTTTTGTCCTATCTTGAACGTTATCGGAAACGCGTGAATTTGAATTTCTGCCTTACATGGCGTTGGGAGAACAGCGTGAAAGCTATAATGTGAGGTTTCTTTCGGTGACATCTCAGATTTTTCATTCACCAACCTATAGTGTCGCTAGAGAAGGTGAAAAGAAAAACGCGGCTCCTATTCAGGTAGGGTATAAATATATACCTCACAGGAATTGACAATAGGAAAAAATCAATTATTGAAAGGAAAATATCATAGCCAACTGTAGATACATATGCACGTCTCGCGAACATACCCTCATAAGCAAAATTCGCGGTCGAAAAGCGAACGAACAAACGAGACTATATCAACCAAAGGATAGTCGCCGCGAGCTTCCTTAAAGAAACCAAAATAGTGAGAGGCGAGTTTAGAGAGACGGTTTGAGAGATGTAATTTTATAAAAACCAAAATGAGGGAGATATCACGCGAGAAAAACGCGGATTCTTGTTGATAAAGAATTTTGTAATACACTAGTTGAATATATGCGGGGTTAAATCCATATGTAACAGGTATTCTGGGCGTCAGAGCATGCACCATCGATTAAGCAAGCACACACAAATATATTTTGTGTGGTCGCCCTAATAGTGCTTGTGTTCTGAGTAACTGATTGATTGGTTTATTGATTGCTTTATACATTTCGCAGCTTGAACAACGGCCGGCAGCGTCTAGGTAAGCAAACGTCACACTCAACATCGCACGTATACGCACGCACCGCAGCGACATGCAACCCTGCTTGTGAAACTGTGCCGAATTCCCTCCCTACTAGGGGTGTGTGCCACTTCGCTACAGAAAAAGCGTAGAGTTCGCGTTCGTCTCTGGGTTAATAATTTAGGCCTAACCTTAAGCTTCCAGGTATTGCGAAGTCAACCAGCACTCGCAGCTTGAAGTACAATCCCAGTCTTTCATACATACATACATACATACATACACACATAGATTCATACATACATACATACATGTATACATACATACATACATACATACATACATACATACATACATACATACATACATACATACATACATACATACATACAGACAGACAGACAGACAGACAGACAGACAGACAGACATTTACCGTTTGGGTAGCTCAAAAAATATGAATCTCGCGAGAAGTAAACTTGAAGAGTATCCCTATCGCGGGCGCCGAGTGGAGCACTCAATAACAAACGGTTTCGCGAAATAGTAGTTGGTCGCGAGTATTTTTAAACCACGCATCCAGCCCATGCCTATGACCTTCGCCGGAAGAGCCAATGGCGTCAGCAAACTTCTCCCAGCATCATCAGCCGGAGGTCGTGTATCTGGCCGCAGGTACCTCACCGATCTCTCTTGCATCGGTAGCTCTTACGTCCAGATCAAGAAGTATCAGCTTAATGCAGGCGAACGCTTGCCTCATTACTGAGAAAGACGGTTTCGGAGATGACGAAAGGTCCGTCAACACACTCGTATGAAGTGGTGCACGCGTGTTACCAGGCCCTTATTGCAAGAGGTGTTTTACCGGATAGTCCTCACGATGCACAAACTCAATATGAAACGTAACGCTGGTACACTGGATATGTTATCCAGCAGGTTGAACCAGTCCTTCTTGTGGTCTATACAGGCAGCCTAGTCTTCCACGCCCCACTGACCAGCCAAACAGCGGACAAATTCGAGTGATATGAGCAGGCACTCAAACAACCCTCATTACTCAATATGTGACGCCGGTGCAGGCGATATAATAAAGTAGCTCTTTTGTGCACAAGTCTCCCTAAACCACCCTTAAATAAGACGCGATTTCAAGAGCGCTATCGCTAGCTAAGAGCCTCTTTTCTTCCCTTGTTTACAGTGAAGTCTTGTAACCATTTGACGGGGCTTTAACGTGGCTTTACCGTCACACGCAGCATCTAAGACGCAGACAGTGCTGAACAGAACGGCACCGCTATTGGCGGGTTCCATCAAAGACTGACGCCAATAGCGTTTCGAGCTCTCTATAGAGCCGCTAGCGGTTTTGGTGGCTCGGCGGCGTCCAGAAGAGCTAAACTCCGGCACTGCCTCTCTTTGTAGGAACGAATGTCTATCTTTGTTCTCCGTCACACGAGCTTAGCTGAGCCCTTTCATATAGTGCGTTGTCCTTTACATAATATGAATAACGCTTGCAAGCACGGAGCCTATTCTACAGCTAGAACCACTACGCACGTCACCACGGCAACCAAGTGCCTTCACGGTGGACATGGAATATGCAGGAATCCGCAGTCGCCACATCAGTTACAACTTCTTTCCGCCTGCGCGAAATGTACTGTACGGAAAACCAGTATACAAATGGGGGAAAGGGGATGATGGTTCACTGAAAGATTGTGGTGGATTTCGTCGGCGCGTCTTCATAAAGCGGTGAACGGATAATTACGACCATGCTGTTTTTTGGGAGACCTGTTCACCACATGCAAGAAACATAAACGGGCAGCTAGTCGTAGGATGAAACCGGCCATTATTGTCATGAACATGGATGTTGTTGGAGCCCTCCTATCTAGCCTTCAAGGGCGCGTTTCCCCTATGCTGGGACTGACGTGCCATCGCGTGCACGGCCGAAGCGACAAGCAGTGCCCCGCAGCCAGTACTGATTGGAAAATACGCTACGGCTCCTAAAACTAAAAAGCTGGACAAACCGAGGAGCGGAGCCAATGGCTGCACTTTCTTTGGGGCGCAAAGGCCCAGACAAGTATCTCTAGGTTAGAAGTGACAACTGGGCTAGCTGACTCTCCACGGGGCACCTTGAGCAATCTTGGAGACGGTATCGATGACACTGCGTACCCCGAGCTCCCATACTCACGTTGTAATCTACCGCCACTAGAAGTTTAAAGGTGAAGGGCACAAACCACAAACTGTGGCTGTCGGAGACCACGTCAAGCTCCGGTGGATGGGCTCCCTGTCTTTTTACCATTCAGGGAGCTCCGGTATCTCTTCAGCAATCAGGGTAAGGCTGACGAAACAAGTACCCCCTCTCCTGTTTTATACTGTAATTAATGGTATCTTAAAAACCTCCCCACAAACATGATCGGTCCATGAAAAGGGGCCGCACTGAAGAACTCTTTCCACCCCTTCCAACCATGAAACTCTCTCTATCCGACAACTACCCCCATTTTTGATACTACAATCTGTGGACACATCGAAACCCCTCTCTTCTCAATCCATGTTCCTGCCCTCGAAGTTCCTGGAAGGTATCTTTGGCAGTTCATACGACGCCAAAAAACTAAGAACCGGCGATGCGCCTGGTGAAGTTAAGGCGCAGCAGCATCCACAATTTTCCTGACCCAAACCCGCATGACAGATTTGGATATGAGATTCACCCCACCGTAGCCTCAACAGCTCGCAGGGTGTGACTAAAGAATACTATAAGAAATTCTTCTAGTACACTCTAGACGTGATGAACTCGCCTCTGCGCCCAATGCCTACTCAGAAGAAAGGGTAGACGACGGTCGCGGAGGGAATACGCATTTCTTCGTAAGTGGCCGCTCAAGGGTGCGCAGAATTTAACAAATCGAGAACAAGCATTCCGAAACTTACTTCGCAAAAGCTGATTGCAGCGTCGGCTTGGAGTGTTCCCGTTCAAATCTATGCAACCAAACTTTTCTCCTTTCTACGTCGCCTTTCCCGGACGGAATGACGAAGTCTTTTGCCGTCCCAGACCCTATTTGCGCTGCCTAAGGCGCAACACATCGGCACCGCGAAGCAACATAAAACGACACCGATGCAACATGTGCTCGGAACGAGCAGGTAATTCTTACTTTGCTCTACGCCGGCGCCTAATAAGCTGGTACTGAACCTGCGCAGCGAAGCATGTCGCCGCAACGGCGCTGTTGCGCAATGTCCCTGCCGGTGAGCCGACGCGGGCGGGGTGGCAGAAAAACAAAATGCGACAGCTACCACAGTGACTTTTCCGTTCGCCTTTGGCGGATGGCGCATGCGTGAGAAAAAGAAAATTGCAAAACACGCAGGAGGAAAGAAGCGCGGGTGAGGGCGAAATGCTGCGAGATCATAGAATGGCGCTACCTTAGTATTTTTAGCTACCTTAGGAGCACCTACACTTTCCTGTATATCGCGTAGCGCAAGAGTTGCGCGTCTGATTGCCATATGCCGCGCGTTCCAGTTCGTCAGGAAAACCCGCTTTAAGTGTTGTGCATAAGACCCCGTATCAGTCAGTTCTGCCCAACTGAGCATCGCTGGTTGCAGAAGCGGAGGAAGCGGAGGCCGCTCAACTGATAAGCAGCCGACCAGGCGACTATCGTGCGCCGGTTTTTCTGCGCGCCGCTCCTGGCAACTCCTCCTCGCCACTGCCGCCGTCGCGGCGGCCCGGCTGCAGCTCGTACATGCATGCTAGACGGGTGGCTTTCCCGCACGACTGGAACTCAAGATTGCAGATGGACGCGCAACTCTGCTCCCCTAGGGGAGCTATATACAGGAACTCTAGGAGAAGCGTGCCTGTAGCGCCACCACGCAGCCATTGCGGGAAGCCACCGGGTAAGCGAGGCGGGTAAAGCTGGCTCAAAAATGTGTCTAAACATGGATGCCCCAATGATGCCACGCTGTAGTTGCCAGATCAGTAGTCGAAGATATGGCTAACAATTTTTCTTGAAAATGAGGCACAAATTTAGGGCCCCAAGCTAAAATTTGGCAACTTTTATGGCAACAACTGAGTGTTTTTACGAGTTTGTATGCTTTTTAATAGTTGCCTCGAAGCATTCATGCTTGACGAACAAAAATAAATGAAATAATAAGCAAAAAATTACGCCCACCTTCCCTCTGGGAACCCTGGTGTGATGCGACGCTGAAGGGGGTTCCATTGGCGTCGCATCAAGCAATCGTTGGGTACGGCAAGAGAGCAAACGCAAGCACAAGCACGGACGACCGTCGACTGACAGACCGGCCGGAGCGCGGCACTCCGCTTCTATGCGCAGCGCGCCCTAAGGAGAGGAGACCGCGGAGAGAGAGAGAGTACTGCACATGCGCACAATGCGCAGCCGCGCGCAGCGCGACCGCAGATGTTGGGAGAGAGTGTTCGCTATCGGAGTGAGGAGAGGAGGCGAGCGGAGGAGAGATGCAGCTGTGTGGACGCGGATGACGGACGCACGCAGGACAGGGCCGCCAGCAAGAGATGCTCCTCCCGTGCGTCGCGTCTAAAACAGGACGTCGGGATGAGGCGCCAAATTCAGTTTTTGTATATTGTGAAGTGTGTCACTCATGTGCGGGTAATTTACAAAGGTTCACTCTGACACGCCTTAGTGCCTGCTGTGTCACTTCGTTGCTTGCGAAGACAAGCTTGCGAAGACTGCCGACGATACGGAATAAAGCCGCGCCCCCTATCTTCAAGGACACCTTCTCTACATATCCGTAGTGGCTGCTGCCGATTTGAACTCGCCGTCAGCCGGTCATATCATGTTACGCGAGGCATTTCTGGGCAGATCGCCTGCTTTTGACCGTATATGATTCGTAGATTAGAAACAACGAAATGTACAAAACATTTCACCATGCCTTGCGTATAACTAGGCTCTTGTTTACGAGTGCTGTTATAATTTCACTGAACGGTGTTTTACTTGAGTGAAAGATAAAAGAACCGCCTAATAGAAATAATAATGGGAACTTTATTTGCACAATAAGGTGGTTTTCTGGAGGAGGACAAGGCGACGCCGAAAGGTAAACCCGAATGTAGTAGCAGAAATCTCCTGTGTGCGTGTGTGCGATTGGTACATGGTCCTTCGATCGCTGAAACACGCAATATAAATATTTTGAGAATATATTTGATGCTTTGCATGACACATTTCTTAAACTCGGTGGATAAGCGACGTTGTTTTATTACGTGTACTGCACCTCTACTCTTATATGGCCCATGTATATACGTGCACAGAGGAGGAAGAGCAGGAGTAAATTTCATTCAGGTGAGATGGGCACGCGTGTGGTGGGGCGTTAAGAAAAAAATATTCTGTTCTTCCCGGGTGCCTTGGCAAATGAACGAAAACGGCCACTTCTGTTCACGCCAAATTATCAGGACCACACCGCCTGCAGGCGGTTTAGCCTGAAATACACTGCGGGTTCGGCCGGAAATCTGCCTGTCAACAGAAACCCCCTAGGAAGCATGTTGAGGTAACACACATATGCGCTTTCTTGGGCCGCGATGGCAGCGTCATGTATTTTGCGCAAGGCGAAGTTGACGAAGATATACGTCTCTCTTGAAAAGTAAATTAATTTGAGTGTACCTATAAATTCTTATTGCCGCTCATTAGTTCAATCATAGTGGTTAATTTTGAAACAGCTGCCAAACATAACTATTGCAGGTGAATCAGACTGCCTAGCATGAGACTATCAATCGCTAATATAGAGTATTCATGTGTATAATGTGTATAATGTGTATTGCATATGACAGTCATTAAGAAAGCGGATAATAAATTGAACTCTCATATTTATTATTTGTGACATTTACATCTGCACGTATCGGTTCAGCCAGTGCCACCTGGGGATGTTCTTCAGCTCTATACACCAGATAAAAGGAAGGAATGTGATATGCGAATTCGATAGGCGATATAAGGAAGGAAATCGATATGTCTAGCACAGCCTTCTCATTTATGCCAATATTAAGCCAGTGGCCGCAAGGGTGTCACACCAGACCTTGTGGAATTTCCACGCTTATATTCCAGCGTTCTCAAAGCAACAAGGATGATGACGAAGTTGCATTACCGAAGCTGGGTTCCAGTAATGCTAAAGCTGATTATGAACGTTCTGGCAAATGCTCATTCAGATTGTGGCCACTGGCATGGTTATTTTCATAAAAAATAATGGGCCATCACAATGCCATCTGCCCGTGTATCATGTGCTTCACAGCATAGAACATATTCCGTATCGCGATTCCGCAAACGCAAACAAGAAATGTGACATTGTCAGCCTTGCCTTCTTATCCTTCCAGCGGTTTTGTTTGAGGTGTGAGAAGTTATTTGTGCAAGCTGAGCCCAATAAAATCTTACGCACAAGTTACTTTTCATACGTACATTACTCTTTGGCTGCCAGAACAATAAAAATAATCCCAGAAAAAGCAAGAGGGTCATATGTACAAGCAATTCGCATCTAACAAATTTTATTTCACCACCAGTATTACCACCAGACCTCTGGGGAAGTTTGTGAGGGTAAGAGCAAGGCTAAGATGACCTAATGTACGACTTTAAAGAAAGGAAGAAACTGCAGAAGAAAGCTGGGGAGGTTAACCAAGGAAAGAAGAACTGCCCAGCTGGCTATGCTACATGAGGAAGTGGGAACAGGAAACTTGAAAGGAAAGGAAAGGACTGGCATAAAATAAACGATAAAGAATTCGGGAGAAAATAAAACATGGCTTGGAAATGGCCCGTACAAAAACAGCACCATGGGCGAAAACAAGAGAGGCATAAAACATGCAGGCAAAACGACAAAATGGGCAAAGGAAGGATGCTGCATGCAGGTAACACCCCTTTAGCTAATGTGACTGTTTTCCTCTGCTATTCACTTCAATCTGCTTCTTCAAGGCAAGCACTGATTTGGCTACTTCAGCTCCATCATCTCTAAAACCACTAAAACATGTCATATTTTCTGTGTACATGATGTAAATAGGGTACATAAATTCTAATTTCTTGAAATTTCTCCTGAAGTGTCTGTTCCTTAGTGCCAAGCTTTCGTGACTAACTGCCTCGTAGAATTGCATTTGCTTTGTTCATTTTCTGCTCTTTTATGCTGCTTCTGCGCTCATTTGTTTATTTCGTTCTTCTCTTCTCTAGTGCTTAAGTTATTTTAATAACGAAATTGTTTTTTCTTCAAAAAGGTTTTTTGGCTTTTAGCCCCGTCTGTTTATTGGCTTTGAACCTGCCATAGCTTTGCTGAAAATAGTTAGTTCCTCACACAATATTCCTCTTTCTTTATTCTGGGAGAAGTGGCATGAAATTTTAAAAGGTAACGAGCCCTGCAGCGACAAATGAACACTTGCACCACTTTCTTTGTGGTTGGAAGTACTGAAAGCTATCGTTCCGCAATCCCTTGAGTGAGTTTCATGATTCAAATAACATAGTAATATTAGGCTTGGGTATTTCCCGGTTATGTAAGGTAATGCAAGGGCCACTACCTAAAAGCATTTCGAGTGGAGAAAAAAGTTGACAGACGTGCTGCAGAGGCCTCTTAGACAGGTACAGGCACAGGCACAGAAAGCGTGTTTGTTTAGCATAAATTGTAGTCACAAATACGATTTCCATTTACAAGCAGTTCTTCGAAGCTTTGTCGAGTTTGAAGTTCCCTTCGCTAGAAGAGCAAGTGGGTGTAAAGAGCACCTCAATAGATTGCCAAAACAATCAGCGGACGCATACGGGGGGGGGGGGGGGGGGCGGGGAGCCGTGTGAAACATGTTAAATTAGCGCTTTACAGATTAGAAAACAAAGAAAAGATTACACAGGACTAGCGCTGCATATCAACTGAACTCTTTTACCACACACAAAAGGATATATACAGAAACAGCGCATGCACGAATACGTGGGAAGGCACCAGGAAAAAAATCAGGGGAAAGAGCAATCAAGGGGAAGTGACTTTTTTTTAAAGGAAGAAGGAAACTAAATGAACTGGGGATATTATTAGGCTCTCATGGGAGCTCACCTGCATTTAACACGGTCCAGAAGCGGGAATAGTAGGGGAACAGGATAGGAGGGAGAAAAGTAAAGATTAGACAGGTGAGGAAAGAGTAGAGAAGAGTAGTTCCACTGTGGTTGATTCTGTTGCACACAACCCACCAAGAACGTTGTTGGCTGGCGTAATGGTGCGTCCGGGAGACGAGAAGCCTCAAAGGGAACGGTGAAGCGCGGAGGAGAGCTCGCTGCGATGAAGAGCGAAGTCTGCGGCGGCCAAGACCGCTTTGGAGTTCGCTGGATAGAAGTGCGGCCGATATACGTGTACTGGGAGGGGGGATATGGCACTCGACCGCCCACACCGGCAGAGCGGAAGCCGGGCGACATCCAACGGCCCGCGATTGCAACGGGGCGCCGAAATGAAGCCCCTCCGAAGCACAGGAGCACAAAAAAACACGTCGGCTCAACTCCGAAGCGACGACCGAGCTCCCCTGGCGCACCTGCAATAGCCACCTCTCCGAGCGTACGAAGTACCCGCTAATCTACGCGCTACTTTTAGCAGTTGCGGAGAATGCAAAACTGCATCTAACGCGGCAGCACGGCATAAAAGTTCGCTAGCTACCACAGGAAAAACTTTACACAGCGTTTCTGCACAGCAAAGTTGTCACGGCGCAAACACAACAACAGTGGCTGCCATGATGGAATGCGTTTGTTGCTAGGTGAAAACCCACTACTGCAGCCAACTGTATTAGGCAAAAAGACAGCGGGCAACGCTGTGAGGGTGGCATCATGTCTGCGCCCTGGTGTAGCACGGTTTTAATGCACGGGGTAGCCGGGCACCTTTTCCTCTACAGTCAGTAGCTGCGTTTTGTTTCACGTGACCCGTACTCCCGGCCAGATCACGCCACGCTCTCACTTCGAAGTCAGAGCGGTCGGGAGCGCTCCGAGTCGGAGGCTGACGCACCGAAAGTAACAACCGAAGGTAGTTCGAGCGCTCGAATTCTACCAACCGAAGTCGCGGCCCCTTTTCAGACGACTCCAGAGCTCTCGTAAACGCCAATCGAATACACCATTAGATTCATTTACGTGAAAGAGAGTTTGAATTTTTAAATCACTCTCTAGTGTAAATATAACACACGCGCCATCTTCCACACACTTTGTTCGTGCCTGTCGCATTTTGGAAGTCACACGATGGATTGGGACTTATGTATGATGTGGGTTCGCAAGCGTTTAGATTGTTGTATTTCAATATGTGTCTGTAATAATAAAAATCAGTTGTCTGTCAGCGCTGTGATCTGTCATATCTTTTGTTCGTGTCTGTGTGTACTTGCGCTACCATCAAGATGTTCCTAAGGTACTAGGTGGTATCGCTCGAGCTTTTATGCTCGTAGCACCCACAGCGCTTTGGGACGCGAGGAAAAAATGACAGCTCCAGGACTTTTATATCCTTCACCACCCTATTTCAAACCTTACTACAGAACTCGGTGACATTTCTGACAGACGCTTTGATTATTTCCTTCGCGTCTGGAAGAATTGCGAAGGCTGCAGTTATGGCCACTACACAGCGGCACTTCGTGAATCGCTCGTCGCAGCAGACCGAATTGCCGTTTTTGCTTTTTTGTTTGGTTTTTAAACGAATCTTTTGTGTTTTCGCACATGGCATCTTTAACGCAAAAACCCGTAAAGTCGAGCAAAAAAACGCCTCCCGTTGTAAGAATCGAAAGTGGGTTCCTCGCGTAATGAAGCCCTCATCTATTCGACGGCTCCATTTCGACATATTAGGAGCGGTTGTGTAATGTCGCTTACGCCAGTCGGTCGGTATCGTTTGAGACAACCCCAAAGCACCGGATTGCCGTTCAGCTATAAAAAGCATCGTGTGCACAGTACGATCAGCAGTGCGCGCAGGATATTTTATGTTTGCGTGTACTTTCCTAACTTTATTGTTTCACCCCAGCATTTTTACACGTATAAAATGAATATTCATTACATTTAAGCGACAATAACTCGTTTTTCAAGCCTAAAAGCCCTGTTACTCGCATCTGCCTTGGCTGGCCTCCGTTAATCACACAGCTGTCATATTACATAATTGGTTCTAGTGCGGGGAATGGGATAGTGAACCACACGGCCATTCCTCTCTTTGCTATTTACGTAGCTTACTTGGCCGACGTTTGCGTTAAAATTGGTGTCAGCATAATTCTAATGAAGGCATCTTTCGAATTAACCAGGCTTGTGTTTTGTCTCCATGCCACCTGTAAAGTGGCTACCGAATGCCTTCACTGCTGCAAATGAAGTGAAGCCGGCCAATGGCCGTTACACATGATGTAATTTGAGCGGCCTAATAACACCAAGACCAGAAAAAAAAAATCTTCCGTGGAAATCCCTAAGTTATTTGTTGCGCGCGGAGCCGTAACTTTTCACTGCGGTATTTATTTTATTTATTTTCGTTACCTCAAAGGCCCCATGAAGAAAGGGCATTACATGAGGGGTGGGTACGGTACACACACAAAACAAAGAAACAGTAGTAGAGTAAATAAAAGAAAAAAATGCAAGGCTTCAGTTTCAAAGGAATGTACAAGTTGTAGAATTTAAAGATAACATAGCACCAGGGTCAATATAGCACAGTTTCAAATAAACTAGACTGACGTCATGGCAAGCAGTTTTATTTTGAATAGTTCAGGGTCACTTGTTTGTACAACATTGTCAGGCAAATCGTTCCAGAGTTTTGCACAGGTTATAAAAAATGAGTTAGCGAATGTGGTGGTTCTAGGGCGGGGATATGATAGCTGAATTGAAATATTACTGCGGCAAAATGTTTGTGGGCGGGGGGTGATGTATTTACTGGGTGAGAGGGAATGATAGTATCTATAAAATAGGGCCATTTTGGCGAGTCTACGGCGGTGACTAAGAAGAGGAAGGTTGGCGCGTTGTGTTAATTCTGTGACACTTGTGAATGAAGAGAAGTCAGAATATGTAAACCTAACGCCGCGATTTTGAATGGCTTCCAGTTTGTCGATGAGGTAAGTTTGGTAGGGGTCCTAGATTACTAAAGCGTACTGTAATTTGTGGCGGACGAGTGTGGTGTAAGATGTAATTTGAGGTGCGGAGGGGCTTGTTTTAGTGTGCGTTGTACGTAGCCAAGAGATTTTCGAGCTAATAATGAAATGTGAGTGATATCAGTAGACCATAAAAGTTCACTGGTCAGGTGAATGCCCAGATACTTATGTGTGTTAGCTGCTTGTAGGATTGAGTTAATGAGCGTATAGTTTTAAGTGAGGGGTTGGTTACGCCTGTACAAGGAAACTACTTAGCATTTAGTACTTTGTGACCACCTAATATAACCCGTTCCGACACGGTGTGTACAAATGTTCACGCGACTGTTTAGTGTATATTTGTGAGTTACAATCGTCGTCATCCCCAATTGAACCGCTCAGCCAGCATTCCTATTTCCCGTTCTATGGAACAGTGCTGCCGTATTATGAATGCCGGACATTTACCATGTACTGCTGCTTTACCAAAACTATAGAGGAAGATGAACGCCGCAACGTTCTATAGAACGTCAAGTAGGTGATCTTGGTGCAGTCTTTCCTGTCGGGTTAAAATGTTTATTCAATCAAAACTGAAACTGTTACCTTAGCATATCAGCTGAAGAGGTCACAATATTGTGTATACCTTTTCTCTTGCAGCTAGGTTAGGGAACTGTGGTCACGTTTCAAATGACGAGTTTAAAATTAGCACATGGCCGAATTTATTAACTGCTTATTAGATCAAGTTGGTTATGGTTTTTAAGTTATAAAGGTTGGTTATCAAAATACACATGTAGTTGCAACATTTCTGATGGCTACATTCTAATGCGTATCGCAAATGGTTAAAAGCGAAATTCGTTGTTTGAGTATGTTCTGCAAGCATTTAGGATTTCGAAAAACAGTTGAAAAAGTGTTGCATGGCCCTTTACGTTTTCGTTGCAAATACAGAATGAAGAATACAAATATTTTTCAAAAAAATTGAAAATGCTGATAAAATTGTAGGAATGTTAAGGGTAATGTATAGTTGGAACTTTATTTTATTGTTACTGAACTTTCCATAGAATTTTGTGGCTGCGTCTGCCCCCACTTCACCATCCACCTTCACAGCACCCTTGGGAAGATTGCTTCTATTTCTCGGAATCGATAGCAGTCTCCCGTTCAGCAGATTCGTATTGCACGTTCGGAAGCTGCGTGCCCTTCTTTCACGATGCGTGCTGTGTCAAACTTTCTAAAAGCCCCTCCCTCAACCCTCTTCTCAACCTGCTGTTTCTCTTTCCCTGCACGCAATGCTCGACTGGTGCTCGCTGGGAAAACCTCGCCGCTGTGCCAGCGCTTTTTCGTGGTCCACAACGGTGTTCTTTTCTAACAGAGCGGTCTGATGCGTTCACAAAGAAAAAATATACTGACTCGTTTTAGGCAATAGAGGAGTCCTTCAATGCCTTTGTGGCGTGCAATTCTGCTATCTCGCTATAGGAGAGCTTCGTACGTTACCTGTGGTGCCCGCACCGCGGCACTGGCGTGGATTAAAGGGCAGCGGTGAATTGGTCAAAGTGCGCTCAGCTTGGGACAGACGCTCGCCGCGGTATTAGCAGTACGCATTCGCTTTCCTTATCCTGGGATGCTATAATGTACTTGGCAGTTTGTAGTGCCGCAAAATTATGTTTGGACTGCCACGCTGTTACTGAGTTGCTACCTGACGGTCTGGCTACCGAGGAAACGGCGACGAAACGTTGCCCTTGATGTCGCATTCTTTGGAGGGTACCCCCTCAGCCGTGGCCGTGTAACACAGAGTACTTCCGCAAATGCGTAGATTTGGCCAAAGCTCCACCTCTAATTTTTATGGTAACTTAAATGGCAATAATTCGCATGGCAGAATTTGGAAAAAGCAACACGTCAAAGAAATCGAAAAAAGTAAACTTTTCCCAGAAATGTTCCGATCAAATGGAAGATATGCATGTTATATATCCCCGCATGCAACCGCAGAATAAACGCAAAAGCTCTGCAAAGAACGTGGAAAATACAAATTAACAAATTGTGAAAATGGGGAACAGTAGATCGCCCTGCATTTTCACAAAAATGCACTGTTGGCAGTAGTCTCACTTTAATGGTTATAATAGTGTAAGTGTACATAAATTGTTGGACAAGATTTCAAACATCCAAAACATAAGACAGACTGAAAAAAAAAATTTCACAAAACATTCTTCCTCATGAAACCAAAGAATAACCGAAAAAAGACCACAAAAGCACGTTTAAAAACGCCCGTATTCAATATGCAGCCACATTTGGCATTGGAAAATCACACTCTGCACAAGTGGTTCGAGAGTGCTACGAATTAGTTGGCAATTCTCTGAATTTCTGGATTGTTTTTTCGCGCTCCTTCTGGTGCCAAGCTTCGCGCAAGATAGAAGCGTACCATTTCTCAAAAAAAATTTGCAAATAGAGCTTTTATTTGCTGCACGTCCGGTCATGTAATAAACAATCTCACAGCGGCTTGGAAAATGCGCCGTAAATAGATATAAATATCGCATCATGTCTGCGAACACTTTGTAGGAGGTATGCTCTTCGGCAACACCAGATAAGACCCCGTTTTTTTAAGCGCCTTCTGCAATTGTTTTACTCGCAATATTAATACTGCTTCGACGACAGCGATTTTCTCATAATTCCTAGGAAGTGAAGATGAAGCGCAGGTCTGCATCGGAGATTTCATTTTCTTTTCGTTATTTTCATAGTTTTCTGTTTCCTTTTCCTTAGTTGAAGGGGGGGGGGGGGGTAGGTGTTGGTTACTTTGGTATCAAGCACATTACATGACGGTAAGAGAAACACTCAAAACCACGGTGTTTTTATTTTGCATATATCTTTCTTGTTTGGCACCCGGAAGACCTTTATTTCGGTGGATAATTAGGCCAGAAATAACCTCACTATATTGAAGGTCTATTTACCATATGCCTGTGACTATGCCCATGATGGTGTTATCACGTGTAACAGAAATATGTAAAAATGTGCATGTACAAACGCTCCATATGAATGAGTTTCTGTGAGCGCATGCGCAACGGGCAATTTAGAAAGCCGATAATTATGTAAAAATACTCTAACTGGCGTTCCTAATCTACAGTGGAATTGTACTACCAACTTTTTTTTCTATTAAAACCACGGCTACTCGACAGAGTAATTTTCGTTTTTAGGGATCAGTAATGTCACGGTTTTAAGCGTTTTTAAAAAGTATGCTATGACAAAGCACTGCACCTGAATGATGCGTTAGAGGAAACAATTGAAGAAGACGCCACGAAAAGAGCTAAAAAAATTGTCCTCCCGAGCAAAAGTTTCATTTCCTACCGCGTCGATATGTCTCCTTTGTATTTCAAAGCATATTCGCCTCCCTGAGGGCTAAAAGAAAACGTCTCGTACCTCGTCGGGTACGTTGGGCAACCACGAGGCATAAAGACAAGCCAATTAGGCTTTAGTTAGGCGGCAATTTTTCCCAGAATGAAGAGCGCCGTTTCAGGGCGTCGAAGGCGGTGCTGTGAAATCGGTTGTCAAGCTTGAGAGCTTCAACTGGGCACGGCTATGAGGACGGTCAAAGGTCAGAAAAGAATACACCATATCGGAACGCAATTTCCCCTAATATCTCCCCCCACTGGGGATTTCTGAAAAATTTCTCAGCATCAAACCCAAACTTCAGCCGACCGTTCTGAGCGCGCGTTCGGCTTGGTACGGATACCCCGTAAGAGTACCATTGTAAGACTTTCCTGTCAGTTTCGTTTTTTGGCAACAGTTTGTATGCAGTAAAGGTCGCCTATATCGAACACGGATATATCGAATTATTGCCTATATCGAACCCTTGTATAATCTTCTAAATTTTACACGCATTTTAATATTTTTATATCGAATGCGATTTTGCTGACAATGGATATATTGAACTCTCCCGGGCGGGATTTTTCGCACTCCTTAGGCGTGCGGCAGGCTTTCCCGCAATAAATCGGCACGCAGCGCTTGCGACTCCAACCTTTTCCTTTTCCCACCGGGCACAAAATAAAGTTGTGCTCTCTCTCTCTCCCGCGCGAGCTCGGGCGCGTCCAAACCGGCCGGGGCAGAGTGGACCAGCTCCATGCATGCATGCCGTTGGAGCCGAAAGCGTCGCATTGGGCGCTGCAGGCTGCGGTGTCACCGAACTTCAAGTCCGGGCCACTCACAGCCCGAACTTGCTCGGTTCGCTGTGCTCGCCGTTATTCGCTTGTACCCATGCTTGTCTCCGCTCTGTCGAAGATGCCGAGGACTCCGTACCGCTTCCGAGCAGGAGCGAAGCCGTCGCTGCCGTCGCCCTGCTACGGCTATACTGCAGTGATATTGAGGACAGCGGTCTTTTGCTTGTCGACTGCTTAGGAACCCTGGAGCAAGCAGTCACCAGCAACGCGTTGTGCCCCAAGAAGCAGGCTACACTCACGCAGTTCTTCCGCACCAATAAAATTATGTTTTCTTTCCGAGAAAGTGTCGTATCAATAGTGAACTTCAGGATATAATAGAGCTCAGCGTTAGCTCGTGACTCCGTCGGAGAGATTGCTCTCATATAAGTTTTTTTGCTCCACTTTCTATATCGAATTTTTGCTATATGAAACTATTTTAGAATCCTCGCGCTGTTCGATATAAGCGGGTTTACTGTAATTACCAACGACATGTTTCTATCGAGAAAGTGCGGCTAAAGGCTCCGGGTCAGCTTCTGCCACGCGGCTGCACGCACGGAGCGCCGGGAGCCGCCCGATGCCCTCTTTTATGCGGTAGCGCCTGTCGTTGTAGATTTCTCATATTAGCTGCAAGAACCCAACACCACGTACATAATCAGAACGAATAAACAAACCTACTTTCGTGCAAAAGTTCTGGTTTTGTGTGTAGTACCTGCTTGAGCACCTTGAACAAAGATATTCAAAGCCCGTCAAGTTGGCTCGAAACGAAAACACCAGTTAATATTTAATTATTCGTTTCTTTATTAAAAAAGATTCAGTTCTGTCTTGTTTTAATACTATTCTACCGTGAGAAGTTACAGAATATTTTGGTTGCCTAAACGGGTTTGTACTTGTTTTCTGCTTCATAAAACGTAATATTCTTATAAAAATATATTTTGTAATTTATTTAAAATTACAACGTTATCGTTTCACGGGCATTCACGTAATAATACGGGGAATGCTCAGAACTATCAAGGACGTTTATCCGAAAGTTCAGTTGGTCCTTCTGTTGATCGCCAGTTCTTGGCTCTGTCCACCCTTGCGGTCGCGCCCAAAGCACTTGACAAGCCACAGTGGTGAAACACTGGGAATATGGTTTCGTGGCTCGCCATCGCCAGTAAGCTCTTTTTTACCCTCGCTTGTGAATTCACATTTCAAGGCGACTCGCACGGCACGTGCGGAACCGACCGGTCCAGAGTAGGAGCTGCTGTTATTTATTCAGGATGCGCCCTGCGACTTCCTTTCACACAGCGCCTCATCCAACACCCTCTCATCCTGTTCCTTCTCCCCCAGCCCGCAACACTCGAGTAGTTCGCTCAGACCCCAACGTCATTATTCATTGTGCTATGACCAATTTTCTGTGACTCATTATGCTTCCTTCCTTCGGCCCGCAATGTAACAATCCACAACTAAACTTTTACGCGCGTACATAACCCTTTTTTTCTTTTCATGGCTGCTTAACAATGAGATACAAACCTAAGACAAAGTTCTAACCCAATGAAGTTGACAGCAGAAGACAATGATGTAAACGTTTAAATAAACTTCTTTGTTTTCATTGTCCAAAACAACTTATTTGCTTCTTGCTAAACTGGCGTGTGACGGACCAGTGTACAAATGCTTTTAATTTTACCAATACGCTTCAAAAATTGTTGTATATTGCAAAAATACAAGATCTTCCGGTGAACTATCTATTCTATTTTAAACTACAATTAGAAGGTCCGCTTGTAAGTACCCCGAAAACTACGGAGGATGCCCATACCTATAAATGTTGGGTAATCGAAACCGTTGTTGGGCCTTCTAAAAACCTGCCGTGGAGGGTTCTGTTTGGCATTCAGCTGCACCCATCGCCAGTTGAACAGCCTCGTGGACAGCACTTTCGGAAGCTGCTTCCGCAACTAGCTATCAGCCTTTACCGGCGCGTGCTGCTCCAATCGTGCTCCCGCAACGCGAGTTCCCTTTCCTGGCGCGCAATCCTCTATAATCAGGCTTTCCGGGAAGCCTAACATCATCTTTTTCTCAACCACATATTTTCTGATCCTCATAACGCACGTGCGTGAAAAAAAGTTATCCGGCTATTTAGACTGCTTACGCAGTTTTATAACGAAAGCGTAGCCATTTTTTCAAGAAGTTGCTACGTCATGTTTGCGTCAGACGTTGCCATTTGGCTCTCGCTTCATCGTATTTTTACGGGAACTGCTACGACAATCATACTGGCCCAATCGATGTGGCGGGGTTCCAACGGTCAGGCCAATCTGCTGAGTGCACCCCTTCTACTCATGTGCCGACGAATGCACCTGTCACAGGGAACGCACCGCGCAGATTCTTGTGCGACATTAGCAGGGTCCCGCTTAGCGCTGTAGCTGTTACTGCCCTTGGTTCCTAAGCTAGGACCCGGCTTCAAATCACTTACGAACCCCCGGCAAACTTTTATTCAATTATTTCTTTATTCATTTATTTATTCTGTATTTACAGTGGCGGCCACTGTGCTGCTCACGAAGACGGCCCCTACTCGCATGTAATGCCACATGTGAAGCTTTGCCTTTAAATTATCCACCATGAAAAGCACAATTGTTGCGGAAACTTTGAACAATGCTTCATTTTCGACAGCATGGATATTGCCTGTTTTGTCTTTGCGGGGAGAAGCAACCTGCGCTTGATGAACACACTCTTGCATAATCTGAAAAATAGGACACGACTCAAAAGTCCTGATGTTGGAACAAAAAACAAAACTGACGTTATTTAAAGTGACATTGTTTTGCAAGACGTAGAGGTTTTAAGTAAGGTTCGGAGCAGCGATCATGGGATGGGTAGATGCAAGGTAACCCTGAATGTAGACTGGCTAAATGGCAGCACAACAACGTCAATCAAAGATTCTGCAGCAACTGTGCAAGAAGTACCACGTGGGCAAGAAACTGAAAAACGTACTACGAAAACAAAACAAGTAATTTCGAAACATAAGAAAAAGAAGGTGTCAAATGCGTTGGGTCAAATTATGCTAGCCGGGCTGTCTAAATTGATTAACCGAAGTAACGCAAACGACATTCGGACTATAACATAGAAGTGATCCAGCACAAGTTGCAAATATGAGGAAGTTTGGAATCAACTAAGAGGAACCTCACCATTTGTAGACAGAGTTTCCGAACTCATAGACGAGCAGGGTAACATTATGGACAAGGTAGCAGGGCGCTCCTACACAACACCGAAAGCAAGCGACGTTACATCAGAGGAAGCTACTGGGAGTACAAGATAACTTGGGCACGTCGGCATAAGTGGAAACGTTGGCTGGTCACACAGCATCATTTCAAACCCTTTTGTATTCTTCTTGCATATTCTATTCCTGACGTAAATCGCGGGCAACAAAGAGAAACCGGACAATGCGTGCCTGATTACCCAGGCAACGTACTTCGCGACAGACTTCAGTGTCCCCGTATGAAAAAAGAAACTAGAGGACATCCCTTCAAAGATCATCGGCATCGCCTATCCCGGAAATAAAAAGCCCACAGCGGCATCCAGCCCCTTTAGTGGACACGTCGGCTGACCACGCAGCAGCATGTGAAACCGTTTCCTACTCTTCATGCCGGTTATCTGTGATGCCTTATCTGTTAAGAAAAGTTATACATGCTTCATTCAGCTGACATGAGCACGTGGCATTTAAAACATCTTCTGTTCTTCTGAATTTTTTTCTTGTAGCATTTAATGCAATGGGGGGTGTTGAGCGAAACCCGAGCACGCAGAGACCGGACGCCTGAGCAATTTCTTGCCTGACTGCTGCAAGGCCACAAAAATGTATCGGTGAAAGGCTTGCCGAAATCGAATCAAAGGTTGTTACGCTAGAAACCTTAGCTTCCACATTTTCAGAGATCAGTTCCAAATAACTTTCCTCGAAAACAGTGTACGCAACCTACAAGACAAGATTGTGGATTTAGAAGATCGTGGTAGGGCAATAAGCTTCTCATATTTGGCATCCATGAACGACCCTACGAAACAACAGACAGCATTTTCGCCACTGTAGTAAAATACACTTTTTCTGATGTCCTAAAAGTAGACGTTCCTTCGGCTGAAAGAATACATCGAATCGGACGAAAGGTAGCAAAGAGATCAAGGCCTGTGATTTTAAAATTCATCGACCAGCGCGTGAAAGACAAAGTTCTAAAAACTGCACTAAGTTAAAGGAAACGCCCATGTCAATCTCGGAAGACATTTCGAAGACCACACGTGAAACAAGAAAAAAGCTGTGGGATGACACTACTGCTATAAGAGCGAGGGGCAGTGAAGTGTGACTTCCCTATAACAAAGTAAAGTATACGACGTGTTGTACAAATGGGGCGAGGATCTACAGGCCAGTATTCCAGTTAACAGGCTCTCTGCAATGTGCGATGATCAATCTGGACGGGCTTCACCCTGACAAGAGACCAGTTATGACAAGCTATATCGATGCCTAAGTCTTAACGCCCGAAGCATTGTGAAACATTAGTGCCTTTCCACTCTGCAAAGAAGGATGACCTGCGAATCTGGACGAAGTACACCAAATGCGCGAAGCAAACATATTTGTTGGTAATTTGGCTCGAGCAATGAGCACTTAGCCCAATAAACCTTCAGCAACTCGGGAATAATTATAGCTGATAAACATGGAGCTGTCTGTTTCCCTCCCGCATCGTAGGCATCTTACTGTCTGCGTAACACACCAGCCCAATCTACTCGACCACTGAGGAAACTATTAATTTCACATTGGGTGGAGGACATACACGCTTAAGCCTCCCGCCTGCTCAATAAACATGCCAACCCTGAGGGCATGAAACCCTTTACGCTGCGTTCACACGCCCTTTCCCTTCCCTTCAGTCTCACATCGTGACTGTGCTCTTGCCGCCAGCACGACACCCCGAGGGAGGAACCCGGGAGTGCGCTCCAGAGACTCGGGCACCAAGACGCAAGCTTGAAGACTTGCTGTCCCCCACAGGACCGGACGCCATCTAACTGCCCTAGGGCGCGGTTGCTGTAGCCGTGGAGCCACAGACGAGACGAACGCGACATAGACTATCCTCCGCTCTCCTCCCTCGCACCTTTTTCTTCCCTCTCTATTTCTTGCAATTCTTTGAATCCCCCTTCTTTTTCCTCAACTGGGTTGTATGAAGGTTGAACTCAACCCCCGTTGAGTTCAACAATGTCCTCAGCTCTTTTTTCTTCTGTCATTTCTTAATAAATCAACACCACCCTGGCGGTGGTGGGGATTTATTGATAAACCTGCAAGCATCTATGGGCGAGTGCTTAGAACTGAAAGCCACTGCCCAAATTATCACTTTGAAAGCGTTTCAATTTGAACAAAAATCTTGGGTCCCGTCGACGTTGCCGTTCATCCGGGAGGGATTCCAAGCTACTCAGCAAGCTGTGACTTGTGGTGTTTTTCGCCTCTATTGTGGTGTTTTGCGAAAACACCACAAAGGTGCGAAAACACCTTTGTGGTGTTTTCGCCTCTATTAGCGCTTCTGTTTCGGGAAGCGCTCCTTCGGTATTCACTGTTTTTCTGCCGGGCGAACGATACACGTCGGTTCATAGGAAAATAAAACCTCGAAGGACTCGAGCTGCATTCTAATGGACAAAAATTTGGCTGCCCCTTTTCTTGCCGAGTCGTTGGAAACTGACGTATTTTGGAGCACACCAACCAAAATCCAAAGTGCACAACCATTGTGGACAGCTACATTGTCTCAATAATCCGTGAGGCTTCCACATTCAAATGGTTCGGGATCACACCACGCATAGGAACGGTAGCGGCTAGCTGCGCATGCCCGTGCACGCCTCCTGCTTAACAACTGCAGGAATAACCGGCAACCAGTGATGGGTGGGTGCTTAGGCGTAAAATATGCAGGCGAAATAATCGCGTGGGAGGCCTTTCGTGCTGAAAAAATTGTGGGGCACGTGGGCTCTCAAAGCTGGAAAGTGGCTCTGGTAACGCCTTAGAAGGGTGCTACTGCCGTTATCAGCCGATTGTGGAGCTTGTGAAAGAGGCATCGGTGGTGGCCAGGTAAGTAAAAGTTATGAAAGTGGGGTCCGCGGTGGGGAGGAGGAACGCTGCAGCGGCGCGGTTTTATTCCTCTGCACTGGAGTAAAAGCTGAGGAGAGGGGGTTAAACACATACTACGTCGCAGTAAAGAACTGAAAACCTCGAATGTGTTGTCGTAGCGCACCGCCCCCACATCATTGTGATAACGGAAGCCAGGATGAATTCTAACATGGTCGATGACAAAATTTGGCCTCCCGCATACAAACGATATCGTCGAAAAGACAGAGATTCCTGTAGTGGGACGTAGCTATCCTATTCCAAGAGTCACCGAATATTACTAGATTCCCTCACTTTCCTAGCATCGAATGCGGGTTGCTCAAGGTATTGCTACGGGAGCTTTATATGATCGTTGGCGGTTTCTATCACCCACCTTTTGCCGACCAAAGTTCTTTGAAGCAATAAGCAATTTCCCATGTTCCTGTACAAAAGATTCTTGCAATTTGTTATTGGCAGAAGACTTTAATATGCCGTCCATCCCGTGGAACAAAAAATTTCCACAGAGGCTGACGTGGCTTCGTAACCTTTACTTGACATCGTTCTTTATCAAGATCTAACTCAACTGGACCTTAACCCCACTTGTCGCCAATTTCCACAGAGGCTGACGTGGCTTCGTGACCTTTACTTGACATCGTTCTTTATCAAGATCTAACTCAACTGGACCTTAACCCCACTTGTCGCCCACTTGTCGCCCACACGATGCCCACATTCGTTTTTTAGACTTGGATCTCCAATTTGCCAGCAATCATGTTTGTTGGTCCTATGCCCCTCGGGCAAATAAACCGCTCCTCCCGTTTGGGTCGGCCCACTCGAAACTGGTGAAGAGAGGCATCGCCTCCCTGTGCATTAAAAACGCCCTCTCCAAATCTTGTCCGCACAAGATGACGGCAAGCCTAACTGCTCAGGCAGAGCGGTTATCCGAGGCACGTTACCCCTCCCACCTTGTTGTGGCGGTGGCAGAAAAGGCACTCAAGGAGACTAAGCTGGCAGCGTGTGGTGTCACGTGCACAGCTGGTACGGCGGATCCTGCACGCAAACAAAGAACCGCAGTGATCCCCTACATCCATCAGCTAAGCCACAACTTGAAGCGGATTGCCATGCGCACCGGCGGCAAAGTAGCCTTTTCAGCGCCTGACAAGCTGTCCAAGCTTTGTCGGAAGATTAATTGCGGACTCAAGAAGGAGAGTGACTGTCGCAATAAGCACGGCACCATGTTCGTGGACTGCATCGAAGGAGTAGTGTACAAGATTCCTCTTTTTTGTAAAAAAGTATACATCGGCCAAACAGGCAGATGCATTAACGATAGGCTACGAGAAAATAGAAATAACGTCCGGAACTCTAACAATGGGCATCTAGCTATTCATGGCCGTGATTGTAGAAATTGCTACCCCTTTTTTAACAAAACCGAGGTGATTGCCAAGAGCCGTGACTCGCTCACGCGGGAGAATATAGAAGCACGAGAAATTGCGCATGCGGGTGATAATTGTATAAGCGTTGCGTCGATATCCCTATCGACCAAAGAAATCGCGTTCCTGGACTATTGACCGATATGTGGCTGCTTGTGCGTTTAGTGATGTGTGTTTTATCTTTCCTTGTTGATTGCCCACGTGCCGATAAGTGGTAGTATATATACTGTGGTCAATAAACTCAGTTTGCTAGTCTGCGCTGTTTTGTGTTTCCTTCCCTCAGTCCCGTCCTGTTAGCGCATTTTTTCATTATGTCAAGAGACCAACTAGCCCCCCTGACAGCTTTGATATAGACCAGTGTTCTGATTTTGTGTCCCTTTGCGAATCTCCGACTTCGACGGTTGATAACAGGTGGTGTTGTTTTTAAAACCTTGCTCATTCGTGTACAGCTCGCTTTGTGCCCACAAAAGTGAGACCGGTTAGACCCTCTGACCCATGGAAGACGGAAGAAATAGTCATACTGTACCGTGAAGAGAGAAAAAAAAAAAGGAAATAGCTCCGTATAAAACCCGGAACAAGTAATCTGCATTACGCCTCCAGTTGAGGAAAAAAATTAAAAGCGCAAAAAAAAACTTTTTCAGCGCCACGATAAAAAACTTTCTCCTTTCGCCCACAGCAAAGTTCTGGAGGCATTTATTTCCCAAAAAGAAGCTTTCTTATAACCTTCATAATAACGGCCAAACTGTAACGGACAGACGAATAACTGTGAATTTGTTCAATCAGTTCTTCTCCTCTCTGTTCACTCACGATTTTGGGGATACGACACCTGCTCACGAGATTGTTTACTTTCCGCTAATTGGTAACGTCTCCATTTTGAAAAGCGGTGTGCTCTTTCTTACTAAATCCTGATAGAAAAAAAATACCAGCAATTGAGTGTATACCAACCGCCTTTCTAGTGCAATACGCCGATTTGGCCTCAAAGTACTTGTTAAATACTTTAGAGGCATCTTTATCTCGAGCCGAGTCGCCTCATGACTGGAAACTTTGTAAAGTACCCCATACCCAAAGGAGGCAATACCTCAATAGTGTCGTCATTTCATCCTATCTTCTTGCTTTGCGCATGAACCGAAATCGTTCATAATATTATATTTAAGCTTCTCGTGGCCTCTTTGACACACACACCGTGAATTGAAAACCGTCCACATGCCGTTCATCTAGGGCGATCTAGAGTAGCCCAGCTACTGGAGACAATTGACGATTTCGCGTCCGCGCTAGATCGTCAAAGCCAAGTAGACATCGTATTTATCGATTTCGGAAAAGCCTTCGTAGGGGTCTCCCAACGGAAACGGTTATTAAAACTCAGACCCATCTTTAAGAATGAAACCCTCAAGGCTGGAATAAATCTTACCGTAACATTCGGTACCAGTGTGCAAGAATAAGTAACACTCATATAGGTCAGCGCATACAAAAACCGGACAAGAAGAGTAAGGACGACACAAGCGCTGTCTTCCTTACTCTTCTTGTCCAGTTTTCGTATGAGCTGACCATTAGCAACGGACCGCAACTCACCCAATTCGCTACCTTATTATACGTACACGTCCTCCAATACCCTCACTAGTCCATTCTGGCATCCCCAGGGCTTGGTAGCTGCACCGTTGCTTTTTCTGATTTTCGCTAATGATATCTTCTCAAAAATACCTGCCAAAATAAAAATGTTCACCGCATATAGCATTCTTCATCACAAAATAATGCAGACCAAATACTCCTAAACGAAGCTCTTATAAAAATTCACTAATGGTGCCGCACTTGGCAATTGATTATAAATGTAAAAACTGTCTATATTTCATTAACAGAAAATGTTACCCTTTGCAATTCTCGTACTTCATCAAAGGCCAATATATTTCCAGTGCT
Organism: Haemaphysalis longicornis; assembly: GCF_048455015.1. Classification (NCBI taxonomy): domain Eukaryota; kingdom Metazoa; phylum Arthropoda; class Arachnida; order Ixodida; family Ixodidae; genus Haemaphysalis; species Haemaphysalis longicornis. Next base: position 5,531,839 of record NW_027526276.1, read on the forward strand.
GACCGTTTTAAATATTTATGAGCCACAATTTCAGCAGATGTCAGGTGAAATGCACGCGTTTTAAACATCGAAAATAAAGGTATCCGCAAGATTGGTTACCTTAGACTGTCACTGCGAAGTTGTCCGCCAGTTAATAAACTACTCGCAAATAAAACTTTCATAATACCGCTTTCAGAATATCAGCCTATGAGGTGGGAACCATATAGTAAGCAGAATATATCCATGCTCGAAGCTGTCCAAGCTAAATCGGTCAGATTTGTTTACAATGCTTACGGTTGGCATATTTCCCTTACAGCCCTTTTTAATGCAGCTAGCTTGAAACCTTGCAAATACGGTGTTACCGCGATCGCCTGGAACACTTACATTTACTATACCTTGAAAGACTGTCCTGCTAACACTTTATAGTTAACAAGTATCAATAAGCACTCTACCCCAGATTTCCACATTAAAAAAAACTAGCCGAAATTAATTGTCGTACTAACGTCTTTCAAAATTAATTCTTTAGGCGGACTATACGCTAGTGGAACCGTTTACCAACAAGCTTGATAGACTGCCCTAACGCTGCGTTCTTTACGCGCATCCTTAAGGAAACTTCGACATGCTAACACGCTCAAGCTTTTTTATCTCATATGAGGCGTGTTTGTCGGCAGGGTTCACGAACACCATATGTTTTTACGTTTATTCCTATTCGCTAGTTGTAATCGGTAGTTCAATAGTGTGTTCATATATGGCGGGTGTAGTTTTTTTGCCGATAGCTTGCGCTTGCCTGCTACTGTTGCCAGCAATGCTCTACTTTTAGTTTGGTTTCCTGTTTACCATCACACAATGCGCTTTTGTATCAGGCGCATGTCCCACGGTTCTCTTTTTTCTATTTTGTCTTGTTATTTTTCGTTCAGCCACGTTGTAGAAAACTTTTGTTTAGGGTTCTGTGAGCCCTGTGTTTTCCTGCCTTGCATTGTATTATAACCTTCTCTGTTGCGCCCACACCTGCCTTACAACTTGTGTAAAGGGTGGCAGTACTGTATACATAAATAAATACCTATCTTGCGAAGTGCCCCTAGATACTTAACAAGAAGCAGTAAATGCTCTCAAGGGCTTAAAAAATGAATGAAGCTCACACTGACGCGTAAGATTTCAAGTTAGTGATGCTGTTCCCAAAATTCATGATCGCACGATGGTTCAAGTCCACCATTGCCGCCGAGTCGCTACTCCTTCGCTGCAGCAACAACCTTTACTCCATCGTTTTTGCTACACGTCTAAGCTTCGTTCATTTCTCGAGAAGTGATAATCATTGGAACTCATCTTGGAAGGGTGTACGCTATGACGTGTCTTTCTCGTTCGTAGCACGTGTTGCCACGATTATGTCGAACGATGGGATTTTTATGGCCAATTTTTTACAATTTGAGTAGCGTGTATGCTTTGCTTGTATACGTGCACCGATGGCACTGGGCGATCACCGCGATGCCCGCGCTCACGTGCGCTCGTTCGGCAATTTATTTGTATTTTTTCCTGCGGAAACAAAAAGTTACGATTGGCAAAAGAGCTTTGCTCTCGAAGAAGGAAAAAAAGTGTATGGGACACGTTATAGCCGTGGATCTTTTAGAGGTAGGAGGACATATACTGGAAAAGGCTGCGGCGCTGCTTCGTGAATAAGTAAGGACTCACAAACTACCGATTGCTCCTGAAAACGCACACATTATTCGTATTAATAAAATAGAAAATACCAAGCACGGTAAGAACTACGACCCATCAACGTACTCTCAGTTGTTTACAATTTGTTTACGAAAGTTGTACATATCCACATTGAATACAACCTGGATTCTCGAAATTCACAAGAACAGGCGTGGTTTAGGAAGGGGTACTTAACCATGGATCACATCCATGTTGCCAATATAATGGTATATAAATTCGAACAATACACTAAACCCCTTTATTGGAATTTCACTCTAAACTTTTTTTCCACCCATATACTCCCAAGAGGTTCTTTTTCACCTGTCCTCTAGTGATCCTCCTTGTAGGAGTTTTTTTACTACATGGAACAGGGAGGTTTGGTTTACCTCCTCAAAACAGGGTGTTTTTAGGTGATAGAAAGGAGGTAGTTAGGGAGTGTTAAGAAATGTTAGGGAGAATTTAAGGAGATCAAAATGGAGTATTCTTTACTTCCTCAAGGCGTTTTTAAGTGATGTTTATGAACTTTTTAGGCGGTTGAATAGGAGCTTATTATGGCTCCCTTGGGAAGTACTTATGTTATTTTAGGGGCGTTTTGAGGAGGTTCAAGGGAAGCATTTACTTCATTTGCATGGAGTTTTACGTTTTGTAGGCCTTCGAGGGGAGTTTTTAGGAGGTTCAAGGGAAGCATATATTTCTTTTGAATGGAGTTTTGCAAAGCTGGGGCGGTTTTGTAGGCCTTCCGAAAGGAGTTTTTTCAAGGCCACAAGGGAGAGTTTCTAGTTCCCTGCGGGAGTACTGGTTTCAGACGGTTTCGCTCGGTTTCAGGTTTATTTCAAACGAACTTTCGCATACAAGTTTACATGGTACATGGTGTACACAAGGAGGCTCCGAAATAAAAACTTAGGGCGACCTCCTATAAGAAAGCAAAAATGGTAAATTGCTAAAAACACGCCAGTTAGGAATGGAAGACAGCAAAAAAATGCTAGTTGAACAAACCGTAGAATTAATATTACTACAAGAACTGGAAATACGCGAAAAACAAAGATAGGCGCAAACACAACCACATGGTAAGTGAAATCATTATATAATAATAGCGGATCAAGAACGCGTCAGTACTTATCAGAACTTATCAGAACGCATCAGCACTCAGTACACAAAGTGAAAAAAATGGTTGCAGTGGTTTACAACAACAAAAAAAATTCAGTTCGTGGTGAAATAAGCGATCTGTGTGCTAGTTGAACAAACTGTAGAAACAATATTACTACAAGAACTGGACATACGCGAAAAACATATAGGCACAAACACAACGGCATGGTAAGTGACATCATTATATAATACTAGAGGATATAGAACGCGTGAGTACTTATCAGTACGCATCAGTACTCAGTACACAAAGTGAAAAAAATGGTTGCAGTGGTTTACAACAACAAAACATTTTTTCAATTGGTGGTTAAATGAGCGAGAGCTGTGTAACGATTTGATATTGAAAGGTAACGAGCATTTTGTAGAAGAGATAAATGATGTAGGAGACAGACAGCAATGAGATGGCTATGGATAAATGAGTAATATAAAGAACGAGAAATATGCTGCGGAAAATACCAGTGCATTTTGATAAAGACACAAATGCGCCAAGAAAAGTGACCCAGTCTGAGGGGTTAATTGCAAGGATATAGAACAGAATGGGTGGTATCGCGACAGCTTCTTCAGAGTGAGAAGAAAAAGCCATGTAATTCGTGTTTTTCCGATAATTTTGAGTTGATTCATTTGGCACCAGTTGCCAACATTATTTAGATAATTGTTTCAAGTTATATTAGTTGGTTAATATTATTGCTTCACTAAAAGATAGCTGTATTATCAGCATACAGAAGGGCCCATCAAATATCCCCTGTTCAGTAAAAAAAAAGAAAACGTCAGAAACATAATACGAAATTCTTTAAACTACTATCCAATGATTACAGGATTTAAAACAAATAAAATATTGGTGAGGGATATTGATGCGATAGAAGTTAATTAGTTCTAAATCCTTCACACGTGGTTTGGTGCTGGCAAGGTCCAAAAAGGCATGTTCCACAAACGTTAGAGCTCTGTGTGCCTTCTTGGGATATTGAATGTTGAAAACCCAGAACGATGCAAACAGACTACACAGTCCTCCCAGTAAAGATGATGCAGTCAAGAAACTCTGGCCATCGATGCGGAGGCTAATTTCCCCTTTCGCGGAATGCAGGCAGGGAGTCAAAGGAACATCTACCTGAAAAAGCAAAAAAGAAAAAAAAATGCCCCACATGTAAAGTTCAAAACAGACACTATGGTTAAACGAACTTAATAATTCGGCACAGTAATAAAATAGTTATGCCAGGTTCCCTGCGAATTTCAGTACTTAAATTAGGAATGCAAAGGCTTCATAAAACCAAATGCCAGTACATTAACCATCGTGGCTTTTGCAGCAATAAAAAAGATATTACTTCCGCACAATATACTCGAGCACAACTTTAAATGACAGTGAAGTTAAAATGCAAGTATCTAGGTTGATAGATTAGCTCACGGGGAACACTATTATACTCCTCTTACACCTGGCATTTTTTTTTTAAATAAGGTTGAAACTAGCAAAAACACGTTTTCACCGGAAGGGCTTAAGTGGCCTGACGCGCACAACTTCTTTCTTGGCTGCCGCTGGATGGTGCTACTCGTCCATACATGGGGTGGCAGTAGCGCTTTTCAAGAGAGCATGCGAGCTACGCATGAGAAAATCGTTTGACGCCAAAACTTGCGAGGCCTCAAAAGGCCAATGTTCTTCTTCAGTGAAGCGTAAATACTGATCACAGGTCCAATGGAGAAACATTTTGCTTAGTGGTCTCGAACGGCAAATGACAGGGGAGTTTGGGGAAGCATGAGCGATTTGACCGGAACTGACCAAACTGCTTGGTACGTGGTAATGTTGTATTTAGTTGCTTGTATACTGCTATTATTCACCGCTGCTTCACTTGCTTCCGGTTTATCCTGATGCAAACAGCGACTGCAGTCGTGTTTGCGTCACGCTTGATGAGTAGTTGAACAGCGATTTCTCAGCACTTAAGCCATCTTGGCACTAAATCAATGCTGAAATGGCTATGCGGAGGTCCGACTTCCGTTTGAAATCAACTTGCTGGTTGTCTTCAATGACCCTTTAACAACAAGTTACCCTTATGCCTCATCACTGCAACCGATTGTTCCTCCGTGTGGTGCAAAGTGTGTTAGTGTGTAACGTGAAACGAACCGTTTCTGTGATCTGTAGGACTGATTCTGCTATTAATTACTGCAGTGACAACAAGCTATTAAAGAAAATCCCGCCATCTCCACGAAGTGAATGATGATGAGAGGGGCGAATCTAAAATGCTTATCAGCAGACAATGTGACGCATTAAGTGCAAGCTGCTTTCATAGTGTGTGCATTGACATTAGGATATGGCCTCCTGGCAGAATGATGCGCTGCGCGAGATTTTGCCGTACCTAAAAGGACAGGCAACTCATTTTTACGGAGTATAGGATCTGTAAAAGGGTTGCGAGTTGGGCGAGTTGGTAATTATGCATTGCGAAAAATAAACTGCGCGCAAATTAACGAGGACAAGAACACATGAAGACGGCACAAGCGCACACTCGCAACTAGTTTATTGTTGCACAATTCAAAGCTTTATAAGTCCAAGCGCCCAATTGCCGCGCCCCCAATGCGTCACAGTTCTCGGCGCACTCAGCCGAAAATACTAAAAAACCGTAACAACAAAACCACAAAACGAACTTTGAGGCGCACGAAAGGCGAAAAATCAGCAAAGATAACCGCATCATACATGGATTAAGACCCCCCTCCCACCCCCAACACGCATTCCCAGAAGCACCGAAATAGCGCTCAATGTGCGTCTAAATATGCGACTTCTCGATTAAGCAGGGCGATAGAGGGATGACTGACACATTCGGAACCAGCTTTTCTGATGTGGCTGGCTTCTACAATTTCTCGCGTTTGCAGGTTCTTATGTCGCAAAAGGATGGCTGTGCGCTCAAACACAGGGACACAATCAGGTCTGCATGCGCGGCAATGAGAAGATAAGTGGCTCAGGTCACGTTGAAAAATGAAAAAAAAATATACGGTACTTTTAGACGTCGTACGCTCGAGTTTGTGACAACGTACCCGTGTGCGGCTCTGTCCTGAAGTTCGGAGAAATGCAGGCGGGTTGTGTCATATTTCTCGTCTTTCATTACGCTTTCTTTTATATATTAGCGCCCTCTTCCCCGACCTCTCTACCTTCCTTACCGCTTCCGTCTGACTGCGCTGATTTTCGCCAGCACGAAGTAACCGTCACGTTGCTTTGAAACGACGCCGCGCGCGACAAACGATTTTACCTCGAATGCCCTGTTACAAACCAGCCTACAAAAGAATGCGAACGCATACCCCAAAACCCACAAACAAGTAAAATAATACGAGTGTGCGCTTTTTTCTTTGCCCGTGCGCGTACGAGCGGTGAGCGGCACGGGTACCCGGGTACTTCGCTGTTAACCCTATTCAAACGTTCGACAAACGCATCGACTGATGAAAGACCACTTACCAGCGAGCTGTCCACACCTGTCGCCGTATCCAAATGCTGTTTGCGGACGTTCCTCGTGTGACAGGGGCACATGAAAATCTTTCCACCAAATGGCACTACTAGTCCTTCACAAATAAGAAAAAACGACGGCCCAAGGCGAGGCTTGAAGCTCCGGCCGCGCCGAGTCACCGGCCGCGCTGCGTTGATAGCACAGAGGTTGTATACATCCGGGCAGCCAGTCGTGCCGCCAGGGCAAGTTGAGTCGCTGCAGTCGGGTGCGTTGGCGCGCTGGCACGAGAATTTAAATCGTCTATGTATGCGCAAGCAAGCGAAGCAGATGAACGTTGCAATTGTTTGCAACGGCGAGAACTGCCTCTTCGTTAGCAGCAGAGTTTGACACCACCTATCACCAAAATAAACAGATTGAGACAACACGGCCGCGCTCTCTGCCTGTGATCGCGCTGGTTGAAGCATCTATACGGGTATACGTACGGTATTGGTTTTGTAGCTGCGTGCAACCGTTGCGTCCTGCTTACTCGTTCTAATTAGCATTAGGCCACGGTTGAAGTGCTGGTGCACGGAGACAACAGAAGACTAACATGGCGACCGCCCGCTTGAGATGATTACCTCAGATAGGGCATTTATTGTGGACGTGGTAGTATACAAGGAACCGAACGCCATCTCACAAATGGTGTTAAGTCGTTCTAAATCCTCCCTTTTGCTACCCGGATGGGCAACGGTACTACCGTGGAGGTTCGTCCACTTCTTTAGATCATGCCTAGGGAGTACATTTTTTGCTATAGGTACTTTTCAGGGCACATTACTTGATTAAAACTCCATTTCCGGCTAGTTTGCGTTTACAGTGTTATAGACTGCGAGAAAGCGTTTGACTCAGTGAAACCGCAGCCTTGCTAAAAGCAATTAAAGGAGCCATGAAGAGAAAATGCAAGTTGGTTTTATTCGAAAGATTTCGTGTTTTATAGTGCCCCCAGCGCTTGTCCGGATACAAACGGTGCTTTATTCACTGAGAAATTAAACAACTTAGGTTAAAATTTTGATTATCCCGCTCAATCGTGCGTTTTCGTGGTCCCAAGTGACATCACGGGAACCGACCGCTCTGCAGCCTAGAGTACCTTCATTCACGCATCTGCCGTACAGGGTAGAGACACGTATACGCTGGCGCCGCCATTTTCGGTTGCTCGCTCGCCGCCGAAGCAAGTCATTGTGTCAAAACCGCGCTAAAATTATCGCCGCAACGCGGTTTACTGAAGAAGTTTGAATCATATTGTCTGTTTCGCGTTGCTGGGTCTCGTGGGAAACGAAAAGAATAACGCGTTGAGCCCGTTGGCCCAATTGCGGCAGCACGGGATCGTTCCAAGGTTGTCTCCACCCTGTACAGCGGTGTTGGTTTGTTCCCGCGTTTCTTTACGTTCCGTAACCTAGATGGCGCCACCATACCGTGGCAAGCGTTTGGTTTGTTTTTGCCCGCATTTAAACCTGGCTTGTTTTTGTTCTGGGAGAAAATATTCGTTCCCTGAAACAGTGTTCGCTCGACAAATGGGGTCACGTAAGACACCGTTGCTTGCGTCAATCGGCCAGTGTCGTCTGAGACAACCCCAAGCCCCGTAGTGGTGTGCAGCTGGCTAAACCAAGCATGCTGTGCGCAGTACGAACAGCAGAACGCATAAGTACTTCTATGTTTACATGTGCTTTCGTAACTTCCACTGTTTGTCCCATCATTCTTATTGCTTTGTAAAGAATGTGCCCTAAATATAAGCGCAAATCGCTCGTTCGTCTAGTTTGTATGCTCTACCTAATTTTCGTCTGCTTCTGCCAGCCTCCGCCAATCGCAGAACTTAGCTCATGTGACATCATAGGTTCAGTTGCGGGAAATGAGCTGGTGGGTCGCATGACCATTCGCGTTTTTCCTAATTATGTAGCTTATTTGAGCGAAGTTTACGTTAAACGTGGTGTCAGTATGATTCTAACGAGACAATCTTTTGAATGAACCAAACTTGTGTTTTCTCTTCATGGCTCCTTTAAGGACAAGGGAATAGAAGTGTCCGACACAAAGCTTCAAGATGACTTATATAATCGATTTTTGGGCCGGATAACACTTTATTATCAAAAAGATAAATTCTCGATCCGTAAGTGAATAAGACATGGAGGCACCATCGCCTCAAAATATTCACAGTATGCCTCGATGGGTATTAAGAAAACGTGTCTTGGAAAACAAAGGATTATGGATAAACGCAGAAATCTTGAGTCGTTTGAGGTTTGAAGATGATATAGTATTGCTGAGTGAGACTGCAGAACACCTGCAAAACAGCTTCTGGAACGACAATCATAAAGCGTAGCCCTATGGCTCAAAATAAATTTCACTGATCTAAAGTAACCAGAAATAAGCATGCCGAAATCAGGAGGCGGACTCTTAGCCTTCAACCCAGCGTCCGGGCTAATTGCGACTCATGCGGCATATTCTCCACTGGTGAGCCTGGGGAAACATTACTGCGTTGTTGTTGCCCTAGCAACAACACCGCCATGTTGGCCTTGAAGGCGTTATAATTGCCTTGGCAACAATGCAAAGGCGCGCAGCTTGCATGGGGGAGAGGTAATGCTCTCTCGTCTCATGCCGGTTGGATTCCTTCCCCCCTCCCCGTGTCTCCCCCCCTTCTCACCCGGCAGCGTATTCCCAAACCATATCCTGTAGGGGCCCAGGCCGACCACACCCCTAAGCAGGGGCGCAGCCAATGAGGTTAAAAAAATTCCAATTTTTTAACCTCCTTGGACGCAGCACCGTGACGTCTCTACCTATATGTGCGCGACTTCATGCGAGGTGGATTTTTTCTTTTTTCCCCCTCCCCTCGTTTCGGCTGCTTTGCGGGCGGCCGATGGTTTCGCTCCGTTGGCGGGGCTGGCCTGCGGCGCTGGGGAAGCTGACGCACATGTGATAGAAGTTAACTTTTTGTACCTGAGCCCCTAATCGCAAAATGAACACATTAAAGTCAGTCAGTGGCAGCAAAACGCACAGTTCACACTTAAATGTACAGTTCACTCTGTGGACCATGCGGTTCACACCAAAAACAGTGCACGCTGCAGACAGTTCACATTGTATACCGAACGGGGAAGTAGGCCAGGCTTCTACACCAATTTGTAGAGTCTGTTTTCAAGGGCGTACTCGGTAATTGCTTCTAGTGCGGTGGGATCGTCACGGACCCGGCTAACATATTCCTTTTCAGTCGCAGGGGCGGGACCTAGAGTTAAAAGCTGGCGGCGATTACGTTCGAATAATGGACAGAGCCAAATTAAGTAGTAACGACGATTTGGTGTGCCTTCCCGATTACAGGGGGGACATCAGCGCCATTCGGATCCTGCTGGAGCTGTCTATTTATAAATAACGTATCTTATGCAGCAAAATCTCTGTGTGCATGAAGCACAAATTGTTAAAAATAACTAATCGACATTGGCAACAGTGTGAGTGGTAGCACGCATGATTACTGATGTCAAACACGGCCTCATGGCTTCAGTGAAGAGAATGTGGTCAATAGCCCTGTACAGAAGACATATATCAAACTCCTCGAGTACTTCAGTTGCTGTACAATCCAACTATTCCTTAGCCCTTGGTTTGTATATATTTTCGATATTGTTTCCCTAAATTATTATGACCAGCAGTGCAAATTACGCAGAATTCATGACCGAGTGTAAAACGTGTACGTTTGAGCTGGTGTCTTTCTTATCAATGTATCACCCTTGCAAGAACGATTCACATCTTCCACCCGGCAACCGCCGCCGCCACCACGCTGCCTCCAACGGGCAAGCCTCGCTCCGACGGCACGAAGCCACGCCGCTTGAGGAGTAACGACGCCAGCTCGAATATCACTTGAACACTTTATTCGCATTACGTGCGCGAACGCGACGTGCGGCGAGAAACACCGATGACCAATACAACACAGACAAGGTTGTCTGTCTTCAAGCACAGCGCACGCACGACACAAGTCCTATCATTCAGCTCAGCTTCACGTACGGCATACGAACGACGTTCTCACCTTTTGCTAGCAGCACTCAAAGAGTCTTCGCGTTACGATTCACCCTGGTGTTCTTGGCGTCCCTTTTGCAGCACCGTAATGTCCGAGGGAGCACATCGAGCACATAAGAGAAATCGCCCACTACAAGAGACGCGCGTCGGCCTCGCTGCTCGCCGTGCGCAAGCAGCAACTGCGGTTATCGTTATCGCGCATGCGCGCCCCCAGTCGCTCCGGAGAGAGGCGGAAAGAAAAAAAAAACAAAAAATGAGAGGAGGAGTGTTTCCCCAGCGCCACTGCCTCTAGGCGCGCAATAATAGAACCGAAACTAGAAAAAGTAGCATTGGCCGGCCGAAATCGCCCTCTTCAGCGTTCGCAACGAAGCGGTAGAAGTACAAGAATTTAACTACCTCGGACCGATGGTTAACGCGGACCAAACCACCTGAGAGAAATACGGCGCAGAATATGTATGGGTTGTGGAGCACTCGGGAAGCACTCTCAAATATTGAAAAGCAGGCTGCATCTGTCACTCAAAGGAAAGATCTGCTACCAGTGCAGATTACCGATGATGACATACGGAGCTGAAACGCAGCGCTTTACTAAAAAACCAGAAATGAAGCGCACATTGGCTTAACGGCCCCTGGAAGCAATGATGTTAGGAATAACACTCAGGGACAGGAGGCTACTTACCTGGATCAAAAAACAGACTTAAGTAAAATAGATTATAGTTCGAGTAAAGATAAAGAAAAACAATGGCCGCGTATCTGCTCCTCTCGTTACAAATTTCGACAAAAGACGGTATTCTTTATCGACTTTTGACAAGTAAATACCCCCTGTGCTTTCCCGCGCACCTCTCATGTTGTTTCTCTTGCGTCGTGCTCCTCCCAAGGTCAAGACGCCAAAGTTTTTCTTGGAGGTTGGAGCGACGGATGGGTTCATATGTTGAACGCCCGAGAAGGATGGCCCGTAACCGGTAAAGTTTGTTTATTGAACTGGCACGAACGTAGTGAAACGTGCTCCGTACAACATGACAGGGTACACGAGGGCTTTGAGGCCGTTTGCCCTTGATAAAATGACGATATGCCTCGTCATCCTTGGCTGTGGTTGTCTCTCGGCCGCAGGCAGTTTCCCACTCCATCTTGACGGGCGCCTTCTCCAAGTCGAGATTTACGCCGAGGTAATTCCCGTCGCTCTCCTTCCCGTCACTGCGGAAAAGTTGAACGGGTTTCTGCCATCTCTACTGGCGGAGCTCATAGCAATCCGGGATGGCCTTCAGGCTCTAACACCAGCCCTACAGCGGGATCCAGTGGGTCCCATTCTGCATTCTTATACGGACTCCGCGGCCGCGATACGGGATTTGGGCTGAGAATCCAACAGAATCCACACCCTACTAGACATGCAACCCTGCCCTCTCCGGCTGATGTGGTTTCGGCAGAATAGGCTCCCCACTCACATTACAGCGAAAAGGGCTTGTCACTCTAGGTGTATTCCTCGGCAGCTGCCAATGCTAACAGCCGGTTCATTCAAAAACTTCAATGCCATGTCGTTCTGGAATTCTCCTGGCTGTTCGTCCCTGACCTCGATGACCCCGCGAAGGATTTGCAAACGGTTGCGCTCATTGGCTCTACTTTCAGCAGCCTCCATTAGGCACTGAAGCAAATATCATCATGCTATTGTACACGTTTGAAAATTGTCCATTTACTTATTTTGCTGTCACTTTGCTTGGTGCTAACAGGAGTATCTTCTTATGCATGGGTATCGTCGTGGTCCTCTTGCCAGGCATTAAATGCGTCGTAGCACTTGACGACAGCGCTGGAGTTTTTTGCTCAAGGCACTGCGTTTGCCGGGCATGCTGGGAGGACACCGCGAGGCATACGCTCACGAGCGCTCCGCATTTTCTGAGTATTGTTTTCTGCGACACCCAACTTACGGCTTGTTAAATAGCTCCGCTGCTAAAAGTGGACATTGAACTGGGCGTAAAGCGTCATCTGGTTGAGCGCACGCAGAGAAAGGCAAATGAGCGTGTGTAGAGAGGGTCGGAGTAAGTCTTTGAGGAAGGCCGATGCAGGGCGCGATTGGAAAGGGAGACAGCTCTAGCTAGCAGAACAAAATATCGAGGGTGCTGTCAAAGGCCTTTGGTCACGTGGTGATGGGCGCAGCCACAAAACTTTCAACAGCAAGTAAATAGGGGGGCCAACGAGGCTTTGCCCAGACATCTTTAATACTACAAGAAACGTGGGACGAAACACAAACAAAAAAATTCAGAGCCCTTCCACCCCGTGCAGAGGGATTGCTAGCAGAACTGCGGTGCCGAGCCTCACATGATGTGTGACTTGGTCGTATTCCAGGGTGTGCACGACGCAAAACACGTTTGTTTGTAATTTGTGACATAGCATTGTTCCTGGTTATTTCCTGAAAGTCCAGTCCTGTCCAGTCAATGCTCCTCGCGCATGCTGAGCACGCCTCTGCACGAGCCACGTGAAACGGCTATCACGTGGCTCCGACGCAGGGTCAGACTTGGCTACTGCGCAATTGAGGCGCACAACTGGGCACGCTCCGGCGCCAGTGCGTCTGCCGCGGCTATGACGCAACACAACATAACACAATCCAATTTAACTCAAACTAACCCAACACAAGCGAAGGCAAGCCAAGCCAAGTGAATCTAATCCAATGCAATTCAATGCCCCTCGCACTTGCGCAGAACCGCCCTTCACGGCACACGCGTAACTTCTCAACCTCGGCAAATGTAGCTTACGCTAAAAAGCACACATGAATCGTGGGTAGAAATTTATTATAGCGCGGATATGGTAATCACGGTGCACGCTCTATGAAGATCCTAGGACCTTTTTAATTTTGTTGATTTTGTATTATTTTTTTCCATGCCCCACAATTGTGGCGCGCATTTTTACGATTCCGGGGATTTTCGTGGGCTCCACAACGTGGCGCTTAGCTCGCTAGAGATTCCTGTCTACTTTGATCTGGGACCGGAGACGATCTGCTGGATCCTCGACATTTACAGCTTTACTGTAACAGTGACCGCGCTAACTTCGGTTCTTGACGCGTTTTCGCATAATAAAATTGAGCGCGCGCACATACTGGGTAGTATTTAGAACGGCAAAATCAGGCCAATCATGTGAAATTCAGCATCTTCAAAACAAACTGAACTGAAAGACAAAGACCTCGCTGTCAGTGAGGACTTTTCACCCCCTACACAAAAAAAGTGATTGAATTCGTCAAGGAACAACCTGGATCATACACATTTCAGCTGAGGTACAAAAACATGGAGCTCAAGAACAAATTGTAAACCCACGAACCTATCCAGGATTCCAACGCGAAATGCAGGCCCAGGAAAACGCTTCTTCCAACCGTCAAGCACAGGCCCTAACATATGAAAGCGTGAGGGGCAGTGGCTCGTCACTTTCACCCACGTGTTCATCTGTCGTATACATTTTGTTTGGCAAGGTTAGAAGCACAGTTAACAAGCGCGACACACTATCATCAGTCATCGACACCTGCAACGCTCATATTATCGCTCTAGCCCAAACTTGTGTGTCAACTAATATCTGCGACTCCGAAATCTATCAGAATGCCTCTAACTTTTCCATTTATCGCTGCGATAGAACCATACGACGAGGCGGTGGGGTAATGTTAGCTATTTCAAACGATATTCCCTCATTATGTGTGCACATTAAAAACACTCTCGAGATGGTTTGGGCTTCAGTGACAATCAATCTTCAAAAATTACTAAGAGGTGTTTGCTACAGGTTCTATTCTTCACCACCCGGTGTTGTTAACGACATGCATTACGCAATTAACAACATTCGAAACCGTTTTCCCTTAATGCCTGTTTTCTTACTCGGCGATTTTAATTTTTCTTACAGAGAATGGGACGCCGAGCAGCCTCACCTTACCTCGTTTTCTCAGGAATCCAGCGACTTTCTTGAGACGTGTTTTGTATTCTCTTTAACCCAACTAGTTTCTGAGCCGACTAGAATGGCGGTTAACTATGCAAATACCCTCGACCTTATCTTTATTACTCGCCCTGACTTCGTTTCCCCAATCACTTACTTGCCTTGAATAAGCGACTATTGCCAACCGCCGCGGTGGCTCAGTGGCTAAGGCGTTGTGCTGCTGCGCATGAGGTCGCGGGTTCGATTCCCGGCCGCGGCGGCCGCTTTTTTGACGGAGGCAAAAAGCGAAAACGCCCGTGTGTACGAGATTTCGGTGCACGTTAAAGATCCCCAGGTGGTCAAAATTAATCCGGAGCCCTCCACTACGGCGCACTTTATCGCCTGCGTTGCGTCGGCGCGTTAAACCCCACAATCAATCAATCAAGTGACCATTGCCTTCCCACTCTCGATATTCACGCACCCATCTTAAAAACAAATGAGTTAGGAAAACTGTACACGATTACAATAGAGCTGACTTCGATTCCATAAATATTGCCTTGTCACAATTTATTGAAATTTTTTTCAAAATTTTGATGATCTTTCGGTCGAAGAAAACAGGGATATTTTTGGGCGTAAAGTTTATGAACTAACCGATAAGTAGATTCCATAACGTACCGTAAGCAGTAACACGCATGCGCCTTGGTACAATACTAATATCAAACGCTTAGCTAACAAAAAGAATAGTCTTTATCGCAAGGCCAAACGAATTCCAAGAAACGCGCGCTGGTCCGCCTATGATATATCTTCAAACGCTTATGTTTCAGCTATTAAAGATGACAAATTGTACTTTTTAACCAATACACTAACAGCCATGCTAAAACATAACACTTAGACAGTTCTGGGGATCTATTATTAAATCATATTCTGACAAAATTAGCTTTGTTGTCCCGTCAAATAACCCAATCCCTGGAGATAAAAGTGCTACTGTCTTATAAGAGCTATTTGTTAACATTTTTGCGGATGCAAAACGCAACTAACTTCCTGTGACAAAGCACAATAAATACACCATATTGCCTGAAATATTTTTCTACATAGCTAGTATATATAAATTAATTAGTGGCCTTTGTAATCATTAACCCCTGGTTATGGCAACATCAACACCTAATTTCTAAAAATACACGTCAACTTACAGTGGCATCCTACTAACAAATTTTTTTCAACAATCATTAGATACGTCCAGTTTTCACACATCATGGAAAATCCGAAAGGTGGTCCCAGTTTACAAATCGGGGAACAAATCTAATCCAGCTAACTACCGTCCTATTTCTCTTACAAGTACTTGTTGCAAGCTTTTAGAACACGTTATTTACTTCAACATGGTAAAATTCCTACAATAAAACTCATTTTTCACATCGGCAAAATACGGATTCCGCAAATCATACTCGTGTGAACCTCAACTTGCACTGCTAACTCATAAGCTGCATCAACTCGTAGATCGCTCATCGCACGTCGACTGTAGTTTTCTGAATTTTTGAAAGCATTCGATAAGGTATCACATAAACTACTACTTCATAAACTAAGAAAAATAAACATAAATCGCAATGTTCTCAGATGGAGTGAGTATTTTCAAACTAATCGTACCTAATTTGTTTCAGCTAACGGACATAACTCCCAACTAAGTAATGATGATTCCGGTGTACCCCAAGGATCCGTACTTGGTCCGCTTTTATTTCTTATCTACATAACGACCTTCTTAATGCCGTAACTTCTATTTGACACCTTTTCGCGGATGACTGTGTTATATTTCGGGAAATACCCAGTGATAATGATAGTCGAATACTTCAATCTGATCTCTCTGCTACTTATTACTGGTGTAATACCTGGCTAATGAAACTGAATACAAATAAATGTAAAGTCATGCATGTTTGTAGGACTAACGTAACTCGATTTTCCTAATACCATATTAACGTATGCTTGGTATCCGTTGACTCTTGCAAATACTTAGGTGTCCATATTACGTTTAACGAAGCGTGGTGTGCTCACGCGTGATATGTTGCTAATAACGCTAACGGAATGCTTGGGTACTTGCCTAGGAATTTCAATAACGCACCATCTTCATTAAAACTACTACTCTATAAAAAATTAGGGCGCTCTAAATTCGAATATGCCTAATCAGCCTTTTTTTCGAAATAAAAAAATCAATGCATTCATTTAGACGTTTACGTACGTAGCTAAGGCAGTAGCTGACTTATTAAGGTGTCAACACTGTTGTGAACCCCTTAAACACACGTTTTAAAACTGGTGCTTTATGCAATCAGAAACTGAATGCACACGTGAGCGTGTTTTTTGATTCTGATTCTTTCAATTGTGGATTGGGTAGATCCAGCCGTGATACTTGATTACAACGCAAAAGTCGACATCTGTTTTAAGAACTCGCGTTTGGGCAGGAGAAAACAAAATTTTCCGTTGTGGTCTCAGCGATCCCGGGTTAGGAAACAGAAACAGCAGGGTGAGGGTATCCTTGTAGAAGGCGCCCTGAGAAAGGATGACACAGCTCCCACCCGGAAAGAAAAACAGCAGGTCATAATGCGGGCTGGAACCCACCGTACGTGCAATAGGAGTAGCTTTTAGAGGTGAAGGAACCCGAAATGGCGACATCAGAGTCGGGGGAGGGTTTTTAGAAATAGCGACGATCCGCGGAAGATATTTGACGTGCCTTGTATGCGTTGCTGTGTCGGCTCCGAGCTTCATATCGCATCGCTATGGGTGACGACGCATCAGGCCGTAGTCGTGGTGGAATAGGCCAAGATACTGCGACACGCGAAATAGGATAGAGCAGCACCACATGCCGGTCATTGTATCTGCTGTCGGGAGGAAGCGGCTGCAGGTGAAGGTTTTGCAGAGGCCCCACGAGACCAATATAAGGCTCAGCAGTGCCTTAATGAGTACACCCGCCGAAACGTTACCTAGGGTTTCATTTAGTTTTTGTGGTTATTTATATGGTTGGGCGTTTAGTTCTCCTGGAGTGGATTTTTCACTGAACATGTTATGGCGTCTTATATTTCCAGACTAAGCAACAACGTGATTTCTCTCCCGAACTACGCCTCATCACGTTGTGATCCTGCCCTCAAAGTTGCCATTTCTCCGAGGAACATGCGTTCGTGCGCATGTTCTTTTATTTAACGACCATCACGTGACTGGAATGATGTTCCCACAGCGACCGCGACTATCGTAAATATTGATTCGTTAGATTAGGTATTCGTACTGAAATTCCGTTTATAGCCGTGAATGAAAACTACATTTTCTCTTGTGTTGGCATAATCTTTCATGCAGAAACATTGTTGGCGTCTCCTTGTAGTCATTCACCCTTTGTGCAGAGAGCCTGTGAACCTTCTTATTATTTGTTCTCGCGCAATTCCTCCTTTTGTATGATTGGTTGATATCTACTGTAAGCTGGGCTTTTTCAATTATGTTAAAACCTCCTCCCCACTATAAGGATTCAGCGCTGTGGGTACCTGTAAATGAATAAATAAAAAATCATGCGTATCTTAAGTAACTACTTTTTATCAAGTTCAAACACTATACGTAACGTACGAATGAAACATATCATTTTATAGTTAGAGAATAGTGATCGTACCCTCTGTCAGGCAGCCCAAATGTCCTCGTACGCACAATCAACATCACGTAAGACATTATGGGAAGAAAATAATTTACTATTCCTTTATCAGATGAAAGACCAATTACCAGAGGAGACAATGCAAATCGGAAATAAATGATTCATTGCCTTGTTGAAGAATCTTGTGTTCTAGTAAAATGACTCAGTAACATTGCGCCTGCCAGCTCCTTTTCTGTTTTCGAGCCCCTAGTTGAAAACTGAATAGTTTAGGAACGCGCGACCAGCTTGTCACACCTAGTCATTCATGTGTGGCAATGGGCTTCTCAACGCGCAGTGCAATAACAGCGTTTGCAGACGTAGAAAACTGGGCTGATGCTTTTGCATTTCTTTCTACGTCTAAAAAACTTTGTGACGGGTTATTACATGAGGCGTTTAACCAAGAAACTAACCATAAACCATCCGTCCATCTATTAGGAAAGTGATTGCTCAGATGTTTATGGAATAGGTAGGACGAGCGGAGGAAGTATTCACACCTTTAAAGCAATCTAGTCAGCAGATGAGTTGAAAAGCAGAGGAAAAGAAGTTTCAAGCTATCCCGAAGCATATTCTTGCGATATTCAAGCGCGAAAGCGTTTCACTCCCTAGATTACCAGCACGGTTACAAGTCAGGGGCCTATGTCGACGCTAACAGTCTACAACCTACACGTCAGGCTCACTGCGTGTATTTGTTGCAGAAACCCTATCCATGCGGCTGCTACACTGCCTCTACAGCAGCTAAAATCAACACAGCCAGCAGGCAATGTTTCTCATGCACATTCTTTTGATTGTGTTTTATTTTTTCTTAAATACACCACAACTAACGCGTAGTAGTTACAGGGAATGTAGCTCCCTGAGTGTTTCTAGGTGCATTGTTTTCAGCGAAGATAAAATACTCCAGGTAGCGGTCCATAAAAAAACCTGGTAACGTTCCTTTGCACTTCAATCTCGGCCAAGGTTAAGCAAGCGCCTCGTACGGTTTTGCCGAACTGGCGGAAGCGCCACAGACAACCACTCTACGGTAGCCAGCTGAACCAAATTGCTGCTCGGACGGAAACATCAATGGCTATGCTTCAGTTTCCGCCCAAAGCAATATTGAAATAGTCCCTGGAAGTGGTTCGAAGCAGCGTTCCCGCCCCGTATTCGATGCCATGGGTGACGAAAATGATGGTCTCGTGATCTTGTGAGAGCAGCGCGCCTGGTTTGTCGGTTCGGAGAAATACTTCGAAAAGTACATTGGGAAAGTCAAAGCCTCGCTTCACGCCGGCTCCCATCCATGCGAGGGATTCGTCAATTTTTTTCCCGCTCACTATGTGTAAGGTGTCCTAGCCAATGCGGATTGGGTACGCTCCAAGGGTAGTTTTACAATGAAGCTGTTTACGCGCAGTGGACTATGAACATCGAATTTCTTCCTAAGCCGGACTTGGCGCGGCAGATATTTCTCCGAACAGGTGAACGACCAAAAAACCGGCTAGGAGAAGCGGTGGCGAGGCATGACAGTAGTCGAAACGCCAGTCGAAACGCAAGACCAGAAGCAAAATGTGGGGCGTTGTCGCTCCATAAGAGCCGCGGAGAGTGCTTGACGCGACATCGGCTGGAACGTGCGAGGAAGTAAGATGTCGATTGATTGATTGATTGATTGATTGATTGATTGATTGATTGATTGATTGATTGATTGATTGATTGTTTAACACGCAGAAACTAGACATGCTGTGACGCGTGCCGTAGGGGTGTGTTCCGTATTATTCTTGACCACCTAGGTATGTCTGACGTGCGCAAAAATCTGAAACACACTTGCGTGTTGGCTTTTGCCTCGATCAGGAAATCTTCCGCCACGGCCCAGAATCGAATCCGCGTCCTTGTATTTATCAGCACATTCCGGGTGGGAAGGGGGAGGTGTGTTGCATCGAAAATGACAAACGCTCATGCCGCCAATCGCGAGTAAAACACGCCGCCCAGCAAGACGCAGCGTGCACTTCTGTGCACTGTGCCGCGGTTCAGCGAATTTTCGGCTAGGTAATGAGTGCAACAGCACGACAATAAAGCAGTTTGTTTGGTTAACCCGCACCGTCACGAAATGAACTGTTTGGTCTACGAAGCTTTTTTTCTGGTATAGCTTTAGATTTTATTCAGCCCATGCCTCAACGAAGTGCGTCGCTGCCAAGGGGAGTTGTGCGGGTGACAGCAGGCTTAAGATGCCGCATATGCCCGCCATCTAAAGGGAAAGGCCAGGTGACTTCCTCCCTATCGCCCCTTTCTCTCTACAGTGTGGGGTTAAATAAAGTTCGCTCTTTTTCTCTCTCTCTCTCTACGCAAAGATGATTTCGCACCCTTTTCTCTTCCCCAGCCGGTTTCGGCGTTAAGCTGGATAAGATAACGTGCCTGCAATAGGACATGCGATTTGGAGAGGATAACTGTTGGTGGGAAAGGAGCTAAATATAAAAAAAGTGGGCCGTTTTTTTATTCTACATCGAGTTTATCGAAGTGAGGCTGCGTATGGCTGTTTCCGCCGTAATATGTAAAGTGCTTCTTTTCAGAAATAAATGAAAGGCCATGCCGAAACAACTTCGCAGCGGTAAATAATCGTGTGACTTCGGGTACACTGGGCTGGTGCGACGTAAAAACTCCCGAGTCGGACTTGCGATCTATTCTTGTGGCTCCTCAAAAGCTCGGGTAACCTTCACTGCTTTTCACTGGTCCCAGATCCTGCACCAGATGTTCAACGTTCTCGGTCAATCACCTCCAATTTCCCCATGCAGAAACCCTCGAGGTTCTCATCTAAGCAGATCCTGCAATCTTTACCAATAAACGTTTTTGGCGGTCCTTTATTGACAACCATTAAATTTCTTTGTTCGTCCGCTCTTCATGGCAACACCGCGACAATTCCAGGCCATATACAATTCTCGAGGTTATACATTGCGTTAGCTAAAACAAGATATTCTAAATGCGTTGTAGGAAACAGCAGAAGTACAGCGGCGAATCCAGTTAATGCATACAATATCCAGAGGGGACGCCGGTTCTTTTTTGGCTTTGTTGCGAATTTTCACGGAACAAGCTAGCTTTCGAGGAACACTCAGTACAAAGGTGTGTATGCTGCCTGAAGCACATTCTGAGATTTTTTTCAAGTAGATTGCCCCTATTAGTACTGGCATCCGATGTACGATGTTGAGACATCCGTCCTTGCCATCCTTCAGATACGAACACCCAAAAATTCGTCCACCGGGTGTCCTCCCCCCCCTCATGGTAAACAATCTAGCGTATATTCAACACCGTACTGCCTAGCGGCGATGCGTGTTTCTGCTTGACGTGCAGCGCTTGCTGCGACTTCCGACACCCACGCCCCCATCGGGAGAATGCCACCCTAATCACCGGAAACGGGCAGTCGAGTTGACAAGAGCCTCACGCAGCATCTTCCTCTCATTTTTTGATGTATCCGACGAAGCTCAGAACACTGTAGTTCCACAAGCCGCCGAACGTGGGAGTACAAGAGAGCATCCGAAATGTCTTCCCGAACCTTCGATATTGCAGGTCCCCACGACTCTTACACCAGGTATTGCCTCAGCGAGATAAACCAGTCGTTTAGCTGTGAGTGAGGAACAGTCTGTGCGAGTGTGCACCCATCCGTTTTCAGCGCTATGGACTTTCCTAATTTGTGTCACGGACAACAGCGGGGATAGAGTGGAAGGGGACAAAACCATAATGGTTTATTTATTCCCGAGGCCGCAGTGAGCCCTGGAGATAAAATATTTACGCCATTATTTTTTTATTGCCGAGCGGTTGCCCTACAGCATAACAGGAAGTTTTAAAGGTACGACATTGCGCCTATTCAAGATAAAATACAAGAGGGGGTTGCTGTTATCCCCATATCCAATGCTTAAAGGGGTCATGAAGGGATTTCCAAGAAAATTGTGTTCTGTGTACGCCTATAAGCGTGGAAGAATAATAAACAAATAATGCACACCCGTTTTGTTGCCCGATGTCGGCCAATAGGAAAGCAAATGCAGTTACGGTTTCACCGAGGCTTTGCTCCTCAACTCGTGAAGTGACGTTTCAGTAAGTCAGTAAGAAGCCAATCATAGTTCTCCCACATCAGCACAATATGTCAGCATAGAGCGGGCTTGCAAAGGGTCAGATAAAGCTACAACATCGGCGCCATGATGGAACTCGCCTGCAATTAAACCGCAGACTCCTGATTTCTGCCACTCCTGATTTCTGCCACGACTCATCAACATGATCGAACTTTCAGTCAACAGCGCGGACGAGTGTCGCAGGCAGAAGTAAACACTTTTAATTGAAACTCGGCATTCGTGAACTATTTACGCTGTTTCACACCAGTCTAAACTGTCGTTTTACCAGCCGATATTCTTTCACAATTTGCTAACGTCTCACGTAGTCTGTAATGTGAGTTGCGCGAACGTAAAACTTCTGACGTGACGAGATAAATGACCGAACACTTAAAATGAGAAGTTATTACGTAAACACGTTTATCGAAGGAAGTTCTAGTAGTCGGAACTTAAAACCCTACTGTCATTTACCCATCAAGTGCAAAAATAACTAGCGAGAAGCATCGATATATCGCCGAGGCGCCAAGTCCCACCATCACGCAGTTCGACAATTGCTTTCCTGTTTCCTGATATAAACAATGCTGTTAATGTTGTTTGGTTGATTGTATACGCTCCCCTTTGGCTTACTGGAGAAGCGTTCAACAGTAAGTTGGCGGTTAAATACTGCATTGACTAGAATTTATGAAAACACCACATACGTCTGGGCTACACATGCAAAGAGGCTTTTAAGCAGCCGTTTTCCGCCGTGCGCGCTTCCCACGTCGATAGTGTAATGGATAGAGTGTCCGACAAGGCCACCCGTAGCGTTGGGCTGGCCCGGAGGCCGCAAGTTCGAATCACAAACGGTGAACTTTTTTTTGATTGAGTGGCTTTGTGCAATTTCGTTCAAAAAAGGTAAGATTCCGAAGAAAACTCGGCAAATGAACCTGAAATTCAGCCGGGAAACTGGCTACAAACTGTAAAAACAGCCAGTAGGTCTGAGTTCTGCTGCAATGGTGGCCAGATAACTGCACCGATCACGACACCAATCACGGGGATAGAAAACTGTTTTTGGCAACAAATTAGGGAAGAATTATTTTTAAAATATCGGGTTTGCAGCTTTGAAGAACAATATACAGAATGAACGCTGAACGCGTTGAACTCTCGAATGTACTTGACGTGACATCACAATAGTTGCGGTGCCGACCAACGACGCGCGCATGGCCACTGAGGGATTCGCCTCAAAACGAGAATTTCAAAGGTGCCTCCTAAATTCCAGCAGCCACGAATTGTGGAAATATTTGGGATTTAGGTTCTTAAAAGGTAGTTCAAGCAGGCAAAATTAAGTAAAGACAAATGCATTTTCTCTTCCCGAACCCTTTAAGACGTGAAGGTCTCCCATGATGGAGTCCTGCTGATCGGAGGTGTTACATTCGGGCGTTTCGAAGCCCTGAGCAAGTCCAGAGCAGATCTTCAAGGTCCGCTTCTGACGGAGGATTTACACAGAAGGGGCATGTGCCCTAGAATTTGGACACACTGAATACATTCGTGGATGGCGTGCCCTCGGAAGGTGGCCGATATTGAGGTGGTGGAAGAACTTTCGCGAGGAGGCCCCAGTAAAGCATTACTCGCATAGCAGTGAGGAGATGCTCCAACGAATGCTGCTCCTCCAAGGTTACGAGTGCCGCTGTGATCTATTTGTGGATACCGGTATGCCTCAGACCATGGATAAGGCTCTCCGACATGGCAAGTCACGTGGATAGGTGTACGCAACCACAGCAATGTAACGAAGCGCGATGAAAAGAGTCCGGCTGGTCGGAACTACAATAAGCGCTGTACGACCACCTCGAGATGTATGTTCACCAAATCTGCACTTCATTCCTCCAGACACCAAAATAGGTTGGAGCGATGCATGGGTTCATATGTTGAACACCAAAGGAAGGCGGCCTATAACCGGTGGTTTGTTGATGGAAGTGGCGTCGACTGTAGTTGCGTGCTCCGTGCAACATGGCCGCGCACACGTGAGTGTTAAACAGTGTGCCATTAAAAAATGATGATTTGCCTCGTCACTCCTGCCTGGAGTTTACTCTCGGCAGCCGCCCGTTTCCCACGCCATCTTGACGCATGCCTTCTTCAGGTCAAGATTTACACCGAGATGATTACCGACAGTCTCCTTCCAATCGAGGCCGAATAGGTGTCGGGGTTTCTGCCATTTCCACTGGCGGAGCTCACAGCCATCCGGAAAGATTTACAGGCACTAACGCTGGCTATACAGCGCGCCCCACTAGGTTTCAAGCTGCATTTTTATACGGACTTCACGGCAGCTATACGGGATTTACAGCGAGTATCCAATAATTGCACTACCTCAAGGGACATCTACACCCTACTAGACTTGTACCGCTGCCCCCTCAGGCTGTAGTGGGTTCGTCTGAATACGCTCCCCGCTCAAACTCCAGCGGATAGGGATTGTTATCTTAAGTCTATTCCTGTGCCGCTGCCAATGCTTACAGCCAGATCATTCAAAGAATTCTCCAACGGAAGGAAGATCTACGTCGTGCCACAAGTGCCCTCATCTCACCGTGTGGAACGGACCTCCCCAGTTCACTTTCTCACTGGAAAGATGATTTGCTACGAAGATCTTGCGTTGGAGTAGCGCTTTGACCAGCTGAAACCCAGGCGTGCCCACCACGTTATCATGCCCCATTTCATGACTCCTGCCCCTTCTGCACAGGTCCTGCCTAACAGACTGATGTGGATCATCTAATATGGCCGTGTCCTTCACTAGACTCAGTCAGAAGTCGGCCCTTGGGAGGCACAGGCCCATATCCTGGAAGATCCCCCGATCTCCAGAGGTGGCTCTTGGAACCCTACCACTTCTCTCTTCTTGCCATCCTGCAAGAAACCGGTACCTGTATATATCTGTAAATAGGTTACTTTTATGGCAACGACACATTCTACCAGGAAAAAAGGCGTCAGGGTTTGCGAACTCATTAGCCAAGCCAATCTCCTTCTGTCTTGGCCATGTTTACTTCTGCCCGCGAAGAACGGCAGACGCGACGAGCCACCTCAGCTACCTCGCTCGCCTGCGCCGAGGATGTGCAGAAGTAGCCCAAATCATCCGCATAGGCCAGGACTCGCAATTCCTCCTCCCTGTGAACGAGGTCTTTGATTGGGTTTGACGCAGTGATTATCCGCCAGAGTGGTTCGATGTACAGGGCCGAAAGCACTGGTTACATTGGGCAACCGTGATACACTGATCTGTGTACTGAAATGGGGACTCCAGGCCCACTGTTTAAGACAATACTGGTTGTAATGTCGGTGTAATAAGTTCGAGCACTACGACCCCAGTCCCTCAGTGACGCAGAAGCGTAAGCAAGTACGGGGGGTTTGCTCAGGCGAATGCTTTCCTCATATTAAGTTGGAGTACTGTCTACAGAGCCCAGCGCTGCTGCCTCGTACGCCCTCCCCACACTGTGTAGGTTGATGATATCAGAGCAGCCCATGAAGCCGCAGGTCTGACCTTTCCGTACCATGCCACCCACTGCCGCCTGAAGTCGCTTGGACAAGGCCTTTTTGAGTATTTTGCAGTAAGCTTATGACTTTCGCGCGATGGTGCAGAAGTAATTCACGTCCGGGGTAGATTCTCTTAACGATGATTCTGCTGCCCGGATAGATGTCGAGCGGAGTTTTTCTTCAGGTATGTCTTCAGAGACACTTGCGAGGATGGGGCTAATTTCTTTGCAGAACGTTGAGTAAAATTGTCTGGTCTACTTCAGAAGGTTTGATGGGCGCGTTTGTTGCTTCCCTAATATCGTCTGCCACTTTCGAGATAGGTTGCCATATTTTCTCTGGTACGGGTTCGGGCTCTTTGTCTGTGCTGAAGAGCCCAAAAAAGTAGATGGCGAAGGCTGAAGCTACATCCCCACTGTCGGAGGCCAGAATGCCATTGTTGTTAACGAGTCTAATGTTTGTGTGTTTTTAAGAACCCGTCCGCTGTCGAAGGCTCCAAAGAGTTTTGACAGTTGTGCCTCGTACTCAACCTGCAATTCCCTACTGCAGACGAGGGCTCCGCAGAAGCGCCGCTCCAGTTCATTCCTGCATTCTTGTGTCGCCAATAGGTTGTCCCACGGTAATTCGCCTGGCTGCTCGTCCTTGACCTCGATGAGCCTGCGAAGGCTTTCAGAAAGGTTGCGCTTCTTGGCTCTACTTTCAGCAGCCTCCATACTGCTCTGAGGGACGCATCAGCACGCATTTGTACAAGTTTTAAATTTTAATTTACACACTCCGTCGTTGCTTTGTGGTGCTACTAGGGTTATCCTCATATACATCGATATGGTCGTTGTCCTCCTGCAGGAAATAAATGCGACGTAGCGCTTGGCGACAGCGCTGGCTTTAATTTTTTGCTAAGGCAACTGCGCCTGCAGGGGACGCTTGGCGGTCACCGCAAAGCGCACTCTCAATTGCGCTCCGCATTTTCTCAGTATTTCTTTCTGCAACACCGAACTTTGGGATTGTACAACATCTCCGCTGTTAAAACGCGGACATTGATCTGGCCGTAAAGCGTGATCCAGGTGAACGCGCGCAAGGAAAGGGAAATGTGCATGTATTAAGAGGCGTGGAGTATAGGCTTTGAGGAAGGCCGACAGAGCACGTGCCGGAAAAGGGGGGTAGCTCTAGCTAGCGTAACGGTATTCCGGGGGGCGCTGTCGAAGGCCTAGGTTAAACTGGAGATGGGAGCAGCCGCCATGGTAAACCAAACATTCAAGAGAAGGTTAATGCGTGGGCAACAACACTTTCGGCTACACATCCTTGTCAGTTCTGAACACTGACCTTTAAATGTGTGGAGGCATGGATCAGCACAAGCTAGCACTTCTAACGAGCTACATGACCCTCACAGCGCGTTTGTGATTTTAGAGAAACAATTTTAATCTGGCAAAATATAGCGCTACTGTAACACCAAATGTGCAATTAAAATCTTTTTATATATGCGAAGGCCTGTGCACATCTAGTTAAAAAAAGTCATTATTTTTACAAAATAAAAGGTAGTACATTTATGTAGAAGTTTGCGTATATGTAGGCAAGAGCGTAATCGACTGAATATTGGTGTCAACGCTTTTGTGCGAAGTATTGTGCAGTTTGTAGGTGAACTACATTTTGCCTAAGGAACGCATGCAATGGGTAAGATTCGTTCAACGGTCGATTAAATAAGCGAAATTGTGATACTTGATTCGAGCGTGGAAGTCTAGTACACTGTTTTAAGAACTCGCGTTTTGGGCCGGAGAAAAGAAAATTTTACGTTGTTGTCTCAGCGAGCGCGAATCGGGGAGAGTGCGCTGGACGACATAAAGAGCAGGGCCAGGGGATGCTTGTAAAAGGGGCTCTGAAAAAGGATGACACCACGCACATCGGGAAAGAGAAACAGCAGGTGGTAATGCGGGCTGGCCTCTGCCGCACGTGCATTAGGAGTAGCCTTGAAAGCTGAAGAAACCGGTGGGGGTGAGTAGGAGGATCGCGGCACTGGCGAGCGAGAGTAACTAGCTGCCGAGTGTGATGTCAACCAGGCTGGTCAGTTCGTGATGGGCGTCGTCACAAAGATTCACAGAAAGTTCGAAAGCACATTAATAGAATATCTACGCAGGCTTTCCACTTCCCATTTTTACGAAGTCATCAACGTTTCTGTATTTTTTTCTTTTGTTTTTGTGCCATTATTCATCATGGAGTACCAATTACCCAGCTTACAAGATTTCTGTACACGCATGTACAAGGTAAGCGGTTACTTCTACCTCTAAGCACGTCCACTCATTTTGACCAAGTAAATACCATCTCTCATATTGGCGCACAAAAAACAAGATTAGTTCAAATTTTTCGCCTCCCGACATTCCTTTTCGGGGCAAAGCACCTTAGGTCCTCGCTCGGTCTAGGGATCGGCGTCCGTGTACACAGTGTTGCGCATGCGCGAGGAGCATTGGATTGGATTAAAGTGGATATAATTGTATTCTTTTGAAATGGATTGGATGTGGGTTGGATTGGATTGAAATGAAAGGGCTTTGATTGCAACGAATTGAATTGAATCGGATTAGATTTTAATTGTATATACTGTACACACGCGTTGTCACTCATTTACATGCGTGAGTGGGCAATGCCACAAGTGATTTACGGTATGAACGATCCCCAGTGCACAGCCCACTCGTAATGAGTCACTTTTTGGAGATGCGGGAATTTTTTGTCTCCTCACCCTGGCGCTTTGGGAAGTTAGTGCCTGCGCAAAGGTAACAGGATTCACAAATTTTACTGACGGAATAAAATAGCCTACCTTGCATCCCACCAGCATAATTTGATCGCTTGAAATTTCTTTTACTTACTTTTTTTCTTTTCGGCACGTTTTAGGAATGATTTTAGTCTTTCGATTCGCGCAGTGGATCGCTGTACTTATAGAACCTCGGTCTGTCAAATGGGGTGATGTCAGAGTTACAGTGTCATTGACATGGATGTGATATTTTTGCTAAGCTACTGAAGTCGATTTGCACGTCGTCTTTATGTTTTTCCAAAGCTCCCGTGCAGGTGTCTTTGGAAAATGATGAAATTAACGTCGGCGGGGATTTTTAAAGCGCAGCTTTGTTGCATTATTCGTGGCAACCGTCCACATCAATACGCCCTAAAGAAAACCAACTTGCTCCGATAATGATTACGAACGTAGGTGAGAGGAACGATGGTTGAAAGGCGAAGCGTTGTCTGGTTAAAGCCAACGTCTTCACCAAAGTCGAAGACCAAATTCTAAACTGTTGCGCCCAGAACGCAGTGCCGAAAAGCAAACTTCCAACATTAGTTTCCCCTAAGTCACATCAAGTACGTCAAGAAAAAATAATGTTCCCCTTGTCACAACTGATCCTGGGTACCTCGCGTTATGAAGGCGACGTCTATCCGGGCGCGTCTTTCCGATGTGGTCTAAGCAGTTTGACCCGGTGTGGTGACTCAGTGGCTAGGGCGTTGTGCTGGTGAGCACAAGTACGCGGGTTAGATTTCACGCCGTAGAGGCCCCTTTCTGAGGAGGCGGAAAGCAAAACGCCCGTATGACCGAGATTTCGGCTAACGGTGAATATCCCCAGCTGGTCAAAAGTAATCCGAGCCCGCCCCTAGGGCGCACCTTGTCGCCTGCCCTGCGTCTTGAAACTTACAATCAATCAAATCAATCTAGGCAGTTTGAATGTTACTCTTTAACTTTGAATCATGTAACAAGGAACGAAGCTTCCCGCTTTCACCTTCTTCTTCGTCTGAAAATGCATTTGATTTCTTTTACTCAGTTCAGAAAGTGCAACCTTTACTCACCTGGTGGCGCTTGAATCGTTCGATAGAATATTCGGAAGGCATGGGTAGTGGAGGACACTGTATTTCTGCTAAACATTTTTTCCTTTCATAACCAACTGTAACACTTTTGGGCAGTGTAATATTATAAATGAACCCTTAAATACCTGATGACGATTACACTGATTGCTCATTAGACAGATTGTTTTCTAGAAATTACAATAATTTAGCCAAAATTTCATAAACAAAGGAAGTAAAACTCCTTGGCAGATACGGTTATGTAGGCTAGCATGAGAGATTAGCTACTTCCTGTGCCGCATATTCAGCATATTCGCCAAATAACTCAATATCTTTCCTAAATAAATTACATATATTTGATCTCAGGTGTACCTGCAGTTTTGTTTCCGCTCATAATGGGGTATGCAGACACAAGGGCCAACGTTTATAGGAGATTCAAAAGGTTCTCCCTATATACACCACTTGTTAAGGTATCCTTTTATTTTTTTGCCTTGAATGCTGAATGGAGGGAGAAGCGGGTATGTTTTTGAAGCCTGTGTTTGCGTGCGTGACCCCGCTTGATTGCGGTGGGTAGATACATTACCATAGACAAGATAGGACCACAAGCGGGACGCCTGATGTGCTGTTCATCAAATACAAATGTACTTCCAACAGCCTGGGAATGGAATAAAACGCCCAAATCCAACCTTCCCCATTCCCGCAGCCGTGAGAACTCGAGCTGGCCAGCTGACGGTGCGAGTACTAGAAATGCCTCACCGCTCACGCAAAGGCTACTCCGAAGGCTTACGGCAATCTGGAATAGGAAATCCCATTCCAATTCCGTTTCTTCCTTCCCCCTTCCCGCGCAAGGCTTGAACAATAAAAAAGGTGCGCCATTTTTATTCCTTGTTACAAATAAAGGACACATAACAACTACAAGTTTGAAATAGTTCAATTGCATGTTCCCTCATTGCTTTGCGCTGTGCTCGCAGGAGTAATCGTCATTTGCATCGATGTCGTCGGGTTCCTCGTGATGAGCATTATAGGCGCGGTAGCGGTTTTTCACAGCGCTGGAGTTCTTTTTTAAGGGGCTAAGCCCCTTAGGGTCTCGGGCTGTCGGTGTCTCCTGTTATCGCCGATGTTGCATATAGCCATGGTATAAAACAACGGGACACCTGCTTTCCAACGCGTGCCGCTGGAGCGTAACTTGTATTAAAAGAACAGACCAGGACACTTGTTGTCCAAAACCCCACGCTAGGACGTTTTATCTCCACGGGCAAAAGCGCCAATTAAAAAAAACACACACCGGGGCATTCGTTTTCCAACGCCGCGCGATAGAATGCTTCGTCCTTCAAAGACACCAGAGTTTTACAGCAAAGCTCTATACCTGAACCCCCATTGATTTCATCTCCGGGAGCAAAAACGCAAATTCTCCATGAGAGCACTCACCGTTTTTACCTTAGTGGTCACGGCTCGGGATTTTTAATAAAAGCAGTCAGTCTTCTAGTAGTAAATGCATAAAATGTATATACGCATACGTAATTTCGGGTCCGCAAAATTTTAACAATAAAATAGCCTTACAAATCACGTTGAACGAATTCACATAAAAATTATTGTTGGCCTTCAACGGAATAAGCAGATGTTACATGTCATGATCAAACATTATCACTCGTGACAATTTTCGAAGAAAAAACTGCTTCGTTATCACTTTTTTTGTATTCCTAAAACCACTGCCCGTACTGGGGACGCTGGGTGGTTGGCATGAGGCACTCGTTTACGAGCGCAACGCATTTCTTTGTATTTTAATGCAAAACCGAACTTAAGGCTTGTAAAACAGCACCGCCATTAAAATAGTAGAAGTTGAGATAGGCCAGAAAGGTGATGTGGGGGATCGCACGCCAGGAATAGGAAATCACTGTATCTGAGAACGGTAGGAGAATGGCTTTAAGGAAGGCCTACGTAGCACGCACTGTGAAAGTGTGATAGCTCTATATAACGAGACAAGATTCCGGCGACACTGTCACTCTCTGACATAGCGGGGTTAAGAGCAGCCACTGGTGTTAGGAGGACTTTTCTTAAGAAGTTAGCAGATGAGCCAACTAGGCTTTCGCCTACAAATCCTTAATAGTTCTGAGCCTCCCGCGCTTTTTTTGTGGTACACCGTATCAGCAAAACGTTAAAATTGTAAAGAACCAGTTGCGGCTTAAAACTTATTTTATGGGGTCGCGGGAATAATTTTAACATGTGTAATAAATCGCTATAAACAACCAATGGTGCAAATAAAATGTCTTTATATATCAATACCACATGTACACATCAGCAAAAAAAGAAATAAATATTTTTTCAACTCTTAGAACCTGCATTTTTCTTGGCGTTTACGTAGCCAACTTCACAGAGTTTTAATTGTTGTTATCAGCGAGTAACACTGAAAACGCCCCTAAAATTCAGCTACTGCTCGTCAGAAATTTGAAAAGTGTCGTTTGTTTGGCAGTGTGGTTCATACAATGGTCCATTGGGGGCCCATGTAGACATTATCTGTAGCAATCATGCGTGTTTTAAGCGACACAAGAAACAACGTGGCACACCAGTATTTCCCGTTGTCATCCGAGCGATCGCGAACCGGCAATCGCGTGCGCGGAAAGAACAGCGCGATGAAAACATGGTTGCAGAAGGTGCTCCTAGAAATAACAACGCAGCGTGCATCGGGAAAGAGAAACGCAGGCCATAATGAGTGTTGGCCCCTGCTGCACGTGCAATAGGAGTGGCCTTGAGAGGTGAAGAAACCGGCGTGGTGAACAGGAGGCCCCTGGCAATGGCGGTCGAGCGGAACTAGCTTGAGAGAGTGCTGTTAATGAGTCTAGACTGGTGGGGACGGGCGGGGCCACAAAGTTCTACCTGAAATTCAACAGCACATTAACAAAATGTACAACTAGACCTTCCCCTTCATATTCTTAGGAAATTATGAACGTTTTTGGGATTTAAAAATAAGTATATTTTCAACTTGTGGATGCGGCAAAAAGCTAAAGAGACACTGCAACAATTTGTCTACTTTTTTTTAAAATCTGAAATGCTCTCACAACGTACTCCACTAACCAATTCATTACCTACCGAAGTACCAAAGCGAAACTTTCGCGCTCTAGGCCCACTTGACAACTTCCACGACGTAGTTTTCTCCCTGTCCCAGTCTTGGAATTGTTCTGCCGCACGAAATCAGCCATTACAGCCCTGTAGCGGCTATTGCCCGCTTTCCTTCAGTTTCAGCAATGAACGCATTCGGCAGCTATTAAAGACAAGCAACAAAAGCTAAGTAGAAATGCATGACGGATAGTTCGGGCTGCGACGAGAAAATCGCGCACAGCCGCGACATGATCGCGGTAAATTTAGCCTTCAAAATGCTTCCAGACGCGAAGGGAAGAGTTAAAGCCTATATTGCAAGTGTTGCAGAGTCCCTGTAACAAGACTTTGCAACTCATTTCACCAACCTATACCGTCACTGGAGAGGAAGGAAAGACCGAAGCAGCTCCATTACAGGCGTAGCTAACAAATAAGTCACAGCCATCGACAATGACCTAAAACAAATTATTAAAAGACAACTTTAGCTTTTAGAATGCTTCCAGAAGCGAAGGAAGCACTGGTCATGGTCTATCGAAGGAAAGAGTGATAATGTTTGTTCGAAAAGTTGAAAACGCTACTCTTCCAACAAACACTATCACTCTTTTCTTTGATGAACCGTTACCTCTGTGACCGGGCTTGGTTCTTACAATTTTTACGAATGGAAAGCCAGTAGGGAAGATGAACACAAAATTGTCTGTGTTTGGCTAATAAACTGGCATGCAGTTGTGCTCAGAAGTAGTCCCGAGCATTAAGGTTTCAGGTCGATGGAGGGTTAAGAGCTACGTGTATACGCCGACCTGCTACTCCTCAGCACGGGTGCACGCTTCCGCAACAAGAGGCCCTACGAATAAGACACAGAAGAGAGAAGTCTTCCACAACTTGCAGCAGAAGATGAGAAGTAATTGCCAATAAGAATTGCCTATTTTTGGAAAGAAACAAACGTTCTCGAGCAGCCAAATTTCCTGGGGTCCAAAATCTTGATAATGTCGCTTCTCCTGAACCGAGCTGGATGTATCCAATTAGTTGAGGTGGAGAGCACAGTGACACAGCTTGGTAACATTAATAAGCATTCATCGGCCCAGTTCGTTTAAAACCGCCATAAATGGGATAAGGCGATCCACAAATACAGCCCTATATGTTGACTAACTGGCCAGGGTACGGGAGGCACTCACTTTTTCCACGCTTTTCATGCATAAAATAATACCTTGGCTTTAAATGACTGTACTCCGCAGGCTCAAGTGCCACTCACTTTTTTAACGTTAATAATTGTTTATATTTGTACGAGCATTGCTTGTCAGTTAGCTTGATTTAAAGAGAAGCTGCGTTCCAGAGAAACAACCCATTTACAAAAAAAAGTTTGGCAGGCTGTCATTGTATTTACTCTGAGCACTGGGCCAGGGTTGGTAACTGCACGGAGATGGTTACAACGGAAACCTTTTCGGAATTTTTCTTAAAAAAACGTGGTTCGGGTCTGGCTTTAGGAGATTACCACAATGTGAGTCATTATTCACATATCACAGGTACCAGGTCGCACAGGTAGCAGGTCCCAACAGGCCACCCACTTTTTTGCTCATTAAACATTTTCCAAACCTATCTACAAACTGTCGCAAAGCCCGCTTTTTCTAGTGGTTGAGACGCACCGCCAAATGGCTTGCACCAAACGATTGTGACCACTATACGTCATATCCCCTTGAGCTTCTTCCTTAATTTTATGTATAAACGGAAACAACAACGGCAATGGCGATGGTTTGTTTTGTTGCTGTGGGGTGAATAAGCAACGAAGACGACGCTGACAATTGTTATGACAACAGGTAGGCATCTTGGTCAACCATTTTTTTCATCAAACACAACAACGATGATGGACAATGACTACAATTACGGCGGAGTATATTTGTGTCTTTGTTCAATTCCCGGTGCCG
Source organism: Haemaphysalis longicornis (assembly GCF_048455015.1). NCBI lineage: Eukaryota > Metazoa > Arthropoda > Arachnida > Ixodida > Ixodidae > Haemaphysalis > Haemaphysalis longicornis. The sequence goes on from NW_027526276.1 coordinate 5,566,001, forward strand.
AAGGACGCGGCGGAGTAAATGGAAGTGATCGTTTTGCGCCTGGAATGAACGACTGAGCCTGCGACCCATCTGGCAGCCCCGTAATAACTAGAGAAGCCATTCTAACTGGCTGTACTAGGGAGCTCCTGTTGTAACAAAAGTGCAACACGGTAATGTCTATGCCGAGCGCCTGAGTATCCTCGCGTCATGTTGAAGCTATAGGAGTATTAAGAAAAAATACAACTACGTTGATTTTGAGAGACCTAACTTCGGGAAATAACTCAGGTGCAGCAACGTAAGATGTCGATTAAACGGGAAATACCAGAATATATATATATATATATATATATATATATATATATATATATATATATATATATATATAGGTTGCAGCGATGGCGTAGAGGTAGAACACCCGCCTCGCGTGCAGAAGGCCCGTGGCTCGAATCCCGGTGCCGGACAATTCCCACCGGATTAAAAAAAAAAAAAAAAACAAATCCGCGTATTGATGGAATTGCACAAAGGGGCTTGGGGTGCGGCCTGACCCCGGCGACCATTGCCGGTAATGCACTCCCTCACCAGAGCAGGATTGGCCACCCTGGTGTAGTAACGGCCACAACCTCCCATGAATACGCCAACTAACCCTCGGCCCTCAGTCCCCAGCGGCTGCGAAGCAACTGACCACGGCGGCGGTCAGACCTGTGACGCAGCAGAGGGTGCTAAGAATCACTGGATCCGGACAGGCCGCCAATGGAATCTGAACCTGGCAACGCTTAACGTGCGAACCTTATCTAGCGAAGCAAGTCTCGAGGTGTTGCTGGAGGAATTAGAGGGCATCAAATGGGATGTAATAGGGCTTAGCGAGGTTAGGAGGGCAGGCGAAGCCTTTACGGTGCTGAAAAATGGACACGTCTTATGTTACCGTGGTCTAGAGGACAGAAGAGAACTGGGAGTGGGATTTCTAGTCAATCAAAGCATAGCTGGCAACATAGACGAATACTACAGCATTAACGAAAGGGTAGCAGCTCTTGTAATTAGGCTGAATAAGAGGTACAAGCTCAAGGTGGTGCAGGGCTACGCGCCCACATCCAGCCACGACGACCAAGTAGTGGAACGCTTCTATGAAGATGTGGAATCGGCAATGGCTAAAGTAAAAACGCAGTATACTGTAGTTATGGGGGACTTCAATGCTAAAGTAGGCAAGAATCAGGCTGGAGACAAGGCAGTTGGGAACTATGGTCTGGGCTGTAGAAATAGCAGGGGGGACCTACTAGTGGAGTTTGCAGAACGGAATAACCTACGCATAATGAATACCTTCTTCTGTAAACGGGAGAGTCGGAAGTGGACCTGGAGGAGCCCGAATGGGGAGCACAAAAATGAAATAGACTTCATATTATGCGATAACCCTGGCGTCGTGCAGAATGTGGAAGTGCTCGGAAGGGTAAGGTGTAGTGACCACCGCATGGTAAGATCTCGAATTAGGCTAGAGTTGAGGAGGGACCGCAACAAGCTAGTACGAAAGAAGCCGATAAATGAGCAAACAGTAAGACGTAAAGTAGAAGAATTCAGGATCGCGCTGCAGAACCGATATTCCGCCCTTAACGAGGAAGCCGAGCTTACGACACAAGAAGCCAGCGACAACCTTACACGCATTCTCACGGAGTGTGCAGTAGAAGTCGGGGGCACTATGGCTAGACAGGATACTGGTAAACTTTCACAGGAGACGAAAGATCTAATCAGGAAACGGCAAACCATGAGAATCTCTACCGCAGCTGACAGAATAGAACTAGCAGAGCTCTCGAAGTTAATCAATAAGCGCAAGACAGCTGACATACGGAAGTATAATATGGAGAGGATCGAATACGCTGTAAAGAACGGAGGTAGCCTGAAAGCAGTAAAGAGACGTCTTGGCGTGGGGAAAAATCAGATGTATGCACTTAAGGATAAGCAAGGCAATGTCATCACAAATAGGGATAAAATAGTCACAGTGGCCGAGGAGTTCTATAAGGATCTGTACAGTAGCCGGGACATACAGGATAATGCCGAACGAGACAGTAGCTCAGAGGAGATAGACATCCCACCAGTAACGACCGAAGAAGTAAGGAAGGCTTTGAAAGAAATGAAAGGGGGCAAAGCACCTGGTGAGGATCAGATAACAGCAGACCTCTTGAAGGATGGCGGAGAAATTGTACTTGAAAAGCTGGCAAACCTGTATACGCAATGCCTAATGACCGCAATGGTACCGGAATCTTGGAAGAACGCGAACATCATCCTAATCCATAAGAAAGGCGACATGAAGGACTTGAAAAACTACAGGCCGATCAGCTTACTGTCAGTCGTCTACAAGGTATTTACCAAGGTAATCGCTAACCGAATCTCTGCAACCTTAGATTTCAGTCAACCTAAAGAACAAGCACGGTTCCGTAAAGGTTATTCAACAATGGACCATATTCACACGATCAATCAGGTGATAGAGAAGTGCGCTGAGTATACTCAACCCCTATATATAGCCTTCATAGATTACGAGAAAGCATTTGACTCGGTCGAAACCCTAGCAGTCATTCAGGCATTACGGAACCAGGGGGTAGAAGAGCATTATGTAAGAATACTAGAGGATATCTATAATGGGTCTACAGCTACCGTCATCCTCCATAAGGAGAGCAGTAAAATACCTATAAGAAAGGGTGTCAGACAAGGAGACGCAATCTCTCCAATGTTATTCACAGCATGCTTACAAGAAGTATTCAGAACGTTGGATTGGGAACAGGTGGGAGTAAGGGTTAATGGAGAATACCTCAGTAACCTCAGATTTGCTGATGACGTTGCCTTGCTAAGTAACTCGGGGGACGAATTGCAAAGCATGCTTTCCGCACTGGGCGAACAGAGTACAACCGTGGGCCTGAAAATTAATATGCAGAAAACTAAAGTAATGATCAATAACCTCGGGACAGCACAGCAGTTTGAGATAGATGGCGAGGCAGTGGAAGTGGTAAGCGAATATATATACTTAGGCCAAGTTGTGACCCCAGATCCCAACCATGAGGCAGAGATAATTAGAAGGATCAGAATGGGGTGGGGTGCATATGGCAGACATTCTCAGATAATGAATAGCAGCCTACCATTGTCGTTGAAGAAGAAAGTGTATGACAGCTGCATCTTACCGGTACTCACCTACGGGGCAGAAACTTGGAGGCTCACTAAGAGGGTTCAACTTAAATTGAGAACGACTCAGCGGGCAATGGAGCGGAAAATGATAGGTGTAACATTAAGGGACAAGAAGAGAGCGGAGTGGGTCAGGGAGCAAACTGGTGTTAAAGACATATTAGTAGAAATTAAGAAGAAGAAATGGACTTGGGCAGGGCATGTAATGCGAAGGCAAGATAACCGCTGGTCATTAAGGGTAACAGAGTGGATCCCTAGAGAAGGCAAGCGCTGCAGGGGGCGGCAGAAAGTTAGATGGGCAGATGAGATCAAGAAGTTTGCAGGGATAAATTGGTCACAGTTGGCACAGGACCGAGGTAATTGGAGAATAATGGGAGAGGCCTTTGCCCTGCAGTGGGCGTAGACAGGCTGGTGATGATGATGATATATATATATATATATAGTATTAGTAAAGAGTCGGATACACAGCAAGAACAATAACAAACAATGTTTACTTACATAGCGGCAACGGGACTTGCCTTCATCAGAGTAAAGTTACATGATTTTGCTGTCGCAAACATTTTGAAAACATTTCTTATATAGGTTTGCATAAAACCGTGAGAAGGAGCGGAAAAGGTTTCGGAAAAGGAGAGTGTGCATGCAGTCAGGCTACGCCTATGTTACAACATCAACAAGCAAACAAACAAACAAAAAATAAATAAAAAAAAGGGGGGGGGGAGCGAGAGAGAGAAAAAGGGGTCGAGTTAACAACGCAGCGTTCAAGGTTGCACCATGACGGGTCAACGTATGCCGCGCGGGCTGCAAGTTCAGACAATGGGGGAAACTGGACAACCGCGGCTTGAAAAGAAAGGGAAGAGTATACAGTAAGGTATACAGTGGCTGGGGAGACTGGTTCGGGGGGAAGCGAAGATGGGTGTGCCCCCCGCGGATGAAGAGAATAGATAGGGGGCACAAAAGAGCATTTCACAGAAGCTAGCAATTGAACAGGAAATAGGTAGGGTCACAAAAGGTTAAACATGAATAGATCACAAAGAGTTAAACATTCTTAAGTGGTGGTGGGAACGAGGCCTCCTTCCCCAGGACAAATGGCATTGTTGAGCCGCATTAGGCTAATAAAGCTGCTGTATTAGGAGAGTTTCTGCGAATTCTGATGGCAAACTCGAGGGTAGGAATAATGAACGTAGTTATAAAAATTATGAAGCCGCTAATTTTAATCGAGGGATAAGCACGTTAGTTTTCCGTAACTTTCATTAATTCCAAGTGTGGCTGACCCAAACTTATAAATGAGATAAGATTCCCGAACCTCGCGGTCGTGGCGCATTTTGAAGACGGATTCTAAAATCGTTGCTTTAACATGTTCAAATGCATGCCCGGGACTGTTCACATGTCTTGACCGGGGCAAATAAGGGCAGCTTTTTGCATGAGAGCGGTGATTATTGAACCGTATTCGGAAGGGCGTTTCAGTTTGGCCGATATATTGTTGCCTACAAACAGTGCACTCTAGAAGATATACGACATTAGCGGAGTCACAGTTAAAGTTACCTTTTATATTTACGTAGTAGTCTGAAGCCGTGCTGGTGGCGGGCTGTGTAGTGGTCATGTGTGGGCATACTTTACATCGGGGTTTATAGCAGGGCATGAAGCCAATAGTAGCCGGTCGGTTGATACGAGAGTTAGTTAGAAAGTCACCTAAACTCTTACTACGATGGTAGACAACGCGTGGTGGTTCGGGGAATATGATTTTTATGCGGTCAATTTGCATTAGGATATTGTGATGTTTTTTTAACACGGTTGACACTCTTGGAGCGGAAGATGAGTGGGTTAAAACTAAGTTAGTTTGCGGGTTCCCATTCGGGGATTTTTTCTTACAGATTTTATTATGGTCTAATTGGTTGGCTCGCACAATATCGTCGTCGATAACTTTTTCCGGGTATTTTTTATTCACGTGGGCGGTCTTGAGTTCTCGACAGTTTGAGTCAAAGTCGGCTTGGTTTGAGCAAGTTCTCCTAAATCGGTGGGCTTGGCTGTAAGGTATTGCTGTCTTGCAGTGTCTGACATGGCTACTTCGGAAGTGCAAATACTGCCGCGTGTCTGTCGGTTTTCTATACAGTTTAGTTTGAAGCCGACCTTGGAATGTAGTAACGGTGACGTCCAGAAAGTTTACACTGTGTTCCGAATAGAAATCAGCAAGGGAAATACTAGGATGGGCTAGGTTAAATGCCTCAATGAAGGTGAGGAGCTCCGCCTCACCGTGTTGCCAGATCATGAATATGTCATCAATATACCTTTTATAGTACATTGGCTTTAAATTTTGGGTGTCAAGAAAGTTTGATTCGAGGTGAGCCATAAAGATATTAGCGTAGTTAGGTCCGATTCGAGTTCCCATTGACGTTCCGCTGACTTGCACGTAATGAACTCCGTCGAACTCAAAATTGTTAAGTTCAAGAATAAGCCTAAGGAATGTTTGGAGAGCAGAAGAATTGATGGGTTTGTCGCACGATGACTGCTCATACGCAAGGGATACAGCGGCGATGCCATCTTCATAGGGGATGTTAGCATACAGTGACGCAACATCAAGGGTGACTAGAAGGCAGTTATCAGGAATTTCAATTTTTGAGATGTCTGAGAGAAAGTCATTGGTATCCTTAATGAAGGAGGGAAAGCTGGGCGGAATGTCGCAAATGAGATTATCCACATAGCGCGAGAGGTTTTCGGTAACAGTGCCAATGCCAGAAACAATGGGGCGCCCTGGGTTGTTCACCTTGTGAATCTTTGGGAGAAGATAGAATTTACCGGCTACTGGGCTTAAGGGGATCAGGAAACGAGCCGTGGTTTCATTTATTGTTTTATTTTTAACAAGCTCAGCAAGTTTATCTTTGACAATTTGCTTATATTCTTGAGGGGGATCATTGGGTAGTGCTTTATAGAACGTCGATACTGATAGTTGCTTATTGGCCTCGTTAACATAGTCGGTTTTGTCAAGGATTACGATTGCGCCTCCCTTGTAGGCAGGTATAATAATTATGTCGGGACAGCTTGCGAGTTCCTCTAGGGCTTTCTTTTCGTTGGTAGTAATGTTGTGGTGGAAAGAAACTTGTGTTTGGTAGGCTTTTCGCACATGCGTTGGACAGCTTTGATGTACATGTCGAGGCTACTATCACGCTGTGTGGGAGGGGTCCAGTGCTTATAGCTAGGAAAGGTCTGCGAGCTTCTTCCGTCGCGGGGTGATAGTAGAAGTATTCTCGTATTCTTGAACGGAGCGGTGTGATGAGTCGTACCGGGCCTTCCGTTCTTTCTGGCTGGATTCGGTGCGGTCTCTGCCCACACGTCGACAGTGAGCGAGCCGTTGGGTGAACTGATCGTGAAAAGGCGAAATGGCGGGGATCGGAGCCGAGAAAAAGGCGGTGTCCAGAGCAAAAGAGGGGGGACGGCCGTAAACAAGAAAGAAGGGCGAGTAACCGGTGGTGCGCTGGACAGCTGAATTATATGCGAACGTCACGAAAGGTAGGATGATGTCCCAGTTGCGGTGGTCCGGGCTGACGTACATCGAGATCATGTCGGACAGAATGCGGTGGAAACGCTCGGTGAGCCCGTTCGTCTGTGGATGGTAGGTAGAAGTCGTTTTATGGATGGTGTCGGCCCCCCGAAGCACTTTCGCAAGGACGTGGGAAAGAAATGTCTTGCCACGGTCACTCAGCAGGACCCGAGGTGCGCCATGTCGCAAGATGATACTGCGTAATACAAAGTCAGCGACTTCTTGAGCACTACCACATTCAATGGGAGCGGTCTCAGCGTAGCGGGTCAAATGAGCCACAGCCGTCACAATCACGCGGAAACCATCGGTTGTTGGAGGTAGGGGCCCGTACAAGTCTATGCCTACGGCTTCAAACAGAACGTAGGGGCATGGAACTGGTTGAAGCAAACCGGCAGGGGGTGACGTCGATCGCTTGCGGTGCTGGGACGAATCACAAGAGGCCACGTATTGTGCGACACTGGTAGAGAGGCCGGGCCAGAAAAATCGACTGCGAATGCGATCATACGTCTTCTGAAACCCGAGATGTCCAGAAGTGGCATCATCGTGAAGCGCCTCGAGTATGCGTCGGCGGAGTTGACGGGGAGCAACAGGAACCCATTCATAGCCGGCAGGGTGGTGGTTTGCGCGCCAGAGAACTCCATTAATGACCCGAAATACATGAAGTTTACGTCGTAAGCAGGTATTGGGTGGCTGGATGGATCCATCAAGGTGGTCGATTAAAATGCGAGAATAAGAGTCTGCGCGCTGTAGCGTTTGCAGTTCGGTAGAGTCGGGTACGGAAGCGTGGTTGAGGGGGACCATAGGTAAACACGGCTGACTGGAGTTAGAGGAGGCTTGCAACACGGCCGGCTGCGACGTGAAGGATTGCGGGCACCGCGACAGTGCGTCGGCATCCAGATGCTTTTTGCCGGATTTGTACGTGATGGTGAAGTCGTACTGTTGCAGACGCAGCACCCAACGGCCTAGGCGCCCAGACAAATTCTTCATTGTCGATAGCCAGCAGAGGGCATGGTGGTCTGTGACGATGGTAAAATGACGGCCGTATAGGTAGGGACGAAACTTCTTAATTGACCAAACAACTGCGAGGCATTCTTGCTCGGTGATACTGTAGTTCTGCTCTGCTGGTGTCAAGGCGCGACTGGCGTACGCGACCACCCTTTCACGATGATGAGCGTCTTGCTGCAGGAGAACAGAACCAATGCCGCAGCCGCTGGCGTCAGTGTGCAGTAAAGTGGGTGCTGTCTCGTCAAAATGGTGCAGGACGGGATCGGACGTAAGGGCGTCTTTGAGGGCTTGAAAAGCTTCCTGGCACTCGTTAGTCCAGACGAAGAGCACGTTGGCTCGTAAAAGCTTGTGCAGAGGGGAAGCGATCATTGCAAAATTGCAAATGAAACGCCGGAAGTATGATGCGAAACCAAGAAAGCTTCGCAAATCTTTCTGTTGTAGTGACCGAGGAAAACAGATAACGGCAGCAGTCTTACCCTGGTCCGGGCGTATTCCATCCTTGGAAACCACATGTCCCAGCACTTTGATGCTCTTACTAGCGAAATGACACTTTTTAGTATTCATTTGCAGGCCGGCATTAGAAAGGCAAGTTAGCACGTGATCAAGGCGATCGAGATGCTGCGAAAATGTGGAAGAAAAGATTACCACGTCGTCTAGATAACATAGACACGTTTTCCATTTGAGGCCGCGAAGCACAGTGTCCATCATGCGTTCGAATGTAGCCGGGGCATTACAAAGGCCGAACGGCATCACATTAAATTCATAAAGGCCACCTGGGGTGGTAAATGCCGTCTTTTCTTTGTCCGCTTCGTGCATCGACGATTTGCCAGTACCCCGATCTAAGATCCAAGCTGGAGAAGTACTGAGCCCCCTGTAAACAGTCTAAAGCGTCGTCTATGCGGGGCATAGGATATACGTCCTTTCGCGTAATCTTATTAAGCGCCCGATAATCGACGCAGAAACGCACAGAGCCATCTTTTTCTTCGACCAGCACAACGGGCGATGACCATGAACTTGTAGATGGGCGAATGACTTTGCGCTTTAGCATATCGGCCACATTATCTTCAATTATCTTGCGCTCAGACGAGGAGACACGATACGGTCTGCGACGAATCACAGCCGAACCATATGTTTGAATTCGATGCTCTGTGGCAGTGGTCTGTGTAAGGCCAGGCGAATGCACGTCAAACGAAGCCCGGTGCTTGGACAGAAGATCAAGCAATAATTTGGTCTGGTTTGGTGTTAGGTCGGGACTGAGAGTGGCCGCGAGAATTGACAAAGCACCAGGCGAAGCAGACGCGGGCTTGTTTGAAGAACGCTGGCCAGAGGAAATGACTGCTGCAGGGCGGCTGTCGGCCACTGAAGCTATAGTAGTTCCATGTGACAGTAGTATTGGTAAATGTGTGGTGTTACGGGCAACCAAGGCTGCGGACCCACACACGAATCGAACAAGGCAGGTGGCAATGGCAATGCCTTGCGGCAAAAGTCGACTGCACGGAATCGCAACCACGTCGCTGTCGACAATTTCGTCTGATGTGACCGACAGAATCTCTTCGCAACCGGCCGCCAAAACGTGATCGGCATTCAATTTTAGTGTTTGCCGCGGTGCGTCCTGATAATTTGGTTGTTGGGTGTCGGCGATGTGGATTGTTGGTTGATGGCAGGAGATAACAGCCGAGGCAGAAGAAAGAAAGTCCCAACCAAGGATGAGTTCATGAGCACAGGGAAACAGAACTGCACACTGAATGTGATGGCGGACTTCTCCGATTAAAACACGCACGGTACAATATCCAAAACGTGTGATGTCAGTCCCAATAGCGCCACGTAAGCAATGACCAGTATACGGAGTCTTTAACTTGCGAAGACGTGAACACAAATCAGCATGAATTACAGAAATACTTGCTCCGGTATCAACTAACGCTTCCACTTGAATTCCTTCGACGAAGACAGACAACATATTAGACGGAAGTTCGGGAGGACTTGTGGACGTTCCAGGTGATGCAGTTTTACCTCCAAAAACTGCAGCATCTAGTTTTCCTGGTGCTGGTTGGAAGTATTGGAAACGGGACGAAGAGGAGACAAAGCGCGCTGGAAGGGCGAAGGGGAACAACGGCGAGAGGGCCGGGTGTCCCGCGGAAGGTCCCTGGTGTCAGGAGGCGGTGATCGGCGGGGAGGAGATGATGAATACGCATGCTGACGAGGAGAGTAGCTGTAGTAGTCCCGCTCGTAAGGGGCGTAGCCACGCCTCTTGTCTTGCTGCCGTCGACGGCAAAATCGAGAAATGTGTCCCCGGATTCCGCACTAGTAGCAGACAGGCCGGTCATCTATAGGACGCGGTGCTCGCCACGTTAAACGGAAAAACGGTGGAGCGCAAGGCGTAGAAATGGCGGTCAAGTGGCCGTGAGGAGTAGGAGGTGCAATGTGCTCTGTGGACACAGGTTGCATTGAAGCAGCTTTCGAGTATGTAGGCACGTGAAGTAAAGCAGGCTGGCTGGGCTGCGGAACGGTCACAGCTGCGAGCTCCTCTCTAATTATGTCACACAGCCCTTGTGCGTGGACGTCATTGACCGGATTGCTGTGATGACAGAGTGCATCGCGCTGCTGTAACTCTTCGCGAATGATGGCCCGAATCAAAGAACGCAGCTCTGTACTCCCAGAAGAGCCGATGCTCCAGGGATCGGGTTGGAGTCGGATAGCCTGAAGTTGGTCAAGGTGCTGACAAATGCTTCGCACATCGGCAACGGTAGCGGGATTTTGGATCGCCATAGCGTTGAAAGCAAAAGAGGAGACCCCTTTAATGATTTGCCGCACCTTGTCCGTTTCGGGCATATCTTTATCAACTCGACGGCACAGCACGAGGACATCCTCAATGTAGGAAGCATATGTCTTCTCCGCGTGATCCACCCGAGCGTCAAGTTTCTTCTTGGCAGCCAAGCGACCAGACGATGTACCAAATACCTTGCGTAACTCTTGGGCGAAACATGACCATTCATCGAAGGTGTCCCGATTGTGGAAGAAGCACGTCTTCGCTACTTCGGTTATGGAAAAAGCAACGTTGCGGAGTTTGAACGTGTCATCCCACCGGTTGTACGAACTCACTCGATTGAAGTGGTCGAGCCATCCTTCCACATCATCGCCCCGTAAACCAGCGAAGTCCGGAGGACCACGCTGGGGAGTGGTGATAGTGAAGGCAGGCTGAGCAGGAGCGGCTGCGTTGGAAGCACCACGGCTGCTTTCCTGCTGCATGGGGATGTCTGCCTCGGCAGTCGCCGACCTGATCGAAGCTCCAGCGGTGCAACCGAGGGAGGTAGACGGAGGAATCGAGCGCACCCTCCACCACTTGAGAGACAGAGCTCCGAGATGCTGAAGGACCACTTTTAATTAGGCTCCCGAGCACAGGCCACCGAAAGACGGAACTGTCCGGGGATGATGACGGTTATACACAGATGACAGTGGCGATGGGTTTGGATGGGTAGAAGGAACAGAGGGATTGACCCGCCGTGTTTCACACTGGATATAATAATGGTGATGTCACTTCCACGCATAAATATCACAACAGTACACCCCCAATGCCCACACTATATATATATATATATATATATATATATATTTATATATATATTCAGGAAGACGTCAAAGGCAGCCGTCACCCCGAAGAGACGTCGCAGAGTCAGGCGGAACGGCGCGTTTATTCGGAGAGGCAACCGAGAATACCAGCACGAGGAATGATGATGAGGATGGGTATGAGAAACAGATGAGGTGTGACATGGTGATAATAATGGTCCTGAGAAGCAGACAAAGTGCAAGGTGGATTGAACGCGAAAGTAGCCGGCACCTTCCATGTGTCCTTGAAGCGAGCACTATCATAGCGCGCACACAAATGCTCACACTTTTTCCCCCCACCGTGGAAGCGACCGCCTGGGAGCAGTCTTTCACGAAGTGCGAGGCGTGAACGGTTTCAGTCTAGATACGTGAACGATCTCCGTGACCCTATAGCGGCGGTCCGTTGGGGGAGAACAAGGCACGACGCGATAATTAACAGGGGATGTTTCTTCCAGGATGGTGTAGGGGCCAAGAAATCGATGTAGGAATTTTTCAGAGTCTGGGCTTGCGAATGGGCGTCCAAAGAAAGGCCTTATCGCCAGGTCGGAGCTGGACGGCACGATGCGTGGCGTCATAGCGAAGTTTGCGGTCGTGCTGGCAGGCTTCCGTGTTCAAGCGAGCAAGACGACGGCAGTGATTGAGACGAGCGATAAACTGCTCTGATAACGGACTTGACGTAGGTACGGGAGCAGAAAAGAAGGTGGTGTCGAGAAGAAAAGATGGTTCGCGGCCAAACACGAGGAAAAATGGCGAATAACCAGTGGTCTTCTGAACAGCGCTGTTGTAAGCGAATGTCGAAAATAGAAGAATTGCGTACCAGTTTGTATGGTCGGGCCGAATATACATGGAAATCATTTCGGATAGGGTACGGTGGAAGCATTCGGTTAGTTCATTTGTTTGCGGATGGTAGGCTGACGTGGTTTTGTGCACTGTGTTGGAGTAACGAAGAACTTCTTTAACAATGTTAGACAGGAAAGGCCAGCCACGATCACTCAAGAGGACTTTAGGGGCGCCATGAGGCAAGATAATTGCGCGCAAGAAGAAGTCGGCTTCCTCAGCAGCCCTACCGGAACGAAGGGGAGCTGTCTCTGCGTACCTAGTGAGGTGGTCAACGGCCGTCACCACACAGCGATATCCGGCAGTCGTGGTAGGTAAAGGGCCGTAAAGGTCGATTCCCACAGTTTGGAACGGTGCCGACGGGCAAGCAGTGGCTGTAGGATTCCGGCAGGAGCGGACATCGGGCACTTGCGCTGCTGGGACGAGACGCACGACGCAATGTAGCGGGCGACACAAGTGGCAAGACCATGCCAAAAAAATTGGCTGCGAGCACGATCGTATGTCTTATGTAAACCTAGATGGCCAGCTGTTGCATCATCGAGCAATGCTTGAAGTATCTTTGGGCGGAGGGAGCGTGGCGCAACAGGAACCCACCGGTACCCTGAGGGGTGATGAATGGAATGGTGAAGCACTCCGCCAAAAAGCCGAAATTGTTGAAGTTGATGGCGATAGCGGCTGTTCACGGGTGTTTTGGAGCCGATGAGCTGCTCTATAATTCCACGGCAGTAACAATCTGATTGTTGAAGCGTCGCCAAATTTGAGACGTCAGTTCGGATGTCGCCGACAGAAGGGATGGTACGTAGTGCGCTACGTGAGGTAGTCGAAGGAGGAACGTCAGTAGGATCTGGCGGACATCGGGAAAGGGTATCTGCATCAAGGTGCTTCTTGCCTGATTTGTAAATTACTGTAAAGTCGTATTCTTGAAGTCTAATTATCCAGCGGCCGAAGCGGCCGGTCAGATTTTTCTGTGACTGCAACCAGCAGAGAGCATGGTGGTCTGTTACCACTGTGAAGTGACGGCCGTAGAGGTATGGTCGGAATTTCTGAACCGCCCAAACAACAACGAGACACTCCTGATCGGTAATCGGGTAATTTTTCTCGGCGTGACTGAGAGAGCGGCTGGCGTAGGAAACTTCCCTTTCTCTGTGTTGATCATCAGTCTCCAAGAGAACCGCACCTAAGCCATGTCCACTGGCGTCCGTATGGAGAAGGACCGGATGGGACTCGTCAAAGTGGCACAGTACTAGACCGGAGGTAAGGGCTTTTTTCAACGCTTGAAAGGCGTCTTCACATTCTTCAGACCACACAAAGGGTATTCCTGAATGCATAAGCTTGTTGAGGGGGGAAGGCAGGGTAACGAAATTTCGGACAAATCGACGAAAGTACGAGGCCAGACCCAGGAAGCTACGTAGATTCTTCGTTGCAATGGCCGTGGAAAGTTGACGACTGCGACAATCTTCTCAGGGTCTGGGCGAATTCCCTACTTGCTCAGGACGTGTCCCAAAACTTTAATGCTTGGACTAGCAAAGCAGCACTTCTTAGTAATAAATTGAAGGCCCGCATTCGCAAGACAGGTGAGGACTTCGTCCAGTCGCTTCAGGTGCTCAGGAAAACTCGAAGAGAAGACAACGATATCGTCAAGATAACAAAAGCACGATTTCCATTTGAGACAACGAAGAACTGTATCGATCATCCGCTCGAATGTTGCAGGGGCGTTGCAAAGCTCGAATGGCAAAAATTAAACTCATACAGCCCGTCGGTGTTGGTTAACGCGGTCATCTCTTTATCGGCCTCGTGCATGGCGATCTGCCAATACCCCGAGCGCAGATCAAGACTTGAAAAATATTCCGCTCCTTGTAAAAACTCTAGGGCGTCCTCAATTCGTGGCATCGGGTAGAAATCTTTTCGTGTAATCTTGTTCAGTGCGGAATAATCAACGCAAAATCGCACTGATCCGTCCTTTTTCTGCGCGAGAACAACCGGAGACGACCACGGACCCGTTGACGGCCGAATGATGTTCCGCTGAAACATAACGGTGACGTTGTGGCTGATAACTTTCCTTTCTGAGGAGGACACACGGTAGGTACGGCGGTGAATTATGCGAGACCCATCGGTTTCGATGTGATGCGTTGCCAGAGACGTCTGACCGAGTGTGGTGCAGTTAGCGTCAAATAAAGATTCGTGTTTGGTCAGAACCGCCATTAACGATTCACTCTCAACCGGGGAGAGGTCAGAACCCATCGTAGCGGTTAGATCACAGTCAGGAGAGCCTGGATTGAGATGAGCAGGGCAAGACACTGCACAGAGCGGCAAAATACAGGGGGCCTATGAGTCAGTAACACTAGCAATTGTAGTGCGCTTACGTAGGAGCATGGGCTCACGATTGGTGTTAACGGCGATTATATCGGCAGCTTCGTGTGAAAAGCGCACGAGACTCGTTGGGGTCACCAGACCTTTGGCAAGAAAGCTAGGAGTGGGAATGATGAGGACGTCACCATCACAAAGTTTATCTAAACTAATGAAGATGAATTTCTCACAGCAGGGGTCGAGGACGTAATCCGCGCTGGCCACTAAGCGCTGCTGCGGCGCTTCAGGAACACTTGAATTGTCTGTTTCCGTCAGTTCGAATTCAGGGTGGTGACAGGAGATAACGGCGGATGCAGACGAGAGGAAGGGCCACCCTAAAATGAGATGATGGGCGCAATGCGGCAAAACCGCACACTGTATGTGATGCCGAATTCTATCTATAAAAACACGCACAGTTCAATATCCGGTAGGTTTGATTGCACATTGATTCGCATTACATAAAGAGGGGCCAGTGTACGGGGTTTTCACTTTACGTAGCTCCGAACAAAAATTAACCATCAATGACTGAAATACTGGCTCCTCTGTCATAAACCTTTACACCTTCTACTTCGACTCTGACAGTGTTCGAGGGTCTTTCTGGAGGAGTTGTCGTTGTTCCCACTAGTGCAGTTTTTCCTTCAAAATCAGCAGAAGCTAGTTTTCCTGGTGAGTGCTAGTAGCGTGGGTGGCAGGACGGAGGTACGGCGAAGGTACGGCGAAGGCGAGCGGCGGCGTGCAGTGCGATGAATCGGAGGCTCGAATGGCCCTGGAGGCGAAGAAGGGCGACGCGGAGGGGAAACATGTTCGATACGCCGATAGCTGTAGTGAAACCGGGAATAGCCACGTTCGAACGGGGCGTAGCCTCTTCGCTCGTCTTGCTGACGTCGACGATAGAAACGAGAAATGTGGCCCCTGATTCCACAATAGTAGCACACTGGACCATCTCCAGGAAACCGTTGACGGCCCGGTCGCATGGGGGTGTAATAATGCGGTGAAGCAGGTGCTGCGGCAATCGCTGTCACATGGGCCTGCCGCGACGGTGGCTGAACCTGCAACCTGGGTTTGGCCGCAATCGCGGAGTAGGACGGCGCGTAGACGGTGGCCACGGGAGGGGTCGTGGCAAGTAGGACTGCGCGCAGACGGTGGCCAGAGGAGGACGTGCGGGTGAATATCACGTCAGGGATATTAGCTCCTCTCTGACAATATCTCGGAGCTCAGGCGCATTGGTGTGACAATGGTCACGCGACGAGCAAGGCGAGTCGTCGTGCTGCAGTTCTTTGCGAATAATCGCGCGACTGAGACTGCGCAGGTCCAAGTCCCCATATTGATGAGAGACCGAAGCCTCCTGGCGAAGGCGAATAGACTGTAGTTGCTCCAGCCGTTGACAAGTCTTGCGGATATCGCTATCGCTTGCCGGATTTTTCACAGCCAGAGCGTTAAAGGCAAACGGAGCGATACCTTTCAATATATGACGCACCTGGTCAGCCTCTGGCATGGTTTCATCCACTTGGCGACAAAGAGCGACGACGTCCTCAATGTATGAGGCGAATTTCTCATCAGGCCATTGGATGCGAGATGCAAGCTTTTGTCTGGCGACTTCTGCGCGAATGGGCGGCGTGGCGAAAATTTTTCGTAGCCGTGAGTAAAGCCGGTCCAGTCTGTGATAGTGTGTTTGTTACGGAACCACTTCTTGGCGGCCTCGTGCAGGTAGAAGGAGACAATTCGGAGCTTGAATGCGTCATCCCACCGATTAAAGCTGCTGACGCGATTATAACTATCCAGCCACTCTTCGACATCCTCCCCTCGAAGGCCAGAAAAACCAGACGGATCGCGTTGGTGGCTGGTAATGGTAAACGCAGCAGGCACGGCAGCTGACGCTCCGGGGGGGCTTTTCCCGCTCTCGTGCTGCATCCGCAGAGGCAAGCGCCTACCGGAACGGAGCTCCAGGTGTGGGACTGGGAAAGACAGAGGACAGGACCGAGGTGCACCTCACCAATTGAGGGAGGCGTCAAAGGCAGTCGTCACCCAGAAGAGACGTCGCAGAGTCAGTCGGAACGGCGCGCTTATTCCGAGAGGCAACCGAGAATACCAGCACGAGGAATGATGATGAGGATAGGTATGAGAAACAGATGATGTGTGACATGGTGATGATAATGGTCGTGAGAAGCAAAGTGCAAGGTGGATTGAACGCGAAAGTAGCAGGCACCTTTCATGTGTCCTTGAAGCGAGCATTATCGTAGTGGGACATCTTGAAGGTAGCGCACTTTAACACGCACACTAGGGAAAGAATTGACTCTCTGACTGGAAAGATCCTAAATGCGCGACTGCATTGCCAAGGCTAAATATTACCGCCATATCGGAAGGAGAAAGGTAACAAGGGTGGTGGTGGTTGTTGTGTGGGATCAGGTGGGGTTAGCGCGGCTGTATATGCCGGAAATGAGTCAAGGTTACTGTCGTTTCACCACCTGTTTGCCATTTCCGTCTCCTGAAAGAAGCTTAGTAAAATGGCGCGAAACGTCTCAGTGCAGCTTACGTTGTCCCCTTTGGAAAAAAATGTATTCCAGAGTGCTGTGTCGGGCTGCCAACTTTAGAATCGTAGGCAGCATTGCGGTTCATTCGACATGACGCTCTGGGTAACCCAATAAATACTAGTGTACATCCCCTAACTGCCCATGACGAACACAGAGTCAATCGCACCAGGCCATGCTGAGTTCTTTGCTGAGTCCGTTCGGATGTGGTACAGCACAGTTGCCTCCGATCTAGTAAGTCCTCTTGTGACGCAAACCTGATGATAGGAATCTCCCAGAGACTTGAAATGTTCGCCTAGTGTTAGCCTGAATTCGTTCCTGTTACCGCCGGAAACATCAACAATACGTGCAAACGACGGGGAATTCCTAACCATCTGATCAGCGATTTCATTGCCTTCACGCCAACATGGGACGGAATCCATAGAAACCTGACATTAACACCCTTGCGGCTGGGTTCTTGCACAAGCCATAAGCAATGCTGACAGCCCTTTTCGTGGGGATCACACGCTGCAAAAGTTGTAGTGCTGCCTTCAAATCAGTCGGAACTTAAGCACAACTTCCTGCGACTTGTATGAGTTAACTTTCCTCGAAATAGCCGCGATGGCAATGCACTCGGATTCGGTGGAGGTCACAACAAGGCCCAGGCCTGCAGCTTAGGTAACCTGGGCATCACGTATGTCCACTGCACTAACCCCTCTGTGTGCGTTGACTGGGCCATCCGTAAAAATCTGCAGGTGATTGGGATAGGAGTTCTCCAGGTGTTCAAGCACCAAAAATATGGTTGCTTACACCGATGTGTTTCTCTTGACTTTTCCGTGAGGAAAGTGTAGCTGACACTGGAGGTTGTCATGGGACCATGACGGAAGTCAGGCCTGCGTTTTCACCGGTAACTGATGACACAATATTTCCAGTGTTAACAGCCGGGTGCGCATCAGAGGCTGTCCTTCTGCGAAGCCACCTTATTACTGCATTATTGCTCTTCCCGCACTGGCTTCACAATTACGCATTAACTGCGTCAGTCACCCCTGCGCGCCATCAACCGGAGTGTAGCAGACTGGCTCTCCCGTATGACCTTCTCGTAAAAACCTCCGAACACTGTCCTCAGCTCTTGTTTTGCAATGCTTCGAGGCGCCCATACTGGCATTATGAATGGTTCATCAGAGGCAACTGATAGAGAATACGACTCAGAATCTGTTCTGAGTGCAGCTTAATCATGAACACCCGGTGATTCCCCCACTTGGGTCCAGCGATCCTATCCAAAATGTTCACATGAGGAAGCAGAACGGAAATTTCCATGTTCATTCGCCGTCGCCAATACTGTCTGCTGTCCAGGGTGACCCCAATGAAACACACGTAAGTGGCTTGACGGAAAGATAGTCTGCCCAACGTTACCTTAACGACGGTGGACAGACGCCACTGACCAGGGAAAAGTACAGAACCGTATTTGTCGGTCCAGAGCATTAGTCTGACGGAGGACAGAGAAAGAGAAATAATTATTTATTCGAGAGTTTAGCTCCAACCCAAACAGGAGCTGGATACTCCGGGCATTGGAATATACAAAAGGTACAGTACCCAGTATGAGGAAGACCGAGGTTAGATTAAGTACATTGAGAGACAGAGAAACAACGTTTTTTATTGTCCGGCAAAGAGACGCGGCCTAAACGTCACGCTGGACGGCCACCCGGCGCTCGCTACCTATTCGCACCCAGCCTCCGAGGAGAACGTGCTGTCGGCCGCTGGCGCTCGAGAGCCTCCAGCGCTTGCTGGACGGCCTCGCGCTGGGCGTCGTAGTCCACACTCGCCACCACACTCGCTAGGCGCGGCGGCAACGCGTCTGTGACACCGTCCTCTACTTTGCATTTCCACAGCATGTGCGCCATGGTGGCTCGGTCCTCGCTACACACCGCACACACGTCACTGGCGTACACCTCTGGGCACACATGTTTCGCCACCACCGGTGTCCACACTGCTCACGTCTGTAGCTGCCGCAGCGTCACCGCCTCCTGTCTCGTGAGCTTACGGTGGGGCGGCGGGTACGTCCGCCTGCCCTCCCGGTACCAGTTCAATACGTCCTTGTACGAGGCGATCGGCACCATTTCATCGTCGTCCTCCGCAGGTCGGGGGCTCGGGCTCGGGCCGCGGCTGGTGAGCGCGCGCGCCGCCCGGTCCGCCGCCTCGTTGCGGTTCTCGCCCGTGCTCACCGGGCCCATGTGTGCCGGAAACCATTTCACCGTCACCGGCACCGCTTTGTGTCCTAGGGCCCCGCACACCCTCGCCGCGCACGGGGACACGTTGTCCGTCGCAAAGTTCACGATCGCACTCCGCGAGTCGCTTATCACCGTCGTACACCTCGGGTTCGTCCGCGCCAGCGCAATGGCCAGCTCCTCCGCATGCTCCGGGCTCCGCGCCCGCACGCTGCATGCCGTGCACAGCTCCCCGGAGGTCGCTGCGACCACGGCCGCCGCGTACGTGCCCGGGCGGTCCGAGTACCTCGCCACGTCGACGTAGAAGGCTCCGTTGTCCGACGCGTGCGTGGCCGTGAGAGCTTTCGCCCTCGCCAGTCGACGCTCTCGGTCCACCTCGGGATGCATGTGTCTGGGGATCGGCGGCACCTGCAACGAGCGGAGCAGCCCGCACGGCAATGGCGACCGGCCCACACTCCCTTGCAGCCCCCCGCGGTATCCCACTCTTTCCAGTATCGAACGCCCCGTCCTAGTTCGCGCTAACCTAGCCAGCTGCGCCGTTCGCTGCGCCTCGTCTATCTCATCTAGCGTGTTATGCACCCCCAGCTGCAGGAGTCGCTCTGTGCTCGTGTGCGTGTACAGCCCCAGTGCCGCCTTGTATGCTTTGCGTATAATCGCGTCCACCTTCTGGCGCTCCGCCGCCTTCCAGTCGTGAAAAGCCGCGACGTAGGCCACGTGGCTGAGCGCAAACGACTGCACCAGCTTCAAGAGACTGGCTTCTTTCATTCCCGCGTGCCGCGTCGACACCTTCCTGATGAGCCGAATGGCCGTAGACACCTTCGCGTCCAGCTTCGCAATTGTCAGGCCGTTGTTCCGCAGCGCATCGATGTGCAGCCCCAGCACCCGTAGCGTCTTCACGTGCGGGATGGCCGTCCCGTCCCTCGTTCTCAGGTTGATATCCGGCTCGGTCGTGTCACTCCGGCTCTTCCCGCGCGGCGGTACGATCAGGAGCTCCGACTTCGCCGGCGAACACACCAGCCCCGTTCCCCGCAGCTGGTCTTCGATCTCGTCGATCGCCCGCTGCAGTGCCGCCTCGATCTCGCCGTCACTGCCGCCGGTCACCCAGAGTGTTATGTCGTCGGCGTATATAGTGTGCTTGACGTTCGGGAGACTCCGCAGTCGCTCGGCCACCCCGATCATTACCATGTTAAACAGCACCGGCGAGATCACGGCGCCCTGCGGCGTGCCCACGCTACCCAGCGTCTTGTTCGGTAGCTCCATGTCGCCGGCCACGATCGTCGTCGTACGGTCCGTCAGAAAGTCTTTGACGTAAGCGAACGTGCGTTCTCCCATGTTCAGCCTGGACACTTGCTCGAGTATCGCCGAGTGGTGGACTTTGTCGAACGCGCTCTGCAGGTCCAGGCCCGCTACCTACCTATTCGCACTCGCTCGCTACCTATTCGCACCCAGCCTCCGAGGAGAACGTGCTGTCGGCCGCTGGCGCTCGAGAGCCTCCAGCGCTTGCTGGACGGCCTCGCGCTGTCCGTCGTAGTCCACACTCGCCACCACACTCGCTAGGCGCGGCGGCAACGCGTCTGTGACACCGTCCTCTACTTTGCATTTCCACAGCATGTGCGCCATGGTGGCTCGGTCCTCGCTACACACCGCACACACGTCCCTGGCGTACACCTCTGGGCACACATGTTTCGCCACCACCGGTGTCCACACTGCTCACGTCTGTAGCTGCCGCAGCGTCACCGCCTCCTGTCTCGTGAGCTTACGGTGGGGCGGCGGGTACGTCCGCCTGCCCTCCCGGTACCAGTCCAATACGTCCTTGTACGAGGCGATCGGCACCATTTCGTCGTCGTCCTCCGCAAGTCGGGGGCTCGGGCCGCGGCTGGTGAGCGCGCGCGCCGCCCGGTCCGCCGCCTCGTTGCGGTTCTCGCCCGTGCTCACCGGGCCCATGTGTGCCCGAAACCATTTCACCGTCACCGGCACCGCTTTGTGTCCTAGGGCCCCGCACACCCTCGCCGCGCAGGGGACACATTGTCCGTCGCAAAGTTCACGATCGCACTCCGCGAGTCGCTTATCACCGTCGTACACCTCGGGTTCGTCAGCGCCAGCGCGATGGCCAGCTCCTCCGCATGCTCCGGGCTCCGCGCCCGCACGCTGCATGCCGTGCACAGCTCCCCGGAGGTCGCTGCGACCACGGCCGCCGCGTACGTGCCCGGGCGGTCCGAGTACCTCGCCACGTCGACGTAGAAGGCTCCGTTGTCCGACGTGTGCGTGGCCGTGAGAGCTTTCGCCCTCGCCAGTCGACGCTCTCGGTCCACCTCGGGATGCATGTGTCTGGGGATCGGCGGCACCTGCAACGAGAGGAGCAGCCCGCACGGCAACGGCGACCGGCCCACACTCCCTTGCAGACCCCCGCGGTATCCCACTCTTTCCAGTATCGAACGCCCCGTCCTAGTTCGCGCTAACCTAGCCAGCTGCGCCGTTCGCTGCGCCTCGTCTATCTCATCTAGCGTGTTATGCACCCCCAGCTGCAGGAGTCGCTCTGTGTTCGTGTGCGTGTACAGCCCCAGTGCCGCCTTGTATGCTTTGCGCATAATCGCGTCCACCTTCTGGCGCTCCGCCGCCTTCCAGTCGTGAAAAGCCGCGACGTAGGCCACGTGGCTGAGCGCAAACGACTGCACCAGCTTCAAGAGACTGGCTTCTTTCATTCCCGCGTGCCGCGTCGACACCTTCCTGATGAGCCGAATGGCCGTAGACACCTTCGCGTCCAGCTTCGCAATTGTCAGGCCGTTGTGCCGCAGCGCATCGATGTGCAGCCCCAGCACCTGTAGCGTCTTCACGTGCGGGATGGCCGTCCCGTCCCTCGTTCTCAGGTTGATATCCGGCTCGGTCGTGTCACTCCGGCTCTTCCCGCGCGGCGGTACGATCAGGAGCTCCGACTTCGCCGGCGAACACACCAGCCCCGT
This sequence comes from Haemaphysalis longicornis, assembly GCF_048455015.1. Taxonomy (NCBI): domain Eukaryota; kingdom Metazoa; phylum Arthropoda; class Arachnida; order Ixodida; family Ixodidae; genus Haemaphysalis; species Haemaphysalis longicornis. Next base: position 5,588,160 of record NW_027526276.1, read on the forward strand.
TCCCCGCAGCTGGTCTTCGATCTCGTCGATCGCCCGCTGCAGTGCCGCCTCGATCTCGCCGTCGCTGCCGCCGGTCACCCAGAGTGTTATGTCGTCGGCGTATATAGTGTGCTTGACGTTGGGGAGACTCCACAGTCGCTCGGCCACCCCGATCATTACCATGTTAAACAGCACCGGCGAGATCACGGCGCCCTGCGGCGTGCCCACGCTACCCAGCGTCTTGTTCGGTAGCTCCATGTCGCCGGCCACGATCGTCGTCGTATGGTCCGTCAGAAAGTCTTTGACGTAAGCGAACGTGCGTTCTCCCATGTTCAGCCGGGACACTTGCTCGAGTATCGCCGAGTGGTGGACTTTGTCGAACGCGCTCGGCAGGTCCAGGCCCAGCAAAGCGGGGTTGTCCATGAACGGGTCGGTTGGTCCATCACCTCGTGCTTGATCAGCATCATCGCGTCTTGCGTGCTCAGGTTGGCCCTGAAGCCCAGCATCGTGTCCGGGTACAGCCATTCCTCCTCCAGGTACGTCTGCCAGTGGTTGAGTAACACGTGCTCGAGCACCTTTCCCACGCAGGACGTCAGCGAAATCGGCCGCAGGTTCTCGATGTGTGGTGGCTTGCCCGGCTTCGGGATCAGCACCGTCCGCGCGTCTTTCCAGCTCTTGGGCAGCTTGCCGGCGCGCCAGCACCAGTTGTAGTACCCCGTCAGCGCCGTCACCGCCGCGGCGCTGAGGTTGCGCAGCGCCTTGTTCGACACCTTGTCCGGCCCCGACGCCGACTTGCCGTTGATCGTTTGAAGCACCGCGCGGACCTCCCACTCCTCGATGTCTGCGTCGAGCCGGGCGTTGGCTGCGCCCGCGTAGCTCGGGAGGGGGTCTGGCGGGGTGGACGGAAGGTACTTGTCCAGGCGCCGGCGGACCTCCGCCTCGCCACGCTCTCGCTTTGCCTTGTGCAAGGTGCGCGCCAGGATGTGGTGGTGCGTCCCCTTGGTCTTGCCCTCGTCCAGCAAGTGGCGCAGCAGCTGCCAGGTGCGGCTCTTGTGTATTTGACCGTCCGCCTCCTGGCAGACCGCGTGCCACTGCTGTCTGCAGAGCACCGCGCTGTGCTTTTCGATCTCCCGGTTGAGCTGGGCTACCCGCTTGCGGAGCTTGCGGTTGTGGCGCTGCCGCTTCCACCTGTCTCTCAGCGAGTTCCGCGCCTCCAGCAGGTGCGCCAGCCGGCTGTCGACCTGCGGGGTCTCGTCGTCCACCTCCATCTCCGTCGTGGCCGCCTGCGCCGCCGTGTTGAGGGCTCGCGTCCACTCGTCGATGTCGTCGATTCGCTCCGGCACCCCACCCAGGGCCTCTCTGTACGCACTCCAGTCTGTCACACACTGCTTCCGGGGCGTCGGCGCCCTGCCGCGCAAAGGTACCACGATCTCCAGGACACAGTGATCACTGCCCAGCGTCTCGCCCGTGTTTCGCCACCGCACTCCGGCCTTCGTGCAGAACGCCAGGTCCGGGTTCGTGTCGCGCTGCACGGACGTGCCATGTCTCGTGTACTCCGACGGGTCGTTCAACAGCTGGTACCCCGCGTACGTGGTCTCCTCGAACAGGCTGCGCCCCTTCGCCGTCGTCTTCGGGTACCCCCACGCCGTGTGCGGAGCGTTAAAGTCCCCGCACACCAGCGCGGTGCTGTCCCCGGCCAGCTGACCCACCTTGTGCATCATAGTCCGAAACTTCTGCTGGTACTGCTTTGGGTTACTGTAAACATTGATCACAAACATGCTTTCCTTCTTCTTCCGTCCCGTGGCGACCTCAATCACCCGCTGCTCGATGGCGCTGTTGCTCAGTAGCTCGTGCTCCACGTACGTGAGCCCTTTCTTCACAAGGGTGCACACTCCCTGCCCCGAACCCTTCCCGAACGTTCTCGCGCTGGGCGCACTAGCGTATGATCGATACCCCGACATGCTCTGGGGAGCCTCGCTGTGCGTCTCTTGCAGCAGAATCACGTCCGGCCGCCGGCCGGCTTGACCAATTTACTGTTGTAACGACGCCTTCTTGCCGCGCAAGCCATTCGCCTTCCGCTGCCACACAACGAGCTCATGTCTCACTGCTGCTCGGGCCATGATGGGCGTTGGTTAGGGTGCTGGTATTGGGTTCCTGCGCTCAGTCGGGCTATGGCCTCCTGCATTTGCACCAGTGTCTCTTGGATCGCCTGGAACATCTGCTCCAACTTGGTCAGGCGGACGACGATGTCGGCCGTCGTCGCCTCCAGTGCCGCTAGCCTCTTGTTCGTAGCACGGCCGCTGGATGAGAGCGCACGCAAGGGGCGGCCTGCCGCGTCGCCCGGATTTCAACGGGCGAGGGCGTGAGTGGCGGTGGTTACGTTTGCCGCCGCTTGACTCCCTCGCGGCGCTAGCGTTCGGGGACTGGTTTCGGGACGGAGCGGGACGGTCCCCGTAGGTGAGCGCTTGCACCGACTGAGAGAGACAGCCAGCGCACGGGTTTTAAAGATGTGGTTGTCCTTCCTGGGCTACTCAACCGCGAAAACTGTCTGTCCGTATGTATGTAAGTGTGCCAGTCTGTCGCTCGATCCAGCCGCCCGGCCGTGACTGAAGCAGCCAGAAGCTAAAATAATTCTTGAATGAGATATAGGCAATACATTTTAAATCTAACGAATCTATAAAGATGCTCCATATTCGACAACATTGTTAAAAAAAGATAATATTCAACAAAAAGATAATAACCACCGGTTAGCTTTGTACAAAACGTCTCATACACAGCACGTAAACCGCGTTGCACAGTTTAAAGCCGCAAGTTCATTAGTTACAGTTCAAGCGGCAGGTATTTGGTGGGACTTTATTCGTCCGAAATTTCAAAAATGTCACCATTTCTCGGGAAACGCGGTGTCGACACACGGGAGAGCGAGGAATATTTGCCGGCGACGGATTAATTCTTGCCTAAAGACACTTCTTTGCAAAAACATGTTGGCCGGGCGGAATGCGCACCTCATAAAACGAGGACAGGCGATAGGATGGTCGAAAAAGGATTTGAAAAGACTAGACATTTTGCTATGCGTGTCTTTTTTTTTGATACTCTTATACTGGCCCGATCATGTCTTGCCGCGCATAGAGATTTGGGTTGTTTTATTTTCGCAGGCACGACAATGCCTTTAAACGCGCTATGAAAACTTGATTACAGCTCGAGGTTGTATAGAAAGAAAATAAATGCACCGTGCTGTGTTCAAGAAACAGTGCGTACGCGGTCCACAATTGCTACGCATTTTTCAAACCTTTCGACGAGAACAAGCGCTATATCCTCCGTTATTTCACCGCCGATTTAAACCCATACGCATTTATCCCTGAAGCTAACGGCCGGGCTCCTGGAGCAGCACCAGTTTGCGCTCAAATTAGCGCGCTCTAAAGACGTTGCGCTAGTTTTGATCTGTGAACATACTGCGCTTCAATTCGAATTAATTTTCGTAGCGTAAGAAAATTTTCACATACGTTATTATTACGTCAGCTTTCGTTTTTGAGTACCCTAGCATAATCTCTACGTAATGCAACAAGTGCAATGCCTTGTATCTGCACAAATAATGTGTAATTCACGCAGTAAGAACAATTAATAATTATGATATTCAAGATGTACAATTGTTGGTTTAAAATAGCAAAGAAAACAAGAAAACGTGAAGTGGAAAAGCGGTGTTCGAATGCTTACGCATTATTAGGCAATTTTTGGAATTTCTGTACAATTTCGCTTTTTTCTTTCGTGTCCGGGCAAAAATTTAATTAGCTTGCCAAGCTCGCCAAATATTTTTTTTAAAGTTTTTTGTCGGCCCGGAAATTCCATCTGCTCTCCTTAATTTTTTTAGAGGCTACAGGGAAGAAGTAAAAATATCAGGTAGAAACTGGAATCGGTTTTCATTCAACTGTATATATATATATTATCAAAATAAAAAAGGGCCGACATGATATTAGTATTACTTCATAACTAAATAACGTGTAATCAAGTCATATGTGCCGTGAGATTAATACGAATTGGGGTGTTTTATTTAGTGCACGAGGAAAAACCTACATAAAAGTTTGTTACGTCTTAAACATTGAGAAGTGTTGGCACTCATAAATAACAAGCGCCGCCACAAAAACATTGTTTCTGCTTGTCGGGAATTTTAATATATTCTCTGCAGTCGCAGCTTGCAGACAAAACGTAAATCTCTGCGTGCGTGAGGTCACAAAGAGCATGCCGGGCGAAGTGAGACACAACGACACAGCAATGCAAGACAGAAGGCACACTATCAACGCGTAATGCTGCTGCTGTGAATGGAATTTAACTTCCACGTTGACCAAATTAAGCTCGCCCGCCGCTAATCGTCTTTGTCTTTTAACAGGCGTAACATTAATGCTGGTAAATGCCTTATGCGGAGCGTGGAACGCCGATGATAAGCCCACACTTCAAAATAAGCGGCCCAAAAGCCGGCGTCCCGCGGGCTGCGCTCACCGCAACCAGTCCCGGAACGGTGGCGCCGCCGCGGCAGCGATGGGTACTAGGCACCCTCACGCCGGTTTGGGAGCACGCGGCAGGCCGCACGTCAGTGCGCCTCTCATCCAGCGGCCGTGTTCGTAGACTCTTCAAACTTGTCGAAACGCTCCTCCAGCCGCTGGATGCGCCGGTCGATCGCACTCGTCTCGATCGCCCGCCTCTTGGCTCGGGGCTCGGGACCCTCGGTCGTGGTTTCCTCTCTCGCCGCCTCTTCGGCCGGCGCCTCGGTCTGTACCTCCATGGCTTGCGCCTGCACCTGCGCCTGCGCCTGCGCTTGCGCATGCTCCTGGCGTTGGTTGGCAAGAAGCAGGTCCAGCTTCCTATTCATCTCCAGCATGCGCATGTCTTGCTCGGCGATACGCTTCTTCAGGCGCTCGTTCTCGTTGCGAAGCTTGAGCATCTCGGGGCTGGGTTGCGGTTGACTCGCCGTATGCTGCGGAACGGCCTTTCGCTCTGGCGCTTGTGGTCCGACCACGTCGGCCCACGCCACGCGCTCTCTCGTCTTAGACTCACTCTTTCGGCTCGTGCTGCGGCTCGCGCTGCGCCGCCGGCTGCCGGAGCGCCGCCGGCTCCCACTGCACTGACGTAAGCGCCCGCGCTCGCTCGCCACCTGTGCCATCACGTGGTCGCGTGGCTGCAGCTGCGGGAACGCCGCTAAGCCTAATCGGGGCTGCTGCGCCTCCACGTGCCTGCGCTCCCACCGGCGGCGCGTCACCACGTACGGAACTTTGTACCGATTTTTGCACCCCGCCGCGCCGGTGGGATGCGCTCCGTTACACAGCTTGCATCGAGGTTTGCATTCTCTATCGTGACCCGGGCCGGGGTTCGGCGCGTTACACGCAAAGCACACCTTCGTGTCCGGTAAGGGGCACACATCCGTTCTGTGACCGACTTTACCGCAGCAACGGCACACTTCGAAATGCTGTCTATACAGACTACACTTCACTAACATGGCTCCGTACTTTACGTAGTTGGGCACCTTAGTTCCCTCAAACACCACAATGACCGTGGTCGTTTTTCCGATTCTATGCGCGTCTAGCGCGAGTGGATTAGCGTCGTTTACAATATTGTCCTGAAGCTCCCGGTTCGAATCCGACAGCGATATTCCCCGAATGACCCCCTTAGCGGTGCCGTGGGGCGCCGACAAGTAAGCGTTAACCTCGGGGTCTCTATCTCCGACTCTCAGCAGCCGGATCCCTGCGTATTTGCTAGCCCTTCCCTCGTGCGGGGTACTTATTACGATAATGTTCTGAGCCACTTTAGTGCACATGGTGTCCTCCTTCGACTCCTGGAGCGAGGTCCCTGCCGCCGCGAAAATAGCGGCCATTAGCCTAGACGCCTCGATGCGGCCCACGTTGAGCCCACCGCGCGGCCTAACCACGATCTTAATTTCCTCCCTCGGCAGCGTCCGCGGCATGCGGGCCGCTCTACTGATTCTAGCAGATACCCTCTGCGCAAACTGCGCGTTGCCAACTTTGGGGGCTGCAAGGGCAGGAACCGACTCACCGCTTGCCGCGCCGGCCGCTCGCTGCCGAAGTCGCTTGCCAGCCGCCTGCCATCCCTCCGTGTCCGATGGTTGCAAGTCGGTGCCGTCGACCGTCACCGCCGTTCGTCCCTCGTCGTATTTCACACTCACACTCGATGCCCGAAAGTCTTCCGCGGCCAGCGGGGCACCGCAGGTATCCATCGCCGACGTCTCCTGGGGGGTAGTAGCCATCTCCGTCTCTCGGCGGCCGCCGCCGGCATGCCCGGGGCCGAATTCGAACTGGGCCTCTGTTAGCCTTAGCTGGCCGGCCACGCTGGGAAACTTTGCACTCAAATAAATTGGTGAAAATTCGATGCACCTCACCAAATCTAGTATCTACGGAGCCGATGCGACACACGTCCGCTCGCTCCGGCGACTGCAGCGCCACCCCATTAAGTACATTGAGACTGCAGCGGCTGAAAGATCGCATGCGCACTCAGTAACTACTTGCTCTGTAGAGTACACAACCACACACACACAGACACACCACACACACACGCACAGAAATATATGTATATTGTAGCGAAGAACCTGAACATTAGCAGGTGGACACTTTTCCAGTGGCTATGTCGTGTCATGTCCTGTTGGTGGACAATCTTCCGATAAGGTTATGTGCCATGCAGCGCTTTTGGAAGGAGACGAAGTGTGTCCTCGCACAGCTCGAACCTCAGCCCCGGTTTCCTACGTCCGCTCGAACTCTGCCTGACTTGACGACGTGACGTTCCCAGGTTTCAATAAACGTCACCACAATATATTTAATTATTATACTTAAATATTATATAATATTTATATATTATATTTAAAAATATATTTATTATTATATTTAAATTATTTAAATATTATATTTAATGGCTACCAACCACTGTACAGGGGGAAAATCTTCACATAAATAACCCAGAAAATTTTGGGGAAACAGCCCCGCCGGTACTGTAGTGCTGATCGCACCAGACCGGTATTCTGGAGGTCGTGGGTTCGGATCCCATCCGGCGAGCATTTTTTCGCCACTTTGTTTCTGACTCAAAAAATTCTTCATCTGATTCTATGACCTACCACTTTATCCCCTTTGCTTTTCAAGGTTTTCTTGACTGCCAACCCTTATTGTGTCTTAATTCACCGAGCCCCTTATTTCCTATTTCTGATTCGCTACATGCATAGCGGGGGCCTGTGTTCTGGCAGTATTGGTGCCAAAGGTAGATTAAGAGGGTTAAACGCTGGTCGATCACTCTCGACATGTCGCAGACACTCGTGTCACGGCCCGGGGTTAAAAATGAAGGTCTCCTTCACCCCGAGTAGTCCAAGTGGCGCTGGCTACCACCACCAAGTACAGGGAAAATAAAAAAAAACTTAACATAAATACCCGAGAAAGTGGTGGGGGAACAGCCCCGCCGGTAGCGTAGTGGTCATCGCACCAGACGGGTATAGAGTAGGCTATGGCCTGACGGATAAGTGCAGCATGCAGTCGAAGCATAAAAGCGGACGAACAACCCTATCGGGTGCCTGCGATATAACGCAAAACGTTGACTACACGTGATGCCCTTCCTTTCAGATAATCTACATGTCAGCACTATGTGAGCGAATAAGTCAATATATATCCCAAGGAACTTGTGACATTTTTCTCGAGGGATTTGCTGGCCACCCATGGTGAGCCGTAATCCACGTAGCTTTTTTCGCGAGAAAGCAAGCACACCTAATTTTGTTGCAGACACATCCACTCCTTGCGCACGTAAAAACTTCTCAATGGTATCAATGCTGGCTTTGAGGTAACTTGAATTGACAAGTAACAAGCACCGCTACACCAAATGCAAATGTCATCACCGTAGATGCGCGCGTGCACTTGCGGGGAAAGCAACGCTGGCTACTTTGCCATTACAACAATAAACAACAGCGGACTTAGCACGCTTCTTTGACGAACCCTTGTTCCACTGCATGATGTTGGCTTTCTCCTTGGCTGGTGCACATATACCCTCATCTGTTCTTGAACAAGTTCTCAATCCAACTAAGTATTTTGCCACAAATTCACATTTAGACAAGGCCTTCAAGAATGTGGTAATGACTTGCGGTGCCGGATGCTCGACTAATATACAAAAAAGCACCTATTTTCATGTTTCCTTGCGCGAGCGCAATTGTTCAATGGACATCACCAGGTCTAGGACATTATCCATAGTGCACCGACGTGGCCGGAAGCCTTTCATACATGATAGAAAGGACCCAGATGTTTCCAAAAATTAATTTAACCTATAAAAGATTAGCCTTTCATAAAGCTTTGCTCCGCAACTTGCCATGCCGGAGGACAGATATTTCTTCATGGTGTGAACACTCCGTTGAGTCATCACTGCCGGTAGCTTATATTGATATTCGGACAACCAGATGCAAACACCACGAGAGTACACAGACACGTGACCTCGCTGTCGAACTTATTTTAGTTCTGAAGGTACCAAAGCCACGGCCACTTAAAAAACAATGGTGCATGAAACACTACACTGGGGCTTCTTTTTGTGCTTATGGCACTCCCAAAATGTACTTGCGTGTGCGTGTTTTTTGGTGTGCGTGTTAGCTGGCTACTTTTTTCTTGCGCTGTTGTAACATGACAATTTTTTTTCCATTTTCGAGCGGTTCGTTTTGATTGCTGCCCAGACTTTGGAAATTGGACCAGATTTCGCAGCGCGCTCACTCAACAGACAACTGTAGCTGCTTTACAGGCGAGCCAAAGCGGAAAGCAAACTCTGAACGCTGCCACTAAACTGCATTAGGACGACGTGCGACGTATACTCCCAAAACACATCCTCGATTGCATCTTACCGAGTAATGCAAGAGTGGAGTATTGTGACTTGAATAAACACAAAGGTACTGGTTACAGGACGTATTCAATGGCGTGGAATGCGTGCAGGCAACCGTGTGTGTGAACGCCGCCATATTTGTGGCCAAGCGTCTGTTGCTAAGGCAGCGTTGTTCGCACGGCCCGCAGATCAGGCGAGCCGTGCGCCTCGATGGCTTCATGTTAGCCAGGCCCGCGGCGTGACCTTGTGTCTTCGTGCAAAGCGTGTGCGAGTGGTTTGATAGTCAGTCGTAGCGCGATAGTACAGTGAACTAGAATTGCGATAGCATTGGTTGCGCGAAAAGTCATGGTTCCGCTCATGAGTGTGACAACCTTATCTGCAATTCAACCCCAGCCTCTACGAACGCCTACGATCGAGTGCGAGTTGGTCGTGGCACAAAGGTTGCAACGTGAGCGAGATGGCCCGTTTGATAGCAGGAACTGCATCATCCACACGCTGTTTTCCACTGAACACAAAGTAAAACATCGACGGCAAGTACTGTTGAGCGCAGACCAATACGATCTACCTATCGCCAGACGCGTATGAAGTCGCCACTGCAGATCAGCTGATTAGCAGCCGCCGCGCTGTAATGTCGGAGGTGAGTTGTTTTGCTGAGTGTGAAATATTTAGCGCACGGGAAAGCCAGCGCTAAGTCAGCATACGCGTAAAACCTTTCTTCAAAGTCATTAGGCGGTTTTTGTACTAAATGATTTATTACACGGCACTTAACAGACATAAAGTTGTGGATACGGTGGGGATGCCGTTGCATCGACATCCGCGGCCGAAGCTAACTGCAGCATCGGACTCATGCGCGCCGTTCGCCGCCGCTGTTTTATCCTTCGGTGACGCGAAGGGCTAAAGGATAGGTAGAGCGCCACTACCTATTGTTTGTGCGATTAATAATACATCTGTTGACGCCACTACCGATAATCGGGTAAAACGCAGCAGACGGTGGACGCTGGTGTTTTTTCCGCGGGATGCCGCCGCAGAGGGCATGCGCTGGCAACAGTGGCCATAGATGTGCGCTTTTCAGGGTTCCCAAGGGATGTAATCGCTCGCTAAAGTTTTCAATAAATACCACCTTTACTTTGGTTAGGCAGGGGGCGCTGCGACATGCTTTGGGGGAGTGTAGTGAAGTAACGTCACACGCGGCTTACGTGACGCTCTGCAGGATTTGCAGAGTGGAAAAACATGGGATATTGTTAGAGACACGTGACTTTTGCCGATGACAGCTGCAAACGTTCGCCGGAAAGGCCGCAAGAGATTGACTTCAGTGTGCAGCACTTTGGCATCCGGTGCAGGGATTCAATGGTGTCGGAAGCGGTTGCGAAGGTAACGTCCGCGAAACCCAGTGAGCAAACGAGACACCCACGTCAGAAAGAAAACGGAGAAGGAGCATATGCGTTAGTGTGACGGGGAGGGCGGTACATGCCGGAGACGCATGGTGAAAGTGTGAGGGGGGTGCAGCGAGAGATCGCGCCATAGCATAGCGTGCTGCCCTCACCTTCACATCTTCGCGAGTCTCACATCCTCCGTTCCTGGCTCTTTCCAACGACGTCACATTTGCACTTTACGAAAAAATAAGATAAAGGCACAGTAGCGCGCGTCGCCTTACGTTCGCTGATCACACGATCACTTCCTGGAAGCAGCAGCGATGGGCTGTGACCGAGAATGGTGCAGGCACACATTTCGCATTAGAGATAATAGTAATCGTCAGCAAGTTTTTGCCAATACATAGACGAAGAAATGCGACTAGTATGGACACTAAACACGTGCCTGAGGATTTGATTGCACAATGTATCAGTCAACATTCATGCTTTCACACACGCGTAATCGCATATGCTTGAAAGTATAAATTCGTGGTGACACAGGAAGCCATCACGTGGTCATCCGAGCAGTGACACCACGAACCACTTCTCGGTAGCTTTACTTTTTAAAAGTTTCCCCCTAAACGGAAACAAAAAAAAGTTACTAGAACTTTGCGTGCCCACTGCATAGGAAGAAATCCAAGAAGCGCATAGAATTTATCAATTCACACGCCTTCAACTGACCACCGCGGGAAGAGTGACCCTCCGTAGTGTAGCGTAATTCTGCCGTAACCCATGTAGCCTCATACACATGATCTTGGGGTGCGCACACAACCCAGGCCTCCCTCCTTTACCCACTTTCCTTCCCCTTCCTCAGCTGTGGGCGAACCTGACGACCAGCGCCGGCTGGGATGCACAGCAACTCCTGGATGCACAGCAACTCCTGAGACAGCAAGGTCGTCCCATGGTCTCCTGGACTGAGGAGCCACTCCCACATCACCAGGCTCACAATAAAGTTTTTCCTACTCCTCCTCCTCCTTCGAGCCGACAACAGCAAAACGAGAAGACACACATTCCTGGCCCCACTCGACAATACAGCCGAGTGGCGCCAATCCCACGTAACATCCACCCGACTTGTTAGGATAGCGACGAGCGAAGAAAAGATAGAGAATGTATGCCGAAGTTCCGAGCTGCTACTTCTTCTTTCTCTACCACTTCGTGATCTTTTCCTACATCCCCCCCCCAAAAAAAGACGCAAGCTCAATCTCACAAGCCCCCTATTGAACCTCCTGCAACCCGCAGGAAGGTTCAGGACTTATCTCAGAAATTGTATTGTCCAGACCTCTTTACCTCAATGAGTACCCATCTTGCAAGTCCATTTCGCCGCTGTTTAAGAAAAGCGTGACCAGATCTTCAGCACCCTTCATCGCGAACTTTTGCTGTTAAACCAAATTGTATGAAAGAAGCTTGAGGTCCTCCTTTATGAGCTCCTTACGCACCTTTTCTCCTTGTACTCTGGGTCGATACACCAGAGCATATTTCTTCCGGCCTGGTACAGCCTTATCTTTCGGACGTGTTTTCGTGAAAGCATGGGCATTCGTGAAGTTCAGTTGTTCTTTTTGACAAACCTGCTTCAAACTTGTTAGTATGCCTTCTAGTGCTTTTGTGACGCCTTCGAATGGTCTCTACAGTCCATTCCTACAGCCTTTGAGGGTTTCACAGCGAGGCTTTTGATAAGAAAGGGATGGGCGAAGAGAAGATAGAGAATGGAGGAAGCCGTTTTGATCTGCCATTTCTTCTTTCTCTACAACTTCATCCTTTTCTACAAAACCTATACAATCTACAAAACCTATATTTTCTACAAAACCTAGGCACCAAGGGCGCGAGCAATTCATGTACAGTATGATCACCTCCGCTTCCGTAGCTACGCAGACGCCTATTTATACCCACACAAATATGCCGACGCTGCCAGTGTGTAGTGTGTCCGACGCCAACGGAGAAGAATTTTACCGCATTCACGACCAATACAAAATCCATAGAAACAGCTGAAGAAGTTGCTATCGCCCAAGCAGCCACCACTTGCCAAAACGACACAGGTAAACTGACAGACTACCAAGCTGCGTTCCGCCATTTCATGATTAGACGAATATCCCTACCAGTATTGGCTATGCTAATTTGCAACATCCTCGATTCGCAACAAAAATAAACAACTTCCTAGAACTCTAGATTGTCCGGTGACCTGGTCCGAACCCCTCAAAGAAATGAGTCGGCACACGCCGCTGCACGCACCCATTCACACCGGGCCGTTTCCCAAGAGGGTAATAACGGCCAAGATGACGACATTCTGCGTCCCTGCAAAAATACGCCGCCATACTCGCCCACTGCTGACATTGGCGCTAACAATACCCAGCAGCCCACTCACACCTATGCAGAACAGAAGCTACCACATTCCGAACTCTTACTTCCACAACACCCTATTCCATGTAATGTACCCCATCCTCTACCCCGCATTTTGCAAATACTGCCCCAACCTGGCACCCCATACCATCTGGTATGGGACTATCAACAAACCCCGTCGATTACTCCTAGTACCAAACAGACATACGAGCAATGGGTGGCACGGCTTGACCAGCTCCGACGTCTCCTCCCAGTGTAGCCTGGTGGAGAGGGCCCAGTGAGCCAGCGCAGACCACAGTATCCCAGACAATAGGAACCCCCCTCCCACATCAGTACCTAAAGGTTTGCCTAAATAAAATTTACTGCTACTCATCCTCCTACAAGTCTCTGTTTATTTGGTAACGGTTTGCCTTTAAAAGTTCTGACGCCTGCCCTATCTCTCCAGACTTTATGAAGAGGTTCAGCGCTTGGTAACATGAGCCAGGTGGTGATAACACACACGGAAATATTCTCCAGCAGCAGGTCACCTTTACTGATCCAAGAGATGACAAGAGCCTTTCAACAGAAACAGCCAAAAGGAAAGGAGCAAGACTGAATGACACTGCATGCTTCGTGTTCGAAAACAAGACTGGAGGGGAATATATATTGTTTTTTTTAAACACACAATATCAAGAAAGATTAACATTATAATACCAAACGATAATACCAAGGATAATCCCTCACTGAACCGTTTATGAGAAGGTGAAGTGTTTGTGCCTTGGTCTATGTATGCCAATTTAGTGGGAAAGTGGTCACTACAATATAAGTTTGTTGTCACATGCCACTCAAGAAATGGGAAAAAAACTGCAGAGCCAAGAGCCAAGTCAACATGTGGATAACTGTTTTGTCCTATGTTATATGTAGATTAGTTTTTGTTTTAAAGGGCATGCTCCCGATAATGATAGGAATTTTTATATTAGGCGCCCTCGGGCATCTGTGTGGGAAGAGCCCTAGAGTAAATTATGTGCATTGAGGTCACCTAAGACGGTGTACAGCTCAGGTAGTTGATCCATCAGGGCCTCAAAGTCAGTGTTTGATAGTTGGTAATCGGGAGGGATATAGAGGGAGCGTAGAGTTATTCACCCATTATTAATTATTGTTCCTATCGCGACAGCATTCAGCATGGTCTTTAGGTGAATGGTGTGACTCCGAAAGGATTTATGGCCACAATAGTCACATAAGCTTAACAGTAAGTGCAACTGTGCCAGTATCCTTGAAATACTATGTAGCTATTCAAGTGGTTTGTATGCTTACGACTGAGGCTTGTTTCCTGAAGACACATAAGACTTGGCTGATGTGAATGAAGTGTCCTGTACACATCATCTAAATTCTAATGAGGCGTCTACAGTTTTACTGAATGATGTTTTCTGTTCCTATTATTTACATTTGTGAATGAGTGGGGTGTCTATGAATGTGTGTTCTTGTGCTGTCAGTCTTTCGGGGCTGTTATTATGGGATGGGGTTTTTAGGGCCTTTCTGTTGGCTTGGACGCCAGAGGCAGCTCCTTGCGCTGCGTTGCGAGCAGGAACGGCCCGACATCCATCTCCTCGTCTGATGTCAGAGGGGTGCCCGACGAACCGGGCCGCCTAGGTTTGGCGCCCCTTCGGGGGCCCTTCGTTTGACCCGCCATGGCGGAGGGCGTCAGGGGCGCCAGAAGTGGCAAGGGTGATGCTGTGGCAGTAGCAGTCGATGCGGGGCCCCCGGTGTCCATTCTCTCGGCACCCTCCAACGCACTATAGGACGGGAAGCCAACGGTTGGAGCGGCACAAGTCCCGACGGAAGCGGTTCGCACCACAAGCGCTACTGCCTCATCAAGCAGTGTGGTGACGGGTTGGGCTGCCTGAGGCATCCAGCGGAGGGTGCGGAGGGACCCGGTCAGACTCGCTGACTAGCATCCCTGTGGAAACGAGACGCCGCTCCGCCCCCGGCGAGCTGCGTAAGCGTACCTCCCCAGGGGGAAAGAGGTGAACCTCTTTCGCGCCTCTGGGAAGGTGATTTCTCAGTGACCTTGATGTTGATGATCGGCTTTTGTAGTTGAAATTTTTCCCATTTGCAGGAGGATGCCGCATGCGGCCCCCAGCTATTCACACAAGAGAGGCTGTTGAATGGACAGTTGTCGGTAGGATGATCCGGTGCCGCACATTTTGCACAGATTTTTTGTCCACGGCAAGAGTTTGTACCGTGCCTAACTGCTGGCACTTAAAACAGCGCAGTGGGTTGCGGATGTAGGGGCGGATGGAGCTTCCGAAAAAGCCGGAATTCATATGTTGCGGAAGTGCTGAGTGGTTAAAAGTGAAGAGTATGCGCTTGGTGGGAATTTCCTTGTCGTCTCTGCGGATGGTGATGCGCCTCACGGCTGCGACACCCTGATCCTTCAAGCCAGCACACAGATCCGCATCCGTTTCGTTCAATAGATCTGGCTCAGAGATCACACCCTGGGAGCTACTGAGGCTCAGGTGGGTTGTGACCCTGGTGTCCCGATCAGCCTGTCGAGTTTGAGCTGGAAGCGTTGTGGCCGGCGGCTACTCGTTTACCTCGATAAGGACCTCACCAGTCCTTTGCGTTTACCCTTGTAAGATGTTCCAATCAAGCTTTCAAGATATTTTGCATTCATGAACACTCACTGAGCTGCACGAGGTTGGGCTGGGTTGAGGGATTCCATGACAACAAATAGAGAAAATTAACCGGTTCAGGAAATGTTAAGGATGGCAAATGGGAAAAGATACTTCATTGCTGCCCATTTTAAGGAACCGATCACGTTTGGGGTCGTTAGAAAGTACCATAAGCTGTAAGTATAAATCAGGGGACCGGGGTACTTTCTTCGCTCATGTTACCCTGATAACAAGAGAGGGCCTGGAGCTCCCTGCCTGGTAGACAGGCAGGGAGCCCATCTGCCGAAGCTTGACCTTGGCTTCGGCAGCCACCATATGATATTTCTGTAATTCACCTTAAAACACATCGCCACGGTTGGGTCCCGCTTATGTTTCAGGGCTTGGGGTCCGTGGTGTCACCAACACCTTCACCAAGATTATTTAAGGTGCCCCGTGCGGGGCCGCCGAGCATTTCAATTCTTCTGTACGGGCTATACGTCGCTCCATAAGTGCCTCTGAATCATATTCTCACTTGTATAGCGCCAATATAATACAGTACAATGCTGACACTGTGGCTTTTGCGGGCAATTTTAATGCGAGAAACTCGTTGTGGGGAGATGGCGTGGTTGATGCAATTAGCTTGACGCAATGGCGGACATTGAACGACCCAAATTACCTATCTACGATCGTCACTGACTACAAATATACGTGGATTGACGTGACATTGACGGTCAGACCAGTCTGCTCTTCTGGGTTTTCTGGGAATTTCGGGTCACCCGGCCCTATGGGATCATCGTATTATCGTGTTTGGTATAGTAGCTGTCCCAATTGAGCGAAACGAACAGCCAAATAAAGCTGCCGAGTCTCGCCCAGGCGATGAATTGATACAGGATCTCTGGTTCGACACTGTATTTTCTACTAGCATGGCATCTCTGGTGAGTATGGATGACATCGTCAATGTTGTTTATGGGAAAGTCTTCCGCCTGCGGACACAATTGGAGCGGTTGCTAAGACGTCACAACGGAAATGCTTAGTGGACAGATGAACATGGCTTGGTAACGCTCGTCCGTGAGAGCAATGTGTCTAAGGTATCAGATGTGTCATGATCCCCTCTTTGTACCGATCTGAGATTTGTTATTACAAGTTACTCTATGAATACAAAAGGCACATCCAGGCAGCAAAAGATAACGCCGTTAGGAGGAGGTGCAGTATAGCCTTCTGTAATAATTTATTTAGAATTCCCTTCAAAATATCGTTTCAAAAGCTTTCGTCTCCTAACGCACTGCCCACGCTACACTCCTCAGACATTTCATCTACTTCTTTCACTTTAGAGTCGGCAGCGTTGCTGATACAAAGTCTTCTGCGTACTCTTGCCCATCGGCGGTACCGTTGCGCATCGGCTGTGCTCAAGTGCCGTACTCTTGCCCATAGGCGGTACTCTTGTCCATCGGGCTATTATGACGCTGATACGCCGGAGAGCATACGCGCAAACAACAAAGGAAGGCGAATTCACTATGAATAAACTCCGACTGGCGTCTAGAAATTTAAATTTAAATTCTGCGCAGGACCTGATGTCATTATGGTCAGTATGCTGGCCCTTCTTGTTAGGCATGCATCTTCGTTTTTCCTGTCCGTGTTTAATGCGTACTTATCCCTTGGTCATTTACCGTCGGTTTGGAAAGAAGCGAGCGTTATTTTTCTACTGAAACCGAAGCGGCCGCCATATGACCCTTCTTCATACCACACCATTTGCAATCCACCTCTTCTCGGTAAGCTACGGGAACGGATGCTAAATGGTCGACTTCTTCCTCCACACGTTGAGCATATTGCACGAACATTACTATGGTTTCACTCAGGGGCAGAGTGCATCAAGGGTACTGCACACGTTGCGCTCGGATCTCCTGGCGTGCCGTGATGAGCGATTGTTCGCTGTAGTGATTTCGTTGGACTTTACGCGAGCCTTTGGCTCCATTTGGCACCCGTTCTTGCTTTACTTCTGGCGATCACACCGCTTATCTTCCAACGTTAACCGCTTGCTTGAATCGTTCTTACATTAGGTCGGTGCATTACTGTAGTCATGTGGGGAGTGTGTGTCCAGACAATCACTGGCAGCCAGCAGCCTTCACCTTTGAGCCCGATATTGTGGAACATCACTATTCATGACCTGCTTTGCCTTCCTTTGCCCCCTGGTGTGCATATTCAAGCCTACGCTGACGATGCAGTCGTCGTAATGAAGGTAAGTAGAAGGGGGGCTCTTGAGAACCTCGCTAACGAGACCCTAGAGAGAATAATAAAATGGACGCATGCTGTGAACTTAATGTTGAACACCACCAAGAGTGCATGCCTGGTGGTATGGAGGTGACAGCGGTAGATGGAGAAGCCGACCATTAAGCTATGCGGAAGTCACTGAGGTAAGGTTCTTGTGTGTTTTGCTCAACAGTCATCTTTTCTTTGTCGCCCACACAAATCATTTGCGGAACCACATAGAGAGGTTGCCAGCCTCTCTCATTGGTCTTGCGCTGATTCTATACTTTGTGGACCGCAGTCACCTACGCTTTTTTTACCACAGAGCAATTTTACCCACTGTACGTTCTGCCGCAGCGGTATGGTGAGGCGACCATCATCACCATTTGTTAAACGTGAGAATTCACTCCTTGATGCCTTTGTCACTGTTTGTAGCTCCCGGTGCTGGAACAACCACAGTGATGGAAGTATTTGCAAACTCCTTTCACCTGTCGATCGCCTTGGTTATCGAGAAAATTTCCCCGCATTTCCCCGAGGGGAAGAATGTGAAAGTGCGAATGCAGGAGTTGAATTTGCGCGGTTCGGTAATGTTCGCGAAAGAGAGATCACACACACACACACAACCAGAAAGAAAGAAAGATGCATTTATTCACAGACACCTATTTGTGTTGTCGTTGTGCTTGATTGCTAGAGCGGATCTCAGCTTTGAAATTTCGTGTCAGTACTCCTTTAAGCGGGTGCATTAGCCCTTCTCACGCCCGATTCCTGGCCAATCCCCCACGTGGGTATGTGCCATGTCAGCGGCCAGGCAGCGCGCGCCCATCTCCCCCCGTTGCCAAGGAAGACGAGGAGATTCCTTGCCAATCCCCCACGTGGGTATGTGCCATCTCCCCCCGTTGCCAAGGAAGACGAGGAGCGCGCGCACCCGCAGCTGTTGCTATGTGGACGGACGGCGGTCAGCGGAATTCAGGGTCGCTTATAAAGTGCATTCGCACTTAACAGGTCTTTTTGACTTGTTTCACCTGTGGCGGTCCATTGAGCTACATGGAACGCGCATTTCCCCGGACAAGGTGGAACATCCTCTTCTTTGAACCTGCTGTCATACCGCTTTGCGCTTGGGGATTTCACACCTCCAGATAGACTCCCGTACTGCTGCGAGAATAATGTTGAGCCCTGGAGTACATGCGTACAAGGACGGTTCTTTTATCAGGACATCTGGCCGTGCCGCGTTCTTTGTGCTCTCCGGATGCTGTTTTGCGGAGGCAAAGGTTTCGGATTTGCCTACCGACCAGCTCTTATAGCCAATGGCTTACACCGCTTGTTCCTCTACCTCAACGCCAACATGCCGTGCTGTCCCGTTTTTATTTATTCTGACTGTCTGTCCCTACTTTTGGCTTCAAGAGACCTCTTCAACCCCTCATAAACTGTTTATAAAATTCAAGCCAGCTATCAATCACTGGTTTCTTCCGTTCCAGGATCTCTCTTCCGCGTTCCGAGAACTCCGGGCTGTGGAGCAACGAGATCAACCATCTCGTCGCTACAAAGGCGGCAACCGGGGGTGAGGAAACGGTGCGGCGTACTTCGAAGCGAATTGTAAGAGCACGGCTCTTACAATTCGCTTCATTGTAAGCACGGCTCATTAAAAGCAACACCAGCACATGAACACAAACACAAGTGCGTAATAAGGGTTGAAAATAGGTAATGATGTTTCCTTTGTATCGTATGATGAATAGCTTAGAAAAGCATTGGAACTATATCAAGTTGGGTACATAGCGTGGTTAAGCAATAGGAAAGGTAAATAGTTTTTGATATTAAAAAAAAACTGAGATACTTTCAAGTTAAAAAGGCACCGCCGTAGCGGCAGACACAAGCATTTTATTCGACCAATTAGTTTGTAGCATTCTGTTTCCCCATACAAAAATTTGTTTGCGGAATTATTAACTGCGTTTAAAGGGCATGTGCCTTGTTCTAATTTCCGAGGAAAAAGTGTATGGGTTAAAATCCCGGGTCAATTTTTTGTGATTGGCTGCGGACCTGCGTTAGCGTTTCTAGAGCGGGTGCTGTTTCCTTGGTTCTTCTTTTTTATTTCGGGGAGGAGATGAACACAGAAAAAGAGTTGCAAAAATTGGAATTGGATGCCAAATCTACCTTTGTAAACAAAAACAACCATCAAAGTAAACGGCACCTGTCGTAGAGTACGCACTATCGTATTGAAGTGCTCTACGGAAATCTTTGAGACCACAACAAGTTGGGTACAAACCTTGGTTAAAAAATTGAAAAAGTAACTAGATGTTAACTTTTTAAAAATAACCTGAGTTTTTTTTTAGCTAAAGCTATACATGCCGTCGCGACAAACAAAGGCGTTTTATTTGACCAAGTAGTTTCCGTTTTCCGATACAAAAATGCGGTCAGTAAAGTTATTAACTTTGTTTTTAGGGTATGTGCCCTGTTCCAATTTACAAGTTCAGATAATAAATGGCATGATAAGAAAATTGCGGCGTAGTCTGAGAACTAAGAATTATGTCTAGGTGGAAGCCTCATGGACTTGATCTGGACCCGCTGTTGAGGGTTCTGTTTACCATAGGGGCCGCACCCATCACTTTTTGACCAGCCTAATGGATAGTACCCTGGGAAGCTCCTTGCCCAACCTAGCTGTGACCATTTACCAGCGCGTATTGCTCCGATCCTGCTCTCTGACAGCGACTTACATTGCCCGGCGCGCGATAACATACATCAAGGTTCCCGGCTAGCAAGGAGCAAGCTTCTTTCACCATCCTATTTTATTGACCTGATAACGGACGTGAATGAAAGAAAATTACGGCACTTTATAGCCGCTTACACAGCATCAACCCAAAGCTTAGCGACTGTTAGACTTCTTCGCTGCTACATCACGCTTGCGTGGGTGTTTTTACTTCGGTCTCGCTTCATCGTAGTTTGACGGAAATTACTACGATAGGCAGAGTGGCCCAATGGACGCGGAAGGTTTCCTACAGTCAGAGTACTCCACGGCATGCATCACTTCTGCTTACGTGCCATCACCGTCACCTGTCAAGGGGCACGCGTCGGGCTAATTCTTGTCCGCCTTCAGCAGGGTCCTGCTTACCGCTGCAGTTAGTGCACTTTGCTCCTAAGCTTGCTATCCGGCTTCAAATCTCTCACAAACATCTCGGTATTTTTTATTTATTCATTTTGTATTTATTTATTTATTTATTTATTTATTTATTTATTTATTTATTTATCTTTTATTTATTATAGCGGGGCCTTTTTGGCGTTGACGACGACGGTCCCTGTCCGCGTGTGATCCGACCCGTAAAGCTTTCCCCTCAAAAATCTCCCAAATGAAAAAGACAGGTTCGTGAAGCTTTTGTCAATACGTCATTGGCGACAGTTTGTATTTTCCCCGTGTGGTATTTGATGAAAGGAATAACCTGCGGTTTATGAATTCATTATTCCAGAAACGCAAGAATATGCAATCGACATTCGAAAGACCTGGGGCTACAACAAAAAAAATTGTTGTTGATCTCTCTTTCATAGGAATCCGTAAAACACGAAAGTGTAAGGTGCCTTCGCAGGAGAGATTAAACTTCAAAGGACCCTCGTTCATGTGCGAAGGGTTCGCGTGCCTCAACCCGCCAGACACAGTGGCACCCGCACGCATGAAACCGAAAAATAACCCGTTTATTTCGCCACAACAAAACACAAAATGACATGAACAGAAACAGCAGCTTGAACAACCACGGTCACGGGAACAACGCCACAGCGGAGGTTGACAGAATTTACGTGCGTCCCCCGTACATGATGGCGCTGACATCAAGGTGCGAACTGTCGGCGCTCAATAGCGTCATGATGCGCTACTTCGCTTGGCCTCTTCTAGATGGCATAACCATGTGTATGGGCCATAGGGAAGAACATAAGGAGGGTCCATTGAGCTGCTGAAACCCCTTCTCATAGCGCAGTCGGTAGAGCGCCACGTACCACCCGTTGTGGCGAGAGGGCCCGAAAGGTCATGGGCTCAAATCTGGTCACCGCGGCGTGAATGGCACTTTTTCCAGCGACGCCACTTCCGTGACGAATATGACTTGAGTGAGGTCTTGGTGTACCCAGGCATAGAACACTTCCTTGTTACAAAGGAAATTCACTCCATTTCCAGGTGTTGTGCAGGACGTACAGACGCTAATTAAGGTCTGGAGTAGTATCATATGATGGTTAGATGCGAGGAAAAGCTGGATCTCAAAAGAGAAAAAAGTGAACTCATGAAAAGTAAGAAACTCTGCATGGACTCGGTCAAAGCCAGGATAGAGGAGGTTGAAATAAATCTTCAAAACAAATTTGCGGTTCTAAAACGAGAACGAGAACGAGAATAGGGTAAACAGGATAAAGGACAACCTTTCAACGGCAAGCACCGAATCTGCAGCAGCTGAGGGAGAAGCAGCATGTTGTATAGGAATGAAACCAGAAAACTGACTAGGGAAACAAAGGATCTAACTGCAAAACGTAAGAACATCAAGGTAGAAAGTGCGGGGGATGAAATTCAGTAAGCAGAGTTGTTTAAATTGATTAACATAAGTAATGCTTAGGTAGGCAAGAATCTGGCTCTAGACAAGGCATTTGGGAACTATGCTCTGGGCTGTAGAAATTACAGGAGGTATTTACAAATTGAGTTTACAGAACGAAATAACCTACGCATAATGAATACCTTCTTCTGCAAACGGGAGAGCCTTAAGTGGACGTGGAGGAGCCCGAATGGTGAACATAAATATGAAATAAAGTTCACAATATGCGATAACCCTGGCGTCGTAAAGGATGTGGAAGTGCTCGGAAGGGTAAGGTGTAGTGACCACCGTATGGTAAGATATCGAATTAAGCTAGATTTGAGGAGGGACCGTAACAAGCTAGTACGAAAGAAGCCTATTAATAAGCTACCAGTAAGGCGTAAAGTAGAAGAATTCAGGATCGCTCTGCAGAACCGATATTCAGCTCTTATCGAGGAAGCTGAGCTTACGACACAGAAAGCCAGCGACAACCTTACCCGCATTATCACGGATTGTGCAGTAGAACTCCTGGGCACGATGGCTAGACAGAATACTTGGAAACTTTACCAGGAGACGAAAGATCTAATTAGGGAAAGGCAAACCATGACAATCTCAACCCCGGCTGACAGAATAGAACTAGCGGAGCTTTCAAAGTTAATCAATAAGCGTAAGACCGCTGACATACGGAAGTATAATATGGAGAGGATCGAACACGCTGTAAAGAACGCAGGTAGCCTGAAAGCAGTGAAGATGCGTCTGGGCGTGTGAAAAAATCAGATGTATGCAGTTAAAGATACGGAAGGCAATGTCACCACAAAAATGGATAAATTAGTCACCGTGGCTGTCGAGTTCTATAGGGATGATGTACAGTAGCAGGGACATCCAGGATAATCCCGAACGAGAAAGTATTTCACAGGAGATAGACAACCCACCAGTAACGACCGAAGAAGTAAGGAATGCTTTGAAAGAAAAAATGAAAGGAGGCAAAGCACCTGGTGAGGATCAGATAACAGCAGAACTCCTGAAGAATGGCGGAGAAATTGTACTTGAAAACTGGCAAACCTGTATACGCAATGTCTAATTACCGCAAGTGTACCGGAATTTTAGTACAACGCGAACATCATCCTAATTCATAAGAAAGGTGACATGAAAGACTTGAAAAATTCCAGTCCGATCAGCTTACGGTCAGTCGTCTACAAGGTACTTACAAAGGTAATTGCTGACAGAATTACTTTAACCTTAGATTTCAGTCCACCTAAAGAACAAGCAGGGTTCTGTAAAGGTTGTTCAACAATGGACCATATTCACACGGTCAATCAGGTGATATAGAAATGCGCTGAGTATACTGAACCCCAATATATAGCTTTCATAAATTATGACAAAGCCTTTCACTCGGTCGAAACCCTAGCAGTTATCCAGGCATTACGGAACCAGTTGGGTGAATGAGGATTATGTAAAAATACAAGAGAAAATCTTTAATTGGTCCACAGCAACCATCATCTTCTATAAGGAGAGCAGCAAAATACCTATAAGGGAGGGCTTCAGAGGAGGAGACACAATCTCTATAATGTTATTCACCGTATGTTTACAAGTATTCAGAACGTTGGATTGGCACACAGTGGTCATAAGGGGTAATGGAGAATACCTCAGTAACCTCAGATTTGCTGATTACGTTGCCTTGCTAAGTAACTCGGGGGGCCGAATTGCAAAGCATGCTTTCCGCACAACATGAACAGAGTAGAACCGTGGACCTGAAAATTAATATGCAGAAAACTTACGTATTGATCGATAACCTCAGGACAGCACAGAAGTTAGGGATAGGGGGCGGGTAGTTGAAGTGGTAAAACAATATATATACTTAGTCCAAGTTGTGACCCCGGATCCTAACCATGAGGCAGAGCTAATTAGAAGGTACAGAATGGTGTGGAGTGCATACGGCAGACACTCTTTGATAATGAATAGCAGCCTAGAAATGTCACTGAAGAAAAAAGTGCATGCCAGCTGCATCCT
Source organism: Haemaphysalis longicornis (assembly GCF_048455015.1). Classification (NCBI taxonomy): domain Eukaryota; kingdom Metazoa; phylum Arthropoda; class Arachnida; order Ixodida; family Ixodidae; genus Haemaphysalis; species Haemaphysalis longicornis. Next base: position 5,612,133 of record NW_027526276.1, read on the forward strand.
ACCGGTACTCACCTAGGGGGCAGAAACTTGAAGCCATGGCAACTGAGATGGACATGGGCGTAGAGCCCAACCAAGGAGAAGAGGGGACACCGCAAGTTCAGCTCGATCGTTTCGCCGGTCAAACAACTGTCACCGTCCAAGGCGAGGACTTGTCGCCGACCGACATCGCCGGGTGGACGACACCGGGAAGACAACTACAGCGGCGTGCGGCGATGAAACAGCCAGCCACTCGTGAGTCCGCCGCCAAGGCACGAAAATCTACTACCAGCAAAGCACAGTTCGCTCGGCGGGTCGACGCAGCATTGACGAGAGCAGCTCGCATGCCAACCAACATCCCGCGCGGCGAGACCAAGATCATTGTGCGACCGCGCGGAGGCATTAATACGGGCAGGATAGAAGCCCCAGTACTCATGTCGGCCATCATGGCGGTCACAGTGATCCCAAAAGAATTAGCGATGGAAGACACAATATGCGTGAATGTAGCGCAAAATATAATCGTGGTGAGCACCCCGGATGAGCAGCGAGAGGCGCGATACCTCCAGCTTCGTGCGCTTCACATCGGAGGGCAGGTCCATGAAGTGAGCGTTTACCGCGCGGCCCCGGACAACACAGTAAAGGGAGTGATCAGAAATATCTCGACCGATGACACCGAAGAGGAAATCAAGGCCAATGTCGTAAACCACCGCAACCCGACAGCTCTAGAAGCGCATTGAAACGGTAATTCAACCACAGTGGCCATCTTATTCAGTGGGACAACAGTACCCACAACCATCAAATATGGCGCCGTGCTGGTCAGGTGCAGCCTCTACAGGCAGCACTATGAGATCTGCCGGCAGTGCGGAAAGGTGGGCCACCGCACGGATGTCTGTCCGCAGCCAAACGCACGGGTGTGCTTCGCATGTGGCAAGCCAAATCCCGGCGGAAACCACGATGGAGAATGTAAGCCACACGGCAAATTATGTGGAGGGTCACACCCAACCGGCTCGCCGGTGTGCTCAAACAGGTATAAGACGCAATACTTGGTAAGAGAAAAGGCAGCAAGAACGCAGAGAGATGACGTCTCCAAGGAGAAGCAGAATTCCCACAAAGGATGCTGCGAGCTTCCCGCCGCTGAGTCAACAACGCGGGCGCAGCCGCAGCCGCTCGCGGCGGCGCTCCGCCAGCGCGCGCTCGGCGAGGGGTCGCTCTGCTAGCAGACGGGGGAGCGGTCGCGGCAACAGAAGGCCAAGTCAGAGTGGTCAGAGTACGTCACGCTCGCGAGAGAGAGTAGCGTGGGCCGATATTGCCAAGGCACCTGCAGCCCAATCGAGGTCCAAAACGCCGCGCAAGGAGCGGGAGAGATCGACGCAGCGATCAGACACAATGTGGTCGTCGGTGTCCCGCGAGGAATTCACGGCGCTGCGAGCCGACAACGCACAGCTACGCCAACAGCTGGCAGAAATCTAAAGACTGCTACACGCCCAGCAGCAGCAACGGCAACCACCACAACCTCCACACCCACCGTCACTGCCACGGCTGCAGGAACCACCGCCGCCGCCGCTGCCGGCACCACAACAACAGAAGCAGCCCCCGCCAATATTCCCCAAGGGAGAAGCGCAAGCCCCGCAACCCTACAAGCCCGTCAGCCCGCAATCCGCAGAAGCGATCATGTCGGAAGGGGAAGAAGAGGTAGTCGCAGACCCAAGGTCGACGCCCGAGCCCCAGCCCAAACGGAGAGCAGTTGAGATGGCTCGTCTTCGCCGCACCACGGAGAGGCTGTACAGGCTCGAGACCCGCGTCACGGCCCTCGAACACACGGTAGACACGAGATTCGCAGCCCTTGAGAAGAAGGTGCAGACCATACAGGACACCTTATTACAGATACAAACGTTTCTGCAGAGCAAATTCGGCAAGGAAGAAGGCAACCACAACCAGCCCACCCAGCAATTATCACCAACATGGCCAGGACCCCAGCAGCAAACTCAGGCCTAAAGATCTGGCACTGGAACGCCAACGGCTTCCAGTGCAAGAAGGCGGTGCTGCAACAGTATTTACGAAGTATGGACCGAGCGCCCGACATAATAATGGTGCAGGAGACGCACGCGGAGAGCGCGCCGTCCCTTCCCGGATACCGGACGCACGCTAGCCCCCCGAGCGCGCGGGCCTGCGGTAAGGGAGCCGGACAGGGGGTGTGCACTTTCGTGCGAAAGGGAATCACTTTCATCGAACACAGAGACCTCCTCGGACGCAGCACCATCGAATACTGCGCGACCGAGGTGGTGATTGGCAAAAAGAAGAAGGAGGCCTTTCTCCTAGTGAACGTGTACAGTAATCCGGCACATCGGCAGCAAAAATTCAAGGCCCTCCTGCACAAGGCGCTGCGGTTGGCACCGGAAAACACGATACTGATATGCGGCGATTTCAACGCCCCGCATAAAGACCTTGGGTATGGCAGAACAACCGTGAAAGGAAAGGACCTACTGGACGATGCCGCGGACGCAGGCTTCCTGCTGCTGACGGACCCCGCGAACCCCACCCGACTGGGCACGGCTGCGGCCAGGGACACCAACCCGGTCTTGACATTCGTCCGAACGGCAAGCAGAGTGAAGCGAGGGGTGAAATGGCGGAACATGGGGCGGAACATGGGCAGCGACCACTACATATTCGAGGTGATCCTGCCCGCGTCCGTGCCGTCCGTCGCAGAACCCCTACGCAAGCACAGAATCACGGACTGGGACCGGTTTCAGCAAGTCCTCGAGGGACAACCGGAGCAGGGAGAGATCACGGACATCGGCGAATGGGCTGACGCTATCGTCCGCACGGCCTAGAACGTGACCACTGAGGTGGAAACGGACGAAACCATCCAACAAGTGGACAGCCGCCTGGCCCACATGCTGGAAGCCCGCCAATCGTTACAGCGGCGATGGAAGACGCAGCGCACGAACCGCCGGTTGCGCAAGAAAGTGGCGGTACTAAATCAGGCCATAGAGAAATGCAGCCGAGAACTGTGTGCGCCACAGTGGCACGCCGTCTGTAACGAGGCGGACGGGCAAATGCACAAGGGGAGAACCTGGAACCTGCTCCGGCACCTCCTGGACGAAACCGGGACCAAGGGCCATCAACAACATCGGCTAGCCCAGACGATGCACACGACCGTCCGAGCGTTGGGCGAGCGCGAAACGCGCAGAAGAATTAATGCAAGGTATTTGCCAAGTACCCCGAGCGAACGGCACGGAGAGTACGGAGGAGCGGACAACCCGTCTTTGGACAGAGATGTCGAAGAGTGGGAAGTTCGCGCGGTGCTGCAGACGCTGAACTGCAAGTCGGCAGCGGGCCCGGACCGCGTTACAAACAAGACTCTGCGAAACCTGAGCGACGGTGCCATCGCGGCCCTGACAAGGTATTACAACAAGTGTTGGCAAACGGGCGAGCTGCCCCCACAGTGAAAGACGGCCCGCACGGTGTTAATCCCCAAGCCAGGAAAGCCGCCCAGCATTGAGAACCTGCGCCCGATCTCCCTCACTTCGTGTGTAGGGAAGGTTCTGGAACATGTTCTAATGAATAGATGGCAGCGTTACCTAGAGGCAGAGGGGCTATACCCCAATACCATGTTGGGGTTCCGGGAGAGGCTCAGCACACAAGACGCCATGCTATTACTACAGCATGAGGGGCTCGAAGTGAAGGCCCCCACCCGCGACAACGGGGTGGTGCTGGGCCTCGACCTACAAAGCGCCTTTGACAAGGTGCACTATTCTGCCATCCTGGCGCAAGTATCGAAGCTAGGCATGGGCAGGCGCTCTTACAATTACATCAAGGACTTCCTGTCGGAGAGGAAGGTGAAAATCCAAGCCGGAGAATTGGAACTACCGCTAAAGAAGCTCGGCAGCGTAGGGACACCCCAGGGCTCGGTGATCTCGCCGCTGCTATTCAACCTCGTAATGATCGGGGTGGCCAACCGGCTCACGGAGATCCCACAAGTCCGCCATACCATCTACGCGGACGATATCACCCTGTGGGTCTCCGGGGGCAGCGACGGCCACATCGAGGCGTCATTACAGAGCGCGGTGAACGCCATCGAGTCACACTTGGAGGGCTCCGGCCTAACATGCTCCCCGCAGAAGTCCGAGCTCCTAGTGATCCCCCCGCCGGGCGCGTACCGAAAACGTGCGGCGGCGGACTCTGCGACGATCACAATACGGTCGAAGAACGGCACGATCGTACGCACGGTGAGCGCGCTCCGCGTCCTCGGGATGACGTTGGAAAGCAGCCGGTGCAACGGCGCCACAGCAGACCGCCTCGTCACCAAACTCGGGACGGCCACTCGACTCATCAAGCGGGTGGCAACGCGACACCAAGGGATGAAGGAAGCCAGCCTGCTCCGGCTGGTCCAGTCATTCGCGGTCAGCCATGTAACCTACATCGGAGCGTACCATTACTTGAAGACGCAAGAACGGAACAAGATCGATGCGGCCATCCGGAAAACGTATAAGGCGGCGCTGGGACTCCTGAACAGTACCAGCACGGACCAACTCCTGGCACTCGGAGTGCACAACACGCTCGATGAAATCAGCGAGGCCCAGCGCACGGCCCAGCTCGAACGTCTTACAACCACACGAACCGGTCGTAGCATTCTCGCACGGCTGGGTTTCGCGGACCGTGCGGCCCGTCAAGCCGACTCGAAGGAACTGCCAGAAGGTGTCCTACGGAGACTCCAGATCACCCCGGTGCCCCGGAACGTGCACCCGGAGCACAACAGAGCCCGGAGAACTGCCAGGGCCCAGGCCCTCCCGGAGTTGTACGCCGGTGACACCGGCGCCCTCTTCGTGGACGCAGCGGAGTACCCCGACAGACCCGGATCCTACGTCGCGGTGGCGGTGCGAGCCACCAGCGTGGAGGTGTACAGTGCTTGTAGTGTACGCGTACCGTCGGCACGGCACGCGGAAGAGACCGCAATTGCCCTGGCCCTCACGGACCCCGGATGCACAACAGTGTTGAGTGACTCCCGCTCGGCGATTGTGAATTACACGCGTAATAGCGTCGGTGCTAGTGCTGTGAATGTGCAGTTCAGTGCAGTGAACAAAGCGGTGCCGGCCACATACTTGCGGTGGTTCCCGGCGCACACGGACACACGGGAAGGCAATGACAAATACAAGGGCGGTCACCCAAACCGAAACGAGACGGCGGACGCCGCCGCGCGCGCGCTCACCAACCGCGCGGCGGCCCCTCCCACCACCCCCGTCTCTCCAGTGGAGCGGCGGCGACCGAGCGAAGACAGCATTCACCAGGAACCTCTCGTCGAATACACCGACATCCTGAGATGGTACCGGCAATGCCGTCGGACCAGGCCACCACCACACCCGAAGCTATCAAGAAAGGAGGCAGAGCTCTACCGCCAGATCCAGAACAACTCGGTGATTACGCTGGCGCTGGCGCGACACGTGTGCCCGGACGCTTATGAGAGCGCCTTGTGCAGTGTGTGCGCAGTTACGAACGCAACTTTGACTCACATTCTGTGGGACTGTACTCGCAATCCGGAATAGGCGGCCGCACAGGAGCGGCTGCCGGACAATATTGCAAACGCGATTGCATCGCCGGACTACGCGGTGCAGTTACAAGCCGTCCAGCAGCTCGAGGCAGCCCTTGCCAGGCAGAAGCGTGGGAAGGCGAGTGCGGAGGGTCCGAGGGGACTTCTCCGGAGACCCGCCGCGCGCCGAACCGGCGGACGCCGGCAGGGCACAGCCTTGAAGACGTGAGCGGCCGCGTCGGGGAGTAGGCTGGCTCCACGGAGCCCTTGCTTGCTCTCTCTGCAGGAGACTACCCAATAAAGTTGGTTCTCTCTCTCTCTCTCTCTGTAGGCTCCATTTGAGCATTCAACTTAAATTAGAACGACTCAGAGTGCAATGGAGCGGAAAGTGATAAATGTAACATTAAGGGACAAGAAGAGAGCGAAGTGGGTCAAGAAACAAGCGCGTGTAAAGGACATACTAGTGTAAATTAAGAAGAAATGGACGTGGGCAGTACTTCTAATGCAAAGGCAAGGTAACCGTTGGTCATTAAGTGTAACACAGTGGATCCCTAGAGAAGCCAAGCGTAGCAGGGGGCGGCAGGAGGTCAGATGGGCAGATGAGATCAAGAAGTTTGCATGGATACATTGGTCACAGCTGGCACAAGACTGTGGTAGTGGGAAAATGATGGGAGAGGCCTTTGACCTGCAGTGGGCATAGATAGGCTGATGTTGTTGATGATGATGATGATGATGAAGTAAAACAAACAAAACTTTGTGCTCATTGTATAACAGTGATCGAGGAAGCGCTGCAAGCAAGAGGAGGTTTCAAAGCAACCAAGAGGAAGATCGCTATTGGTGAAGGCTGAACGTACGCACTCAAAGATGAACAGGGTAACATTACGCACAACATGGACGAGGTACTAAAGGTAGCAGAACGATTATACACCAGACTGCGTTCCAGCGACTTTAGATCACAGGAAAATACCAAGATTACAACTAGGTATTTTTTCGAGTAACGCCATTGCGCTTTTTTAAATGTACAGGCGGGATAACACTTCAAAAACAGAGCGATAACTTTCCGATTCAATGGGAGTAAGACTGGAAGACACCGTCTCGCAAACACTGTTCATACAATGTCTCGAGGGGGTATTCAGAAAGCTCGACTGGGAAACAAAAGATTAACGTAATACGGGGAATACTTAAGTCATTTGCGGTTTGAAGACGACATAGTGTTGCTGATTGAGACTGCAGAACACCTAAAAAAATCATTAGGGACTACAATCAGCTTGGCTCTGCTGCAAAAAGTAAATACCGATGAATCTAAAGCAATGAGATATAAGAATGTCGAAACCGCCCTCTTCAGCTTTAACGAAGCTATAGATGCAGTACAGGAACATATGTTGAGTGCAGAACCAAACCACCAGAAAGAAATCCGCCGCATTGTAGGTATAGGGACCGGGCAGCTGGACGGGTGGCGCCACCACTCGGCGCTCCCCTCGTCAGTGGAATGAGCCGGTGCATTGGACTACACAGCCTCCCGTTGTTTTTGTCGTGTTTGCTTCGGTGCTTTGAATGTTTTTGTGGCGTTGTGAGCAGACATGTGAGACGAAACGAAGTCTAGACACATGTTTTGGGTTCTTAGATGCAGTAATGACTACGTAAACCTGTCGGACGCGTCTAAAGTTGGATATCGGCTGCAATGGCATGAGCGCTTTTTGCAGCAATCTGCGCTTGGCTCCACCCGTTCTTTGTGCGAATGAAACTACTATTATTAGTATTATTTTCTTCTTAAATGCACTAATGGCTACGCAAACTTATTGGATGCTTGTAAGTTGACTAGGAATAAAACTATTAGCAATATTAGAATTCATTTCTACCACTTTAAATTATCTTCACTGGTTTCAATGACAGTTTCCACGCCAGCCTTAGCGCTGGGATACCTCCATACGTGTGCTTTAAATAGAAAGGCACCTGCATACGAGATGGATTACCGTGTAGCCGTAGAAATGTTGCGATAGTTTACACTTTCTCTAACCGTGAGCTTTGTACCTTCGGTTTTGGTGGGCGACATTGTGACAGCATGGGAGCCTGAAATCAGAAGTGGAAATCCCACGTTTGTGGTGGTCATTTTATCAAGACCTAAAGTTATTCACCAACTCAACAGCCCAAGCTACAAACCACCCCTCCTCCATTTCCCGTTTTACCACCTGCGTAGAATAAAGGCTGGAACCGATAGTTTGAAAAGATGTGGCAGCCGGTGTTTTTTAATGTTTAAGTATTCATTACAGAGTACCTAAAAAATTATGTAATGCCTGGTGAAGACACCACAAACGCGCGATTAGTTGCCCTAAATATGGGTGCATGAGCCCGAGTACTCCACCACAGACATATTTCCGACACGCTGGAAAAAGTTTAGATTTGGAGAGGGGGCATGGAAGTTCAAAATCAAACAGCAAAATCATATAGCCCTCCGCCTAATGATTATGATGGTTGAACACAAAGCTTTCTTCGCGAGAAATGGAATGGGAAATGGTCAAAGTCAAAGACTCTGCGATCAAAAGACCAAACTGCGTGCTGGTCAAATCCGACGCTTAACTAGTCAAAGTTTAAATTCAGAAGGCAACCAAGGAAACCCATACGACAGAACTTTGCGATAAACCATCATCGTCGTTAGACGGAGGTGTGCAGGATTTTTCAAGCGTGGGTGGCAGCTTGTAAACCGACCGCAGCATTCAGTTGTGAAGAGGTTTCGGGCACCCTCCTGTCTTGCGTCCTTCAGCCACGCAGGAATTGCTTTTTGAAACACCATTTACCAACTAGCCAGCAACCATTGAAATTCTTGTAAAGCAATGCTTCTCCACGACAAACAATAACGTTCTACTATCATGCGGTATTTATTCTATCAACGATTCCCGATTACTGTAGTAAGAGCATTTCTGTGAAATAAACACGTTTCAGCCGAAGGTAATGAAGTTACGGAAGCGTAGTCCATCACAATTTCTGTTTTGAGATAAATCTTCGAAGACACCCCCCCCCAACTTTGTCTTTCGTTTGTGGACGACGTCGACGCCGTTTCATCAGCAACTGCCAAAGGCCAGCGCCGCAGCATTTCTAGATCGGTGGCACACACCGGCTTTGTGGGAGCATTTAGCGGCAATATACTCCTCGATTCCCGAAACTGCATGCAGGCATGAAAAAATTGCATGAAGCAACGAAATTTAACTTCCAGCTTGACTTCCAGCTTGGCGCATGGAGCGTCGTCTGCTATTTGTAAATACTGAGTATGGGCGTAAATAACACACATGGCATGCCTCGTAAACGTCACATCCACGCTCAAGATTTACCGATCTGAAAAGTACACGTGGGGTTACGTACGCTTTGCAAGCCGCACCGCAGAAAAACGACAGAAAAGCATGCACAACTACGCTGCGCTGACTGCCACCGGCATTCCACTGACGAGCGGTTCGCCACTGGCGGCGCTGTTCGCTGAAACAACGGTGGTGACATACAACGGCCGCCCTGTCCCTATAGGCAGGGTAATACTCAGTAAGCACAGATATAAACGGAAAGAAAGCCTACCTCTACTACTCAACCGAAAAATATACAACCAGTGAATACTGCCAGTCATGTCATACAGAGCTGAACTTGGCGCCTTACTAAACAACTGGAAAGCAAACCTAGTTCGGTCAACGGGCCACAGAACCAATATTTATAGAAGTAACACGTAGTTACAGGAAAGGAACTTCCCTGATCACGGAACAAACTCGAGTGGATGATATCATAGTTCAGGCCAAGAAAAAGATGGCCTTGGGCTGGCAATGTAGTAAGGCCGCCTGGCAGCCCAGGGACAATTAGGGTAAAACAGTGGATACCAAGAGGCGATTCTAGCGAAGAAGGGGAAGGTGATTAGTTTGATGGGGGAATAAAATACGCACGTGGGGGCAAACTCTGGACGTGAGTAGCGCAATGCAAGAGCGATTTAGAGGTCAATGGGGAAGGCCTTCGCCCTGCAGTGGGTCTAGGTAGGCTCTGGATAGTGATAATTATGAGTCCTACAATCTCGGAAGTGACAGAAGTTTCAAAAAAGTCTGTGCCAAGTGGACGCGTGCTTTCACTTCAACCTAAAGTAACTGTTGTGTCGATACTTCCCCGGAAGATTTGGCTCCCCGTCAATGGCCAACCCCTAGACAAATAAATCACCGCCATAGTCGGTCTAGCCTTCACCATGTATGGCTGGCAAATCAAGTCGGCCACAGACGCCGCCATTGTATATACAATGATCTGCCGTCAGAAAATTCAATTCTCCTACCTTCGCAGAGCTCCATCCCTTCTCCCGGGTACAACTCGCATTCTGTTCTTCATCATTTGTTTCTGGGTCTGTCTCGAACAGCACCAGCGCAGTTTTGTTTTTTTTGCGCTTGCTGTCATGCCGCAAGTGCTAGAGCGTTTCTGCGCCATTCTGAACGCGTCGTTTTAACAGCGGAGTTGTTGCTGGCCGTTATGTGTACTACGTAATCAGAAAATCCAGAGTCATAGTTACTTTCGCCAATTACCATGCTCGTGAGCACGCGTTTTACAAGGAGCGCCCGGCCAATTTCAGGTTTGCGTGTGGAGCTCGCAAAAACATACGAAGCAAACTGTTCACGTGCATCCACGCCCCAAGGGGGAGCTCAAGATAGCTCGCGCTACAGAAGCCCACATTGCAAAGCCGAATGCCACCGGTTCTAGAGCGTGCCTACGTGTTCCACATTGGGAGAAACCTGGAAGCCTGCGTACAAAACGAAACACCTAGGCCCGCCGGTCATGCATGAGGAAGATGACCAGGTAGATGGATGTGACGCTGACTACTACTACCAGACTGAAAAACGATGAAGGAAATGTAAACAAGCAATTTCTAACCTAATGCAATGCGTCGTGCTGTGTGCTTTTGTGCTTAATAGAAATAAATCGTGCAGCTTCGCCATGGCACAAACATTGCGCGACTTGGTGCAAGCTTCGCCAATTTTGTTTCTTCGGCGGCCACTTTTTTACGCTGTTTATCGTAAAAACAAACCCAATGAGCATTCCTACCTAAGTTGACGCGGTGACTGCCTGTTAATTATATTTTCCCTGAGATGTACCTGTAGTTTCGTTTGCGTTTATAACAAGGATATGTAGGACAGATGCAGCGGTTTCAGGAGATTCAAACGGTTCTCCCTATCTAAACTTGTTTTTCAGGTATCGTCTTAAAGGGACCCTGCAACACTTACCATACACGCTATAACGGTTGCCTTTGCGTCTGGAAGCAGTGCGAAATCTTGTTATCACCAGCACGGAGCGGTACTGCGCGAATTGCTCGTCGCACGAGATACGCCTTTCATTTCTGATTTGTTTTTGTGGCTTTATTTTTAAAGTTGCTGTCGAAAAGCGTTCATTGCTGCAACTAAAGAAAAACCGGCCAACAGGCACTACATTGCCTCAGTGACGTCATTAGGGCCGTTGAACATAGTCAAGACCGCGAAAAAGCGCAAAATCTTTTGAGCGAGTTCCCAAGTTATCTGATGGCCATAAAGCCGTGCGTTTTGGCTGAGGTACTTTGCGACCCCGTTAACTAAGTACATGTTGCGTCGGGAGACTACGATCTAAACTATTAGGATTCCAAAAAAAGTTGCAAAATATGTTGCAGGGTCCCTTTAACTTTTGCCCAGAAGGCTGAATCGAGGGACAAGAGGGAATCTTTTTGAAGCCTGTATTTCGATGCGTTATACCGCGTGACTGAAAGCGCCAAATAACACGACGTTAGAAAAATTTGCTTACACTTGTCTACGTATGCTCCTTCGCTCAACACTCCCTCCCTTCCACATTATTTCAGCATCAGAGCTCTTCGATGTAGGCAGTTGAGAAACTCCGCCTCAAAAAACGGCCCGCACGTGGACCCCTTCTTCTTTGGATTGACTTATGGTGGCGCCACCGAGGCTACTGCACGCACTAAAAAACACAGTAATTATTCAAAATGACAATTTAACGTTAAACTTTACTTTAAAGGTGCATAATGTTTTTATTTTTGTAATTTTCAAAGTAACTTCTCGTTTATTTAAATGCGGTTTTTTTTTTGTTGCGTTAGTTTCTGCGTCTGTGCAAGTGCCTCGTCCGGTTGAAGCTTGCTCGGGCACTTCTGCACAACATAGACACATAGGTCCGACCTGAAGTACTACATTTGCAGTTCTCGCTCGGCCTACATCACACTGAATGCCAGAACTAATCCAGAATCTCATCAATTGTCGCTCAATAATCCCTAAGCTTGCCTAAAGCAGTCGAAGCGAATTTCAAACCCTTTTTGACGCCGGAATACCGCAGATGACGCGCAGAAGACGACAATACGCATGCGACAACGCATCTTACTGAACACACCGTCGCACTTTTTTTACTGTTCTTGGTTCAAATGCATACAAAACGGTTACGTGGTTCTGCACGTTGGGCTTCTTCGGGACATCAAACTTACGTGAGCACCCAACTACCATTTTTCGCCCAGGTCGTCGAGCGGCGAACTGCGTTGTATATTTTATTTTGTCGCCAATGGAGGCGCCACTGTACGGGAAAATCCAAAACAGTGGACCAATACTAGGGCCACTTTTTGATGCATGGGGTGTATGGGGAGTTTCACAACCCCTACATGAAGTAACTCCGCTCAGCATGGGGAGGGCGAGCTTGCCAGCTCACCCTGCGAAAACTAAGAAGTTCTCATCGATAGGGTTGGGGCTGCTGCGCTGGCTCGCGGTTATCTGGACTAAAAAAGCCAGTTTTAACTCCGATTCCAATGTTTCCCCTCTTCCCGTTACCTCGCCAGGCTTGAACTATAGCGGAGCTAAAGTATTTCTCTCCACGTGAGCGCTTAGCGACTCATGACCACGCAATTGTACAAGTTTCATATTGTTTATTTACATTTTCCTTCGTCGCTTTGCACTGTGCCAGTAGGAGTCATCGTCTTATATATCGATATCGTCATGTTCATCATGCCGAGCATTATATGGACTGTAGCGCATGATGACAGCGCTGGAGTTCTTTTTTTATGGGTGAACCCCTTTATAGACTCGGGGTGTCGGCGTCTCCTGTTGCAGTTGTGTCAAGTAGTCGCGGTACTAAACCACCGGGAATCTCGTTTTCGATCGCCTCAAGCTCGAACGCTTTGTGCTTCATGTACACCCCTTTTACAGCAAATATGTATACCTCTACTCCCCAAGGGTTTTATCTCCATGGGAGAAAACGCGCAAGCGCGAAGATACACATATACGCTGCATGCTTCGCCCCTTCTAAGGTTTTGAGGCAGTGTAGGAGGAGGATATGTATCACGAAACTTGCGCTTAATAGACATACACAGACGAAGGAAGACGGACGATGCGCAACTCACAACTATTGATTTGCAGGAAAAGAAGTTGCCTTATATAGGCTTCTACAAGACAGAAAAACCACATAAAACCAGCTAGTAAAATCGATAGCAGCACCACAATACTCAGAGCCCGCCAAACGCTTGCTGTCTAAAAAAACGAAACTCATTGCTAAAAAGTGATAATGATGGTTCACTGATGCACCCCTTGCAATTTTTTTGAATGAAGTACGATTCTGAAAGCTCACGCGCCACAGTGTCATGGCTTCTGTCAATGATAATGGTTTCTTTTAGGCGTGGCGTGCAACCACAATCACGGCAATGCATGGGCAAGTGTGATCCAGTGCCTTTTTTGATTGGTAAATCGTGCTTTCTGAGGCGATCATTTATGCAACGTCCGCTTTGCCCAATATATATCTTGTCACAAGTGAGCGGTATCTGGTAAACAATGCCAACTTTGCATCCGACGTACTTCTTTGGGTGCTTCTTACCACATGGATTAGGCTTCCTTTTTCCGGCGATACGGCTGTACAACCCACCTAGTTTGCGTGGAGCAGAAAACACAATCGCAACCAGATACTTCGTAGCAACCCGCTTAAGGTTGTGAGCTACTTTATAGGAATATGGCACCACCCCCGGCCTCGTTTTCGTTTCGGCTGCAACCTTAGGTTTGACCCGCTTACGCTTTAGTTTTTGAAGCAACGCCTCAGAAACAGCCGCCAGTAGCGACCGAGGGTACCCGGTATCCAATAGTCGAGAGACCTGGGCGTCAAAACTGGTTTGCATACGATGAGTACAAGACTTTTGTATAGAGGACTCCAAGCACATCAAGGCTATCGCACGTTTTACAGTTTTTTTGTGAGCTTATTTAAAGGGCAGGAGCCCTTTTGTCGCGCGGGGACAAAACATCCAACACACATGTTTTTCTGCTACGTAGAAGTCAATATCTAAAAACCTCAGGTTATACCCTTTTTGCATTTCGTGCGTAAACTTCAAGCTGCCGCCCAATTTACTGAACGTCTCTAAAACTTCTGCAACGCCTTCTTGGTAACTCAGACCCTCCCGCCTTTTCAAAACGATCAAGTAGTCGTCCACGTATCTAAAGACTTTTTGGACCACTCCAGTGTCGAAATCAGGTAGTAAATTACGGTCTAATCGCGATAGAAAAATGCTTGACAGAACTGGGGCAACGCAAGAACCGATACAGATCCCTTTCTTCTGTATGTAAAGCTTATCGGCATGCTTCACGACCGTGGCAGAAAGGTAGAACTCGAGCAGGGACAAGAAACCACTAACTGAAATACCCGCAGCATTTTGAAACCTTGTTGCGCCATTCTCCTCAATACATTCCTGTACGCTTGTCAATAATTCACCATGCGGAATTGAAAAGAACAACTCTTTTATATCTACGGAAAACAATCGTTTCCTTTTTTTTCGTTTTTTTTCGTTTCTTTTTTCGTTTTTTTAGACAGCAAGCGGTTGGCGGGCTCTGAGTATTGTGGTGTTGCTATCGATTTTGCTATCTGCTTTTATGTGTTTTTTCTGTCTTGTAAAAGCCTATATAAGGCAACTTCTTTTCCTGCAAATAAATAGTTGTGAGTTGCGCATCGTCCGTCTTCCGTCGTCTGTGTATGTCTATTAAGCGCAAGTTTCGTGATACATAATGCACGAACTAGCATAACAGCACGTTATAATGTAGGAGCAGGATAAACATCTTTATTCTCCGCAAAACTAGCAAGGAGCTTTCAGGTGGCGAAGTCGTCAGTCCAGTTCCTAATACGTGTTGCCAGCCGCTAAAGCTCGCTCCACAGGCGAAAGCTGGTTGGAAAGGTATGAGCCAGACAAGGCGCACCTCAAGAACTCAAGAGAGTTGAAGGGATTCGGTTTGTGGTGGGAGGGGCATCCACCAACCTAGTGGAAAAGAGTGGAGTCGGCTCCGAAGAAGGCGTGGTTGGGGGGAAGTAATTTCTTCGGAGTAGTGGCAACCACTTGTGAGATGGGGAAAGCTGTTTGTTTCCAAGGCAAGGTAGCAGAAGCGTGCCTGCTGGACAGATAGGGGTCGGCGGGATGGTGGAACGGTGCGTCGCGCCAGACGTAGATGTTGGGTAATGTGTGCGTATGTGAGGCTGGAGTAAATTCCTCCGATGCGGCGTTTCTTTTGGCTCCTCGTGGGGCGTGTCATTTCTTGCGCGAGGTCTTGCGCCGTCTCGTTCCCTTTCTCTCCCAAACGGGCTGCAGTCCATATGATCTGGATGTGTCCTTGTGAGCGTTGGCGGAGAAGCAGTGCGCGGGCCGCAGGAATAACTATTCCGGCCTCGAGGTTCCGGCAAGCCTGTTGGCTGTCGGTCACTACAGTAGTAGCCTGGGTAGATGGGATGGAAAGTACGATTGCCGCCTCTTTAGCTTCAGCTGGTGAGAGCGTTTTGAACGAGATAGTGATGGCCTGTCCTGCCTAAGCAGGGCTTACTGCCCACGCTAACGCTGTACAGGTGGGATATGCTACAGCATCTGTGAAGGCCGCGTCAGCATCTTGGTGGTACTGTCGAGGGATGGCCTCTGCGGGAGCCTTACACCATCCACTGTGGTACTCACGGTGTTAGTGGAGATGGCCTGGGATTTTAGTAAAAGCATTCAAGGTTCGAGTTCAAAAGCATAAAACGAATGTGCGGATGCGGATGTTCGGGGCGGCAAAACGTTGACAATAAAATGCCCGTACGAATCACATTTTGTGCTTAAACATAAAAATCAATACTGGCATTCAATGAAATAAGCAGATTGAACATGTCATGTTCAAACGTTATCACTCGTGGAGAATAAGCAACGAATAACCGCTTTGTTCGACTTATCTGTAGTTTTGCTAAAGGCACTGCCCGTGCTGAGGACGCTGGGTGTTTGCCCATAGGTCGTCCCTCACGAGAATTTCTCACAGGTCCTCACTCACGACAATTCCTGCAGCACAGATCTTACAGCCTCAACATGAGCTCCGCTGTTAAAAATTTGACGTTGAGGTAGGCAGAAAGCGGGACCTGTGGTATCGCGCTCCAGGAACGAGAAATCACTGTGTGGGAGAAAGGTTGTCGAAAGGTTGAGAGTAAGGCCGACACAGCACGCACCGGGAAAGGGTGATAGCTCTAGCTAACCGAACAACATTGCAAGCGCGCAGTCATGCTACTGGGCGAGTGATTATGGGAGCAGCCGCCAAGGTAAAGAGAACTTTCAACAGCAGGTCAACAGAAGGGCTACCAAGGCTTTCCTGTACACATTCTAATAGTGCTGAGCATACACCTTTCTTTTAAATGCGAATGCATTTATTAGTCGGGGGTTGTCTTGCGTCCATCGAGCGGCGTGCGCCTGCATTCCTCCAGCGCGAGCGCACGTGAGCGCGCACCTCGTAGTGCTGCCTTCGTCGTCGTCGTTGTCGTAAATGAGAATGCATTTCTTAGTGGGGGTTGTCGTGCTCTGTCGGCGTGCGCCCGCAGGTGTTATCTCTCCGCGCTCAATGCCGAACGCATGCGCTTGAAGCGAGCTGTACTAGTTTTCTCGAAGTGGCAAAGACGGCGAGTACTGCGGTGTTAGTCTCGTGTCTAACGTGTGTGGGAACTTGATATCGCACGCCGTTGCCACGTCTCCCGTTCGAGACACGTCTCCGTACAAGGACTTGTACACCCTTGCCTACACCGGAGACGGATTTTTTGTGGTGACCGTGTACCTCGCGCCCCACCTCGCTCGAGAGGCCGTCGCCGCGCAGCTGGACGCGGCAATGGAAAGTGTGCGCGTGCGCTCCAAACCCTCTGACCCCATAGTCTTGGTTGGCGACTTCAACGTTGACGTGCGCAAGAAGAGTGGCGAGTGGCTGGTCGAGTACATGCAGACCAGGCGCTCTATGCATTGTCTCTCTGCGGGCTTCGACACGTGCCCCACTACCATTCACGGGAGTTGCATTGATCTGGTCTTTACGCGAAACTGTGACGCGCGTATGCTTCTCAAAGACCCTTTGACCGTGCACGTCAGCCATCACAAGGCAGTGATTGTGGCCGTCAGGTACAACGATAACACAAACAGGTGCTGATGAATAAATTATTACGTTCACACTCTCGTCATTAATTACGCCATTACTCGCAACACACTCATCCGTGCACCCAATGTGTTCGCATTTCGGCACGATTCCCTTCGGGGAGGTGCGGGAGAATTTTTTGTGAGACCCTGGTTCCGCACAGCTTTGCAATTCTAACTAATCAGGTGCCCTTAACAGTGCCTGTAAGAGTTTTACGGACAAAAATTTAATAAGGCAAGGTAAAACGCCTTTAGAAACCGCTTTTCCTTATATATAGTCTTGTGTGCTTTTGGAGCATATACGTGTTTATTCAAATGAATGTACCCTTATTTAGAAGTAGAAAAAATCCATTTGTGTTAACTTTTAGGTAGCCAAAGTACCAAGAAATTTGAAAAGGTTTTAACGCTTTTTTATTTTCCTACCCAGTTGATCCATAGCCCTCATTACGATAAAGAATAAAAAAAGCCTATGGGTTCGTTGTAGGATTATAGTGGCGCTTACAGTGGTCGATTAGCAGCTCCCGTAGGTATTATCTGCAGTGAGTGTATTTGTTTTAAGGTTGAACGTCTCAGATCCCTCTGTTTGAAGAATCCGCGTTTTTCGGTGCCAGCAAATCAGTGGTACAACAAAATTGTACCAAAGTGGAGGATAATGATAACAAGTACCATATTAGTCTTCTGGAGCACGTTTGCGTTCCGCGTGCCTACCTTCGTCTGTTTTCTTCACCTGTTCTATGACAACAAATTTTGTCTGCTTTGTACGCGTTCGTTTTGACTGCAGCCCAGGCTTCTGAAATTGACAAAGGGAATCTGCACATGCCCTAGCTACCAAGCGGCTGGCGCGGAGATAAGTTTGGGCGAGAGTTCATTTATTGTAACATTGCGCGCGTCTTCTGTGATGCTCTCCACAATTTGGAGCTCGAGAAAACATGGGAGTGTTGTTAAACACGTCACTTTTGCCGATGATCGCTGGAAACGTCAGACAGAAAGGCCGCCAGAGATATATGTTAGCGCGCAACCCATTTGCCGCGTGGTGTAGTGGTTTGGTTTCGTGGCGGTTGCGGCGGAGGCGATGTTCGCGTAACCGAGTGAGTGAACGAGACACCCAAGTCAGAAAGAAGACGGAGAGGAATCGTCTGCTAAAGTGTGAGGTGGAGGTCGTCCACGGGGGAACTGCATGTCGAACGTGAGTAAGGGAGTCAGCGAGAGATGGCACCATAGAATATCGTCAAGCCCTCCTCCTCCCACTTTTGCTAGACCCTCGTCCTCCATTCTTGTCTCATCCGCACCACGTGACAGTTGTGATTGAGGTTCGAAGGCGGTCTCCAACAACGTGCTCGGCGGCGGCGGCGACACGCTGGGAGATAACGGCAGACCAGGGCGCGCCTCTGTAGGAATAGTTGATGATACGATCACTTCGTGAGGCAGCAGCTATGTGCCGTGACCCCGAAGTCTGCAGTTCGTGCTGTGCGCTTATTGTTGCATTAGGGGGCATAGTACTCGCCGGCTACGTCTTTGAATACATGGACGAAGAAAGCAAGGTGACTAGTATGGACACTAAGCGCGTGTGCGACTTCACTCTTGAGTTTATTCCTGAGTTGACGTAAGAGAAAGAGAGAAAGGGGACGGATCCGTGCGTGTTTATTTAATCTCCAGGTCACACTACGCCCTCGAGATAAACGTATTTTTTTCATTCTCGAATCATATTTATGTGATATATGGATCGGATCAATACTGACGTAAGTATTTTTATATAGTTTTTTTTCTTCCATCAACTTGGCCCTCATGGCTGCGCCTGCACAAAACCAACGACTTCCCACTTCGGCCACGCTACCTCGAGGATGAACAACGTGCAACGATGTTCCATGATGAATAACGGCGCAAAAACAGGATGAAGAACACACAAGGGATGAGAAACAAGCTCTTGTTTGCGTCCTACCGTTGCATGGACTTCCATTTTTTGCGCCGTTAGTAATATTTGATCAGTACCACCTATCCCAGCTTACAACATTTCTGTACAAGCTTGTACAAGGCGAGCACACATGCCCTCCATTACCGAGTGTAAACTTATTATTTATTATATTGGCGCACAAAGTAACAAGATGAGTTTAAAGGTTTTGACTGGTGATTCCCGATTTCTCGCTCTTCACCGTGGCGCAGGAAATTTCAGGGTCTGCACAAAGATAACAGGCTTTATAAATCTTAGGTGCCCTCTGGAATATTCGACCTTGTCATCAAACCAGCGTGAATAGATTTTTGATATTTGTATATTTCTTAAAATGATTACCAATGAAGGAAGACGACGACAAAAACTCAAGAAATGTCCGGACAAAGCTCTTTCAATATGCATCACCAACCAGCCTACGAAGCCATGCTTGGGTGATTTGCGTTTTTTTTTCATCAGTTTTAGGTATTCTTTAACCTTTTCAACTCGCAAAGTGCATCGCTGCGCTTCGTCGCAACGCGATCTATGAAACGGGGCGATGGCGTAGTCATCGGGTCGTTGCCACGGCTGTGATGTTTTCGCTAAGCTCCCGAAGTCGATGTCTGCGTCCGACTGGAGAAGTGCCAATGTTGTGCTGGGAACTTCACAAAAAATAAACATAATCGCAGTGGGGATTTTTAAAGAAAGCTTGTTTTGCCTTACTAGTGGTCACCGTCCATATCACTCTCTCTGACGATGACGAGGAACGTGTGTGGGTGAAATATGGTTGAAACACGAAGCTTTCTCTGGCCGAAAGCCAGCGCCTTCAAAGATCAGAGTCAAAGTAAAAAATCGGAATCGCTATGCCGAGAACGCACTGCAGGAAAGCCAACCTAGAAAATGAACGTCCACAAAGGCACACAGAGAACTTCAAGAAAAAAGCACTTCCCCTTGTCACGATCGAACTTGGGTCTATCGTATGACGAAGCTAAAGTATATCCGGCCGCGTCATTCCGACATTGTCAAAGCAGTTTTGATTTTGAACTTCGACTTGGAATCGGGTTACACGGAAGGAAGCTTTGCGTTTTTATCACATTCCTTATCAGAAAGGGGCCTTGATGTTTTTACTCGGTTGCGTAAATGGCAACCTTTAGTCACCTGGTAGAATTTGAACAAATCGACACTTTATTTCGAAGGGGTGGGTAATAGATGACACTGTATTTTTCCTAAAGGTTTTCCTTTTACAACCAACAATAGCAGTGTTCAGCAGAGTGTCACGATAAATAATAATATTCCAAAAACTGATAATGATGGTTCTTATTGCTCATTGCGACAATTCGTTCTGTAGAAGTTTTACATGATTTCACCCAAGTTTTTTTTAAATAACAACACGCTGACATCATGCGAAGCCACTGGTATGATGACTACAGTATCAGACTGTGTTACTGTGTCATCTGCCGCATATTCTGCGCGCGCTTGAAACGAGGCCCAATCGCAAGAGCTTCCTCGACTAAGGACTCTTACATACGCCGTATCGAAAAGCTGGAACACTGCTGCTGTCCTCGCAAGATGTCGTATGTCTGCAGTGCAGCAAAGCTTGAGGAAACTGGCCAAGTCTGCTGAGAGGTTCGTTGGATAATCGCAGAGATAGTAGACGTATGAAGAGGTCTTTGCATCATTTGATCGCCCGATAGCTTTCTCACACCTACTGAAGATTGATAACAACGAACATTGTCTACAGCAACCGCTGATGGTTTGCCGGGACCTCAGTAATTTTGCAGACTATTTTATGTTACAAAATTTGAAATAGGGCCACTCAACTATAAACCGACCGGAAGTTGAGAGGTGCAACAACAGCAATTCGCCAGAGGGGCTGAGGTGCAGTTTTTCGCAACCGACCCTAACACCCTTCCCCTCTCCGTCTCATTCCTACTATTGATAATTTCAAGAGGGGTCTGTTCTATTAAATTAAATTCTCCAGCTTTCGCAGTGCTTACTCGGCTTCTCTTCAGACAGCTCGCATGCTTTCCTTTAACTAATCTCTCTTGTTCTGCCCGCAAGAGCGCGAGCACGAGTTCTCTTCAATTTGTGCTTGCTTTGATCTCGCACCGGCTGGCGCATTCCTGTGCCTTTCTGAAGCGTCGTTTCTACAGCGGAGTTGTTGTTGCGGGCGGTCATATGTGCGGCATCATCAGAACCCCCGAGTCGCAGTTACTCCTGCCAGTTACCACGTACATGGACACGCGTCTTACCAGGAGCGCCCGGCTTCGTCAAGCTTTTGTGGCGCTATGTGCTTCGGGGTGGAAAACAAGACTCGAGGGGAGCAACTATTCATTAAAAAAAAGTGTCGAACCGAAAAAAATACCGGTTCGGTTACGGTTGTGGTTCAGGCGAAATCATTTCGTTCTGATGTAAGTGCGGTTAGGCGAAATCACGTACCGAACCGGTTCTTGAACTGGTTCGGAAGCTTGAACCGCTTCGCGAACCGGTTCGATGAGTTTAATTATCACTGAAATCAGAAAAAAAATTTTAGTAGTTTTTAATGATAGTCAAAAAAAATTACAAACAAAATTCAAAATTCTGCTATTCCCCAAGTGGATTGGCGAAATTGCCCTGGAAACTTTAAACAATTACGAGATACTAGAAAAACAGATGAAGTGGCGTGATCTACCACCTTCTTTGTCGCCCAGATTTGATGTGGTCCCAGCGACTATTCATTAAGCCACCGCCAAGAGATATGACGATGGGATATATTTTGTACCCTTTCCTTTCTTGTTGAAACCGCAGTCGTCGGTACGGAATTGCCTATCACGCTAACCATGAAGCCGGAAATTTAGGTTGCGTAGTGGCGCATTGAAATATTAACGCTTCATGCCAATGGCGGACATTTTTTACATTTGTAACAAAACCGGAAAATTCCACAACAGGCACATAAATACTACCAATGAATTGGGTTATCCCGTCACACTGAATAATTTGTTAGCTGTCACTTTACCAAATTCGTAAGCCACACTTTTCTCAAAAGGAAGCTTTATTTAACGCTCAGTCACTGCCTTATTGCTCTGACTACAGCAATTCCTTTTGCGATAGCTATGCCGGATGTGTGCATTACAATCAGTATGTCATCGCATCCCCTGACCTCCGGCCAACGTTGCGTGTGTAATATATGGAATCTTATAACAGATTATGCAGTTACAAAATCAAAGGGAAATTTGGCGTGCGGAGCATGAGATGTGACTTTTTTGAGTAAACGCTCTCTAATGCGTCCACAGCAGTACTCCCGTCCGGAACGAGTTGCAGTAGAAGTAATGTGGCGCTTTCGGCAGTCAGTACAAGTGCACCTTCGAAAAAAAGCACATCTGAAAGAGCAAAACTGTAGAACAAGCAGAAAAGATGATCGCTGGGCGAATGGGACAGTGTGAGGTACCGGCCTGCCTTTCTGCATGTGTCATCGGCTTTATTACTGTTTCTGCTTCCAAAACAAGGTCGAGAGCTGCAGTTTGTTGACGAGGGATAAAGTGCAGTTTTTCATGACAAATATGTTGTTGTTTGTATCTGTAAAAAACGAAAGTGGTCCAATGTACTGTCCTCAAACACTGACCATGGACTTACTTCCTTTGCATTGATGACACGTTTGCGCTGAAAGCTAGGGCAAACATAAGAATGAGCAATATCCACATTTGGTGCTTTTTTACTTATTTGGTTTTACTTACTTTTCGCGTAATATTTTAAAACAACGTAATTCGCCTTTTCTTTTTTGTTTTTTTTTTTTTTCGTCTAAACACATTTAAAAAAGCCTGCCGCATCTAATGCCTCTCGCTATATCTCTGCTAGGAGGGGCAGCTTATGTTGTAGGCCGGCAGACTTATTTTAACCAGCTGGTGAAGTTAAACGTGCCTCAAAATCTCGATACACAGGCATTCTTGATTTCCATCCGCTTCAGAAAAGCGGTCGTGGGGAATGGAGATCGAGGCCACTTGTGGTCAGCAGCAAACGGCTGAGCCACAGAGCAGCTCCTGTGGTCACACTTGTCAAGTATTAACAATGTGCAGATGTTGGACCTTTTAAACAAATTATGAAATGCAAACAGTTTGCACACATCGGGCTTGGGATTTCGCTCTTGCACAGTCCAGCAGTCCTGCAGCCTGGATGCTCCTTAAAGTCGCAGCTAGGGAAGCACAAAGTCGTTTTATATCTCCTGCAAGCTGCCGAGAATGGCATTTTGTTTTGTCAGCTTGCGCTACGCTCGCGCTTCCAGCAGAAACAGACCATTGCTACATTGGTGCTCATTCCTTTCCCCGGTTGTTATGTAGAGCCTGATAGTGTCCAATTGTCTGAAGGGGAAAGTCCGCGAGCGGGTACGAAGTTGATGGTACGTGAAATAAAAAAGGCCTGAATTGCATTGACTGTGCAATACCATCAACGGCGGGTCGAACCATTCCGGCATGAACCGGTAACCGTTACTTATTTTTTCTGTCCAGTTCCGGTTGGGGTTCAGCGCGCTCAAAAAATAGGGGTTCTGGTTCGGATTCAGTTGCGAAAGAAATGCTGGTTCAGTTATGGTTTTCGGTTCGGTTCGGTTCCGGTTCGACATCCTACTTTAAACAGAATATTCAGATAAGATTAACATTATCTTAACGTGATTCTGCACAAGCAAGGAAGCCTACTTCACTTATAAACATATCTCCCAATCACCTGTCTTTCATGTGATGCAGGCACATTAAAAGCATAATAGCAACTTTTTAAGAAATCATATAACGAAATTTGTTTAATGTTGAACGCAAAATTTATTGACAGTACCTTCAATGACCACTTCTCGTTCCTGACTCCTACTTACCACGGCAAGGTGAAATATTTTTGGAAATTCGGTGTTAAAAAAATTCACAAAAGTGTCCCAGGACCATTTGTTCTGGACCATGTTGTGTACTTGGGTGTTGGGACGAGCATTCCTTACACCTGTGTCTGACACCATACAAGAAAACCTATGCCCAGATGGGCACAAACATGTCTCAACAGGCTACGCCATTAAGAAGAACAATGCCTCACACGGCCGAAAATTCAGTTGCCAGTTTCAGTTGGCCGTAACTAATGGTTACGGCCAGGGTACGCTGTAGTGAGCCTACACAGATCGCGGCAAGAAATATGGGGTGAAGACTGTAATGCGAGTATATTGAAGTAGTGCTTTCGAGGAATATTCTTCGTTTTTATATACGATATTGTTTCGTGGGATCCTAAACGCGAATATTTTGGATTCCTGTCAGTCCGCCTGTCCCTCGATTCAGCCGTCCAGCAAAAGTTTGAGGACTCGGTTAACGAAACGGTTATCTAAGCAAATCATTTCCATAGTACTAAATTTGGAGGCAATGTGGGTACTTGTCAACATTGTTCAGTAAAAAGAAGCTAGTTGACATATTTGAGCCCTAATATAAATACATAGTTGATATTTGCAGTGCTGTTTTAGTAAAAATACATAGATGCTCTATTTCACCGACAGAAAATAATCAAAATAGGCTCTGAACTCATTACTTCGACCGGAAAGTAGGGAAAGCGACCGTGCTTGTGGCTCGTACATCATGGCGGTATTACGTCAAGTACCAGAGTAACGAAAGACTCAAGTAGACGGTGCGCAAGCAGGTGAATGCAGTAAAATTTAATTGAACGGAGGAAACCTTCATCGTGTTTACAGTGCAAGAAGGAACATGGGAGGAAAAAAGCGTGACAGGTGGGCAGGGAGGGAAGAAAGGCGTTTCTCTGTCTGCGGGGCACAAGGCAATCGTGTTTCGACGACATTTGCACCGAAGTGAGCTGATACGTAGACAATTTTTATCTCATCGTGAACGTAATGCAAACGCGTGCTGAAAAATTGGTGTCTTACTTGCCGTTATCGGAACACCGTGGCATATATACTGTGAAGTCGTTTTTTCTGACATGTTAGATTTTCCCTTCACCAACCTCTAGCGCCACGGGGGAAGAAGGAACAACCGCAAAGCTGGTTTAATTGAGGAGAATTTTAGCAACTACATCCAAGCAATTGACAATTACAAAAAATCTATTTTGAAAAGTGAAATATCTAGTACGCTGTAGATAAAAACAAGCAGTTCGATAATAGAAACATTTAAGCAAACATCGAGTTCAGAAAGTGAACAAACCAAGATAAATATATCAAGCACACAACAGTCGCCGTGAGTTTTCTTACGCAAACGAAAACTGTGAGAGGTGGTTTGAGAGATGGCATTTGAGATGCCCAAAAATAAAAGACACATCGTGGAAAAGTACCGCACATTCTCGCGTATAAAGTGTTTTGCAATTACGTAAATGGGGATATGCGGTACTCAATGGATATGTAATATATCGGCTGGCCGTGAAAGTACACTCACGGGATTAAAGGTGCGCGGATATATTTTTTGTGTCGTCGCCCTCCTAGTGCCATTCGCGTGAGTAACTCATTTACTGGTTCATTGATTGCTTCGTACATAGCGAAGCATGCACCACTGATGACATGTCTAAACATCGCACGCAACATCGCGAATATACGTGCGCCCCGCAGCGCATATCGCAATGCAGCTACATGCACCGTTCCTGTAAAACGATGGCGAATTGCCTGGTGTGAGTGTGTGTCACTACGCTATAGAAAAAGGGGAGAGTGTGGGGTTTGTCCCTGGGTTAAGAATTTTAGGAAAAAAGTTACACTTTGTGGTATTACGAAGTGCTTGAACTGCAAACTTTCTGTTTTTCACACAGACCGACAGACAGACAGACAGACAGACAGACAGACAGACAGACAGACAGACAAGCAGACAGAGAGGCAGACAGAGAGAGAGACAGACAGACAGACAGATATTTCAAGTTTCGTACCTCGAGAAATATTAACGTCGTTAGAAGCAACCTTTCACTGCTTCCTCATCACGGGTGCCGAGCGGAGAATACAAAAACAAACAGTTTATTGAGGTTGTAAATCGACGGGAGGATTCTCAAATTACGCATCCAGCCTATGCCTCTCATATTTTCGGTGGTGCCAATTGCGTTAACAAACTTTGCTCACCGTCGCCCGCCAGAGGTCGTCTTTGAGGTCCCAAGCACCCTACAAATCTCGGTGCATGGGTTCCTCTTCCATTCGCGTCGATAAAGCTCACGTTCGTGCGTGCTAATTCCTTGCTCACCGGCTTTCAAAAGACGGGTGCTACGATGGCCAATGATCCGTCAACACGCTCGTTTGAAGTGGTGCCTGCGTGGTACCGAGCATATTTTGCGCGAACGGTTTTCCAAGCTAGTATTTATGATCCACAAACTCCAATGTATAAAGTAACGGTGGTACGCTGGACATGGTATCAACCATGCTGAACCTGCTCTACTTGCTGTCGATACAGGCCGCCGTGCACGCGCGATTGACTCAGCCAAACAGCGGACATAGTCGAGTGAAATGACCGGGCCGTCAAACAACCCTCACTACTTAATATGTGGCTCCAATATATTTATTTATTTTATTTGTATTTATTCATTTGTGTTATTATTTTGTATTTATTTATTATTTTTATTTATTTATTTATTTATTTATTTATTTATTTATTTAATATTTATGTATTTATTTTTTTACACTTCGATTCCCTTGAAGTGTTTTAACATGTGGGTTCAAAAGAAACCAAGCATATAACATCAGGCGAAAAGATGGGAAAATCTCCCGCATTTCGCATATTAGACAGCCATTTAACCCAAGGGTAGCAATGAACCATCACTGGAGTTTTACAAAGGTAAGGAACCGCAATGCAATCATACCAGTGAAACATCACTCGCATTTTTCGAAAGGAGAACAAAGCCAACACTCAAGCAAGATTATTTCTCTTTTATTCCAGGCCAGCAGCAAATGATGCTAAAGATTGTTTTGAAACCTGATTATTCAAACTGTTCTAATCCTGCATGGTTCCAGGGAAACTGGAATATTTGAAGGAGTTATTGAGGGCACGGACCGCAGTTATTGTACACTCATGGCATTGTCTGGTGGCGTAAATTCAAGAAAATGCTGCACTTTTAGCAATATACATTTTCTAATACCCAATAAATATTTGATATGGATTATTAATCGCAATGGGTTTCTTTCTGAGAGTAAATGTAAGTAAGCTCTACTCTCAATTGAGGTCCCGATGTTCGTCCATAACCTGTATATGAAGCGAACTCCCGTTATTTCAAATTTTTTTCTTATTAGATAGCTTGAATAAGGGGATCCCAGATGACAGCCGCCCAAGATAGCCTAAAAGGTCCAGCAACATTTTGGACAAACGCTCTCACTCTTTCCTTCGCGCCTGGCAGCATTATGAAAGGTACAGCGATAACCACCACGGAGCTGCGGAGCGTGAATTGCTCATCGCTGAAGACACGTTTCCTGTTTCTTGCGTTGCTTTTGTGGCATTTTAAAGCCAGGCTTTAGTGTTCTCACTGGTGGCTCCTGGAACGCACAAACGGGCTAAGTGAAACAAATAAGCGCTTACGGTTGCCGGAAACGAACCTGGGTCCCTCAAGGTACGAAGCCGGCCTCTATACGATGGCTCCATTTCAAGATGTTTTAGGCGGTTTGGATTTGGAGAGGGGAGCATGGATGTGCAAATGAGATAGAAAAACCGTACACCCTACGGTGCAAAGACGACGATGGTCCGTCACGCGTAATGCTTCGAGTTCAACCATCGCCGTTGTTAGACTGAGGGGTGTTTAAGGGGTCATACAGGCAAAATACAAGTTTGATTTATTCCAAAGACTTGGTGTTTTATTGTGCCCCAGCGCTTGCACGGGAGCAAACGGTTCTCTGTTCACCGAGGAGTTTATTAATTTAAGTTAAACTTTGATACTAGAGCCAATAGTTTGTTTCGTGACATCCGCGACGACGTAAAAAAGACTGGTCTTCAAGAGAACCTTAGAGCGCCATTCATTCTAAAGCCGACTCTGGGAAGCCTTGGTTAACGTCAGTTCTCCGAGATGGCTCCACCATACCACTTGAGCCCGCTGTCCGCGCTCGCTTTTTTCTTACCGTATTTGCACATGACTGGTATTTGTTAAAGTTCGAAGTAATCTTTTCGTGAAACATTGTGTATCCTCGGAAAACAGGGCCAAGTAAGACAATGCCGTGTAGGCCAATCGGCCCGTGTCGTCCGAGATAACCGCAAAGCACTGAACTGCTCTGCTGCCATAACACGCATAGTGCGCGCAATACGAACCGCCGTGCGCGGTGTGGCTTTTATGTGTACGTGCGCATTTGTAACTTCCATAGTTTACCCCACCTTTTTTATTGCTGTAAAATGAATACGCAATACATTTACGCCGGAAAGGTGTTTCTCCAAGCCTATAAGCCCTGCCAAACTTGCG
Source organism: Haemaphysalis longicornis (assembly GCF_048455015.1). Lineage (NCBI taxonomy): Eukaryota > Metazoa > Arthropoda > Arachnida > Ixodida > Ixodidae > Haemaphysalis > Haemaphysalis longicornis. The sequence continues at coordinate 5,640,309 of NW_027526276.1, forward strand.
TTTACTTTTGCAGGCCTCAGCCAATCAAAGAGCTTTGAACAATAGGTTATAGGTTCTACTGCGGAAATAAGCTAGGGAGTTTCATGGCCATTTCGTTTTTTTTAAATTTTATACCTTATTTGAGCAATGTTACCGTTAACAGTGGTACCATTATTATTCTAAAGCAGCAGTATTTCAAATTAACCAAATTTTCGATTTGTCTGCATGTCCCATTGAAAGTGGCTACCGCATGCGTTTATTCCTGCAACTTAAAGGAAGCCGGCCAAAGGCCGCTGCACCATTGTAATGACGCAATTTGAGTGGCGTCATAACAATCCCATAAAACATGGAAAGATATTTCGGGGAAGTTTCTAAGTTATCTGTTTGGCGTAGAGCAGTCCATTTTTACTGCCGCTTTGGGACCTGCTAATTTAAAGGCTGGATTTTGTTGGTTGGCTATGTTCTGCAAGCATTTAGGACTTAGGAATAAATTGAAAAAGTGTCGCTGCACTCATTTACGTTTTTGCCACAACTGCAGGATGAAGAGGATATATATATATTGATTAAAAATTTCTGGAAACTGTAACAAATTTATAACAATGCTAAGGAAAAAGCCTAGTTTAAAATTTATTGATATGTTGTTGAACTTTGGGAAGAACGTTGGGGCCATGCGCATCACCACCTGACCAGCCACCTTCACAGCACCTTTGGAAGATTATTCCTCTTTCTCGCCATCGCCAGGAGCTTCCCGTTCAACCCCGCCGATACCTTGATCTCTCAAGGCCGCTCTCATTGCCCGTGTGACAGTGGCGTGCCCTCCCTTTTACGCGCTGTGTCATCATTTCTAAGAGCCCCTTCTCCTACCGCGCTCTCTTCTTTCTTTTACTCGTTCCCTGCTCGCATAGTTCGACTCGACACTAGTCGCAATCGCTCCTCTCGAAGCACGCTCGCTCATACCACGTCAAATTTTGTTGTGACTCCAATTTTCTGTGGCCGAACACGTGCACACTTTACAGAGTTCTAATGCGCTCACATTGAGAACAAGTATTATGACTCGCTGTAGAAAACTAGCTACATAGGTCGCAAATCTACAATTGTTACACCAACTACCATTACAACCCACACAAGGTAACCTAATAAGCTTACGTACCAACCTCTCTCGTTATTTTGGCAACTGAAAGGTTTATAATGATATGCTAAAAACGCTGAAACTCTGTTAATATGCCTAGAAATGCTGGTTAATCAAAAGTGCAATTAAATATTTCATTTGACATTTTTTTAAAACCCTGATTTTTTTAGGGCTATACTGTTAAATGCAGTAACAAAATTCAAAATATTTTTGGTCGCAAACTGTTCTTCTTATTAATTTAATTCGCTAAGATAAATGTGGCTTTTTACAATTTTGTAATTTTTTTTATTTCATTGTACCATAACCAACTACCGCAGACATTCAGAAACATCAAGGATGAGCAGGTGAATGCCTAGTCGGACCTCCTCTATTGATCTGCTGTTAAACGTTGTGGTTACCTTAGCGGCCGCGCCATTCACCCCATACCAAGCCTTGTAGACAGCAACCTCGGAAGCCGCTGGCACTACCTAGCTATCAGTATTTATCGGCACGTGCTGCTCCGATCCTGCACCGGCACGGCGATTTGCCTTTCCTGGCACGACCGCTAGACCACGCTTCCCGACTAGCTTAACGTCAATTTTTTTCAACCACTTATTTTCGGAACGTCATAACGCTCGTTCATAAACAAATTCCGGCACTTCAGCCTCATTCAGCAATTTTAAAGCGTCATTGTAGCGACTCTCAGTATTCTCCACTGCTACATCATGTGTGAGTCGGACGTTTTCATTTCGCTCTCGCTTCATCGTAGTTTGACGGGAATTACAACATCGGGCCCAATCGATGCGGTAGCGTTCCTACAGTCAGAGCAGCACATCGTGTACAGTGCTTTTACTCATGTAACGTCACCTTCACCTGTCAAGGTATTTAGCGAAAACATGCGGTATTTTTAATGTATTTTGAATCAATCTATTACCTTGTATTTATTGTGCATTTTTTTGTCCACATTTCAATTGCATTTTTAATTCATGTAAAGTGTATTTAAAATGTACGTGCAAACTGCATCAGTAGTGCTTAGATAATATATATTTATGCATTTTAAATGGATTAAAAATTCTCAGAAAATGTAATTTTAAATAGGTGTAAAATGCATTAGTAAAGCATTTTAAATCCACAGAAAATACTGCTTAAAATATACGCGTAATGTGTTACTAGTGTACACTAAATAAAACCCTGTATGCATTGACAGATGCATATGCAATGTGTCTTAGGGGGAATTCGTAACGTTCACCCTGCACGGGGCACCTTGAGCAATCTTGGTGATGGTGTTGGTGACACCTCGGACCCCGATCCCCCATACATAAGCTGAATCCTGCCGTGGCGATGTGTTTTAAGGTGAAGGGTAGGAACCTAAAACGGTCGCCGTAGTAGCCCAGGGCAAGCACCGGCGGATGGGCTCCCTTTCTGTTTACCAGGCAGGGAGCTCCATTACCTCTCTCGGTATCAGGGTTACCCGAGCGAAGGAAGTATCCCCGTTCCCTGCTTTTTCCTATGCGATATGGTAAATCGAACAACCCCCTCCAAACCTGATCGGACAGTGAAAAGGGTCCGCACCGAAGAATCTTTTCCACTTCTTCCGCCCATCAAATCCCCGAAACCCGACAACTAACCACGTTTTTTGATGGTTGATTCGGTTGACAAATCCAAGCCTCTTTCCTCACAATATGTATTCCTTGTATCCAAGTTTCTTGAATCTATCCTTGTTAAGACATCAAATGCTAAAAAACTAAGAACTGGTGAGGTCTTAGTTGAGATTAACACACAGCAGCAAGCCACAACTCTCATGAGCTAAACCCGCATGGCCGACCGGGATATCAGAGTCACCAAACCGCAGCCTCAGCAGCTCCCAGGGTGTGATATCTGAGCCAGACCTCCTAACCGAGACAGACAGATATTCTCGACAGCCTAAAAGATCAAGGCGTGACAGCAGTAAGGCGCATCGTCATAAGGAGAGAAAAGAAATAGCCACAAAACACCTGATACCTACCTTTGACCGCTGCACACTGGTCGAGCATGTCAACGCAGGTTTTATCCGTTGTTATGTCCGGCCGTACATCCCGAACCCGCTGCGCTGTTTCAACTGCCCGAGATTCGGGCATGGTACTAACTCCTGTCGCGGCAGTACATGTGCCGAATGCGCCCAGCATGATCATCTCTCCGACAACTGCACTGCAACCTACTTCACTTGCCTGAATTGCCAGGGTCCACACGCAGCATTCTCTCGTGCTTGTGAATAGTTTCATCTTGCGAAAAATATCAGTAACGTGAAGGTAACCTAAAACATCGCCTTCCCAGAGGCGCAAAAGAGGTTGGCCTTTTTCCCCCTGGGGAGGTACGCCGACGCAGCTCGCCGGAAGGCGGAGCGGCATCTTGTATCGGGGGGGGGGCCTAATACGGAGAGTCAGACTTGGTCCCGCCGCTGCCCCCCCCCCCCCCCACCTGGGTTGCCTCTTGCAGCCCAAGCCGCCTCCGCACCGTTCGCTGAGCCAGCAGCGGCTGTGGTGGCATCCACGTCCGGTGGGGATGCTGCTGCACCCACCGTTTCCTCCTCTCCAACGGCCCAAAGCACACGCGAGGGCCCGGAGGAGATGGACACCGAGGAAACTGCAGCTATTCCCACGCCCGCCGCACCGCCTGTGCCACCTGGAGCGCTCCTAACGCCCAGTGCGGTCGCGGCTCAAACGAAGGGCACCAGAAAGGGTGCCGAGTCTGGGGGGTCCGGCGGATGTTTGGCTTAATGTCTGTGTACGGCATGTTGCTATGTCCACTGTATTCAAGAATGTATCAGCAGTGGCCATTCGATCTGTTGTTTCGTTCCCGGCAAGTCCAGAGTGGCCTTGAACCCAATAGAAAGATATTTGAAGGTTTGATGCATAAGCAGACATGATAGCCTTAAAACCATAATTCATGACAGTTTTAAAACCATGACATGACAGTTAAAACCATAATTCATGACACCATAATTCATGACACTTTCTGGATGGAAGTGCACGCACAACGCTAAGAGAGTCCGTGTACACGATGAATTTTAAGATTTGATGTTGGACTATGTGATTTATTAACATTAAAATACCGCATGCTTCCGGTGTGACTATACTGCTAGAATGGTTCAATGTTTTAATGGCATAAAAGTTTGGCCTTTGCGCTGCAGAAGCCACAACAGTTGTAGTCTTGAACGTGTGAGTGTAAGACTCTGCACAACGGTACTTAGCCTGCACAAAGAAGAAATGCTGCAGAATCGCAATTCTTGGTGATCGGTTTTTGTTAAATAGCATAAAAGAGAGGTCACATGACACAGGGCATAGATGCCGTGATGGACTTGACTCAATGATTGGTGTTTTCTGGATGCCTGAAAACGACACTGCTAGCTCCGAAGCTTCTTCTCGCACTCGAAGGGGAAACGGCATACAGACTGATGGCCGATTTGAAAACAGTTGCTTTGAGTATGCGACATTATTCATGGTAGTAAAAGGGTGATTTATTATTGACATAATTTTTGAGGAATATAAAACGGCCATATACACCCTCTGGTGATCGAGGGATCATTTATTGCATTCTACATACAGACTTTTGACTGGGCTAGTGAGAAAAGCGCCACATGCAAGGCGTAGCTCTAAATGCAGCCCCGGGTCCAGCATTTTGGGGCCGTCTTTGTTGCGCACCCATACACGACACTGCCGTACTCCATGCGAGATCCCACTAGGGCGCTATAAACACGTAGAAGGAGTTGCTTGTCTGCAACATACGACTGGTGGGAGACGACTTTAGGAATATTCATAGTTTTCACGCTTTTTTGCTTAAGATGCTTCAAATGTGGAACAAATGTTAGTTTGTTATCGAATATTACACCTAAAAACTTCTGCTTTTTTTACAGGAATTGAAACGCCATTAAGAGTAATATCTGGGTGCGGATGGATCCCGCGCTTCATGGAGAAAACAACGCAAGTGCTTTTTTCTGGTTTTCGATTAAAACCGTTCTTGTCTGCCCAGCTGGCAAGTTTGTTGACACTGCGCTGGACGTGATGCTCACAGGTGGACATATTGCATGATTTAAAAGATAACTGGACGTCGTTTACATACACTGAATAAGAAATGGTAGGTGGCAATGCCATCTTAAGGGAGTTCATAATAACTATGAACTGAGTGCAGCTTAGAACGCGGAACGCCGGTTTCTTGCACATGAACCCTTGAGAGTGTCCTACCTACGCTCACGCGAGATGTTCTTTTCGGACAAATAAGTAGCAACAGTGTTCATCATGTTGCCTCAGACACCAAATGACTTCAGGTCAGTGAGGATCCCGAAGCGCCAGGCGGTGTAATAGGCCTTCTCAAGGTTAAAAAACACCGTTACGCCAAACGGTTTATGAATAAAAGCATCCTTTGTGTAAGACTTGAGCGTGACGAGTAGATCGTTAGTGGATCGCCCTGCCCTGAGGCCTGCCTGGCCGCTCTTGAGAAGATCACTGTACCCAAGAACGTACACGAGCCTCATGTTTATCATTTTCTCGAGGAGCTTGCGCAGGCAGCTTGTCAAAGCGATGGGCCGATAACTAATAGGAGTGGAAGGGTACTTTCCTTACTCCTGGGAAGCCACTACTATGGCCTCCTTCCAAGATTTTGGAATGTGCCCCGAAAGTCATATGTTGTTGCATAGGTGTAGAAGTATTTCCAGAGTGTCTGGATGTAGGTGTTGTATCATGGTGTATATAACCTTATCTGCTCCTGGAGCTGAAGGTTTACATGTGTTCAGGGCTGCCGTCAGCTCATGAATTTAAAAGGGATAATTGTAGGAAGTGTGCGACTTCTTGCTATCACGCAGGGACTTTTTTCCACACATGTTTTGTGTTTCATGAAAGTGTTTGTGTAGTGTGCGGAATTGGACACCTGTTCGAAGTGTTGTGCAAGCATGTTAGCCTGGTCTTCCCGTGTATCCCCTGTCGTACTAACCAGGGGCAGGCTGTGTGTCAGTAATTGTCTTAGTTTGCGTATTCGTGTGCAGATTTTGTGAGTGTCGGTGTATACGTTATGGACGGCAAGAAGGTGGGTCAACTCTAGCGTTTTCTCTCACGGCGCACACGTTTTCCTAATGCCTGGGTTCGTTTGAACAAAAAAAGGTTAAAGGACGTGGGGTACCGAAGGAGGATACCCCAACGCCGCCTTGTTCTGGGCCTCTCGCGCCCGCCTACACTCCTCATCCACGACGGCTTCCTCGGCGCGGGACACCAGAGGCGTGGGGAATGGGCTTTTCGGCGGCATCGAGGATGTGCGCCGTGAGGATTTGGGCGGCTTCATCTACGTATAGGTGTGTTATGGATGTGTTGTGTAGCATATATGTCTCCGCAAATGTATTCGTTAGCGCTTGCTTCATTGAACCTGTTCTGGGGAGATGGACTGCGTGAGCCTTTACCTATTGCTTCTGAAGAATACTAAAGAGTATATGTCGATTATATTATATTGCCTTTACACTAAATGTTTCGTTGACGGTTACTTGCCTAAAGATTGGAAAACAGGCCGGTTGGTACCCCTTCACAAATCAGGTGACGCACATAACCCCTCTAATTACCGACCAATCTCACTTACTTCGGTTCCTTGCAAAATTCTTGAGCACATAATTTTTTCCAACCTTGTTAAGCATTTAGAATTAAATAAGTTCTTTCATTACTCGCAGCACGGTTTCCGGAAATTATTTTCCTGTGAAACACAACTAGTCACGTTTACTAACGGTCTGCATGTAAATCTTGATTCAGGTTTTGTGACTGACTGTATATTCTTAGATTTTGCAAAAGCATTCGATAAAGTAAATCACCAGCTGCTATTACATAAATTGGGCCATTTGAAAATCGATCCACAAGTGCTACAGTTTATTGGAATCTTTCTTGCTAACCGCACGCAGTTTGTATCCGTTAATGAAACTGACCCTCCCGAGGTGGCGGTACATTCAGGAGTACCTCAGGGTTCTGTGCTGGGGCCATTACTGTTTCTAATATTCATTAACGACCTGCCTTCTAAAATTTCTTCCCCAGTTTGCCTTTTTGCTAATGACTGTGTTCTTTACCGTAAAATTACTAACGATACTGATATTGCGTGTCTACAATCCGACCTTAACAACATTATTTCCTGGTGCAACCTCTGGCACATGGATCTTAACGTTTCTAAATGTAAATCGATGAGAATTTCGGGTAATAAACTACCTAGCCCTGATTATTTTCTTAAAGATACCTTGCTAGAGACAGTTGAATCCTACAAATATCTCGGTGTGCACATAACCAATAACCTATCCTGGGCGCGCCACATTGAATATGTAACATCTAATGCAAACCGCATGCTAGGCTCCTTGAAAAGAAATTTCTCGCTGTCACCGTCTTCCTTAAAAAAGCAGCTATATATAACCTACGTACGTCCTAGGCTTGAATATGCTTCCTCAGTTTGGGACCCTGGCTATGTAACACTATCTAACAAAATTGAAGCTGTGCAAAACCGCTCCGCAAGGTTTATACTTTCTAACTATCACCGTACTTCCAGTGTAACTAACATCAAATCCAGCCTTGACCTTGCTACTCTTGCCACTCGCCGGAAACTGGTTCGCCTTTGTGTGCTGCATAAAGCATATCACCATAACCCGGTACTTAAATCACGTTGGCTAAAACCTCCCTTTTTCCTTTCTGAACGCCTCGACCATCATTACAAGGTTCATATTCCGCGCCAAAACACAGTAACATATTCGTATTCTTTTTTACCTCAAACATGTCATGATTGGAACAACCTGCCGGCGTCACTAGTCACCATTACTAACCATGAACGCTTTCGGGAGGCACTCGAAAATTTTATGCGTTGATTTGCTCAACGCATTTTTTTCCTAGTTGTTTGCTGTTGTTCGTTTACCGTTCACTTGTGTCTCGCAGTAATTTTATGCCATTTTTTAATTTTTTTCACCGGCACTTCCTTTGTGCATTAAATTGTCAATACGGTATTTTTTGTCGCGGTGCTTCCTTGTTTGATTCTTTCTAGATATTGTCTACATTTTGTATACATTGTCGTTTACACGCTGTTTTTGAGAGTTATATGCATCTACTGAATGTGATTTGTTTTCATGTTTCACTTGTAGTTTACTTGTCTCCTAAACCTACTCCCCTCTATAATGCTGTATGCCCTGAGGGTACAATAAATAAATAAATAAAATATATGTTAGTGAGGTGGGGATGGGGTCACTATGATATGGGTCAGTGCCCACAGCCAACCCGAGAACAGGAAAGAGAACTGCGGTGCCAAAAGAGAAGTCAAGTAATGAGTGTGTGTTGTGTGAAATATTAACCTATGTGAACTTATTTTTGTTCAAGGGACGTGCTCCTGACGATGTAAGGAATTCCTCTGTCTGGTAACCTCGGGAATCCATGCAAGAAGAGCCCCAAAGAGAATTTTGTGCATTAAGGTCGCCTGTTAGGATGTATGGTTCGGGCAGCTGGTCGACCAGTGCCTCGAAGTCCGAGCTCGAAAGTGCAAGATTAGGAGTAATATATATGAAACATACCATTATCAAGCTAATGAATAATATTGTGCGAATTGCTACAACCTGAAGGACAGTGTTCAAAGTGACAGGGTGGCATGCTAAGGATTTCCATGCCATTTAAATTCGAAAACACATTACACTGGACTGATTAGCATGCATTATTTCGTAAACTTCGTCAAGATAATTTATGAAGGTCTGTGCAGTTCCTTTGTAATATGTTTTCTCTTCCTATTATGAAGTGTTCGGAGCAACTAGCGTGTGATGATAACGTATGAGGGGCTTTTTTGGCCACTCCACAGGTTTGGACGCCGGGACCCGTTCCATCCACTGCGACGCAAACAGGAATGGTCCCACGTCCATCTGATCCTCGGATGTCCTAGGTGTGCCTGATGGACCCGGCCCTTTTAAATTTCCCGCTGGGTAAGTGCCATTCTTCATAATAATCATGAAATCGCCCCTGTCATTAAAGTTACCATCCCCGCTAAGGGCAGCCATGGCCCAGGACTCGCCTCTCTCGTTCTTCCGTTGATATTTCTGGTGCCGTTAAGCCCGGGAGAATGAACACGTGCGGCGAAGGAGACCACCGACGTCCCCTCCGGCTTGAAGTTCGTAGACCCCACTCCTTTGACTGCTACTACGCTGCTTAGCCCCGCCCTCAGCCGGAGGTCAGCATGGCTGGCCCTAACCACGTAGAGACGAGTGACCTAATGCGTGCGATCGATAAGCTGCACAGGACATCAACGTATCAACGACTGCTTAAGGCAGCAACAGATCTTATTGAAGCCGTCTCAGCAACTCCTCACGACCTTCAAGAGGCTATTGACCTCCTGGAAAGTAAAGACACTGCACTTTATGAAGTTGAAGAGAAAATTATAGAGCTTCTGGACGATGATGAGGTTGAGGGATATTACTCTGACGCATTGACTTACCGAGAAACCATAGATTGTACCATTCAGTGCCTGCGCTCGGCCTTGAACTCACGAACGGCGCCCGGCCGTAGAGTCAGCACAAGAGGCACTGCAGACAAGCCAAATGACCCTCGAACAATGACCCTCGTGTACAACGGTATTCGGCCAGCATCTCATCGAGACGACCACACTTACTGCGGCTGGCGTCCATCAACCTCGGCAGCTGTCCTGCCGAAGCTCCAGGTCTCAACTTCGGATGGTGAGCCGAGTCGGTGCGAGGGGTTTTGGTACCATGTCGAGGCAACGGACCATAGCCATAAGAACGTTACAGATATTAACAATGCGGGAGCAGGCAGCGAGGTTGCATCGCGTGTCCCAATGAAAGACAAGCGTGAAGATCACGAGGCTACGTCTGCCACAGAGAAGGACGACTCAGCGGTTCCTGTCCAAGTAGACGACACAACACGTGAAATGAAGGACGTTAAAAAAACGTACAGCCTACGCAACATGGTTTAGAGTGCATCGTTCTAGACACCATGAAGGGCGAGTCCTTGCCGGAACTTCTTAAGATCCGATTAGCTCAAACCGTTGAAGGAGTTTATGAGGTTGCAGTCATGGGTGAAAGCCAGTTATTCTGTCGAACTGAAACTGGAAATCCAGCAGAAACCTTGCTGTTCCTTTCTGCTCAGTGCCAGGAAACAGAGATATGTGATCAAGAAGTGGCCGAGCCATATGGTGAGCTAAAACCTGTCAAAAAAATGCGCTCGCCAAGAACGGGACTTACCGAAGAAAAAACCCAAGGAAACGGCAACACCTATCTAAGAACACAGCTCGACGACAAGACAGCCCAGGTTGCTCGCCATCATCTTCAGGACAATCGCCAGAAGACTGAAGGACATGAAATCTTTCTGGAAGCATGGCAGAGAGTTTGGTTGTCATCCGCATTAAATTGGCGGCCCTTCTCTGTCGTGAGATCTACACGATGGCGCAAGCACCGGTGGAGACGAAAGAGGGGATAGCATTACCCGACCACGTGGCAAGAACTTACATTATGAACAGAAAAACCAAAATGTTAGGACTGCGGATTTATTGTCCACCCATCGATCATCTCGGGCGCAGGAGGACGTTAAATCTCCCGCTGGGTATGCGCCATTCATCATGATCATCATGAAATCACCCCTGTCATTAAAGTTATCGTCCTCGCTAAAGGCAGCCATTGCCCAGGTCCTTGCTTCGGTTGTTCTTCCGTTAACAGGCCCCTTGGACTTTGACTTTGCAACCCTTGGACTTGGCACTTGGTAATATATCGGCTGGGTGTGACAGTACACACACGGGATTCAAGGTGCGCGAATATATTTTTTTCTGTCGTCGCCCTCCTTGTGGCAGTGGTGTGATTACCTCATTTATTGGTTCGTTGATTGTTTTATACGTACCCAAGCATGCACCGCGGATGACATGTGTAAGCATCGCACGGAACATCGCGAATATACAGTGCGCCTCGCAGCGCATATCGCAATGCAGCTACATGCAACCGTTCTTGTAAAGCGAAGGCGATTGGCCCGCTGCTGGTTTGTGTCACTACGCTATAGAAAAAGGGGAGAGTGTGGGGTTTGTCTCTGGGTTAAGGATTTTAGGCCAAATGTTACGCTTTGTCGTATTACAAAGTGCTTGAACAGCAAGCTCTCCCTTTTTCAGACAGACAGTCAGACAGACATTTTCCGTTTCGGTACCGCAAAAAATATTAACGTCGTTAGAAGTACCCTTTCACTGCTTCCTCATCACGGGCGCTGAGCGGAGAACACAACAACAAACAGTTTATTGAGGTTGTAACTCGACGGGAGGATTCTCAAACCACGCATACAACCAATGAATATCGCATTTTCCGGTGGTGGCAACAGCGTCAACAAACTTTGCTCATCGTCACCCACCAGACGTCGTGATTCTGGTCGCAAGCACCCTATCAATCTCGGTAGCATGGGTACCTCTTGCATTCGGGTCGATACGGCTGTTTCGTGAGTGCTAATTCCTGGCTCAAACGCATTCAAAGACGGGTGCTCGTTTGAAGTGATTCACGCGTGGTACCGAGCGCGTTTTGCACGAACCGTTTTCCCAGCTAGACTTTATGATTCACAAATTCCAATATATAAAGTAATGCTGGTACGCATGACATGGTGTCAACCATGCTAAACTTGTCCTTCTTGCTGTTGATACAGGCAGCCGTGCAAGCGCCATTGAATAAGCCGACAGCGGACATACTCGAGTGACATGATGGGGTGGTCTAACAACTCTCCCTACTTAATATGTGGCTCCAATACAAATATTTATTTATTTATTTATTATTTATATATTTATTTATATATATATTTATTTATTTACACTGGAATGCCCTGGAGGCATTTTAACATGTGCGTTAAAAAGATCAAGCATATAACATCAGGCAAATATATAGAAAAATCGCTCGCATTTCCAATATTAGACAGCCATTTATACCGAGGGTTGCATAGAAACATCACTTGAATTTTACACACTTAAGGAAACGCAACGAAACATGCAGTTCAAACAACACTCCCAATTTACGAGAGAAAAACAAATCGAATACTCCAGGAAAATTATTTCCCTTTTATTCCAGACCAGCAGCCAATGATGCTAAAGATTGTTTTGAGACCTGATTATTTAAAGTGTTCTTATCCTGCACTGGTCCAGGAAAACGGGAATATTTGAACGAAATATTAAAGGCACGGACCGCGGTTACTGTACAATCATGGCATTGCCCGGTGGCGTAAACTGAAGAAAATGCTGTACTTTTACCAGTATACATCTTGTAATGCCCATTAAATATTTGATATGAATTATTAATTCGAATGTAGGGTTTCTTTCTGAGAGTAAATGTAAGTTAGCTCTACTGTCAATTCAGCTACCGAGGTTTGTCCATAACCTGTATATGAAGCGAACTCCTCTTATTTGAATTTTGTCTAATTTATTAGCTTGAATAAGGGGATATCAGATGACAGCGGCCCAGGATAGCCTAAAAGGTCCTGCAACATTTCGGACAAACGCTTTCACTCTTTGCTTCGCGCCTGCAGTTATGAAAGGTTATGAAAGGTTACGAAAGCATTATGAAAGGTACAGCTATCACAACCACGAAGCGGCAGAGCATGATTTGCTCACCGCAACAGACACGCCTCCTGGTTCTTGCGTTTCTTGTGTGGCTTTTTAAAGTCAGGCTTTAGTGTTCTCACTGGTGTCTCCTGAAACGCGAAATCTGGTTACGTGAAAGAAATAAGCGCTTACAGCGGCCAAAATCGAACCTGGGTCCCTCGAGTTACGAAGCCGACCTCTATACGATGGCTCCATTTCACATGTTTTAGTCGGTTTGGATTTGGAGAGGGGTGCATGGACGTGCAAAGTAAGATAGAAAAGCCATACACACTACCGTGCAAAGACGACGTTGATCCGTCACGCGTATAGTTTCACGTTCAACTATCGCGGTTGTTAGACTGAGGGGTGTTTTGAAGGGGCCATACAGAGACTTGGTGTTTTATCGTACCCCAGCGCTTGCACGGGAGCAAACGGTGCTCTGTTCACCGAGGAGTTTATGAATTTAAGGTGCACATTGGATACTATAGCCAAAAAATTTGTTTCGTGACGTCCGCGACGACGTAAAAATGACATGTCTTCAAGGAAACCTCAGTGCGCCATTCATTCTGCAGCGGAGTCCGGAACGCCTTAATGCCGTCAGTTCTCCGAGATGGTGCCACCATACCACTCGGGCCCGCTGTCCGCACTCGCTTTTCCCTTACGTATTTGCAACCGACTTGTATTTGTTACAGTTGAAAGTAATCTTTTCGTGAAACATTGTGTATGCTCGAGAAACCGGGTCAAGTAAGACAATGCCGCTTACGCCAATCGGCCAGCGTCGTGCGAGACAACCCCAGAGAGCTGGACTGCTCTGCAGCCATACAAGCATAGTGCGCGCAATACGAACCGCAGTGCGCGCTGGGGCTTTTGTGTTTACCTGCGCTTTTGTAACTTCCATCGTTTACCCACCTTTTTTATTTCTTTAAAATGAATACACAATATATTTAGGCGAGAAAGGTGTTTCTCCAAGCTTATGAGCCTGCCTAACTTGCGTTTACTGTTGCTGGCCGCAGCTGATCGCAGAGCTGTGCACAATAGGCGATTGGTTCTACTGGGGAAATAAGCTAGTGAGTTGCATGGCCATGGGTTTTTTTTTTAATTTTGTACCTTATTTGAGCAATGTTAGCGTTAAAAGTGGTGCCACTAATATTCTAAAGCAGCAGTATTTCAAATTAACCAAATTTTCGATTTGTCTGCATGGCCCCTTGAAAGTAGACACCGCATGCGTTTATTGCTGCAACTTAAAGGAAGGCGGCCAATGACCGCTGCACCGCTGTAATGACGCAATTTGAGCGGCGTCATAACAATCCCATCAAACAGGGAAAAGTATTTCCCGGAAGTTTCTAAGTTATCTGTTTTGCGTAGAGCAGTACATTTTACTGATGGGCTTTGGGACCTTCTACTTTAAAGGCTGGATTTTTTTGGTTGGCTATGTTCTGCAAGCATTTAGGGCTTAGGAATAAATTGAAAAAGTGTCGCAGGGTCCATTTACGCTTCTTCCACAACTGAAGGAAGAAAATGATATATATGTATTAAAAATGTTTGGAAACTGTAACAAATTTGCGAAAATGTGTAGGAAAAAGCCTTGTTCGAACTTCTTTCATATGTTTTTGGACTTTCCAAAGAACTCTGGGGCTACACCTATCACCACCTGACCAGCCACTATAACAGCACCCTTATACAATTGTTCCGATTTCTCGCCATCGCCAGGAGCTTCCCGTTCACCCCCGCCGATACCTTGATCTCTCAAGGCGGCTCTCATTGCCTGTGTGACAGTGGCGTGCCCTCTGCTTTTCGCGCTGTGTCATCCTTTCTCAGAGTGCCTCTCCTTCCGTGCTCTCTTCCCGCTTTTGCTTGTTCGCTGCAAGCATAACTCTGCTCGACTAGAATCGTGCTCGCTCATAACACGTCAAATTTTGTTGTGGCTCCATTATTCTGTGGCCGACCACGTGCATTGTTCACAGAGTTCTAAGGTGCTCACACTAAGAAGTATCATGACTCGCTGTAGAAAATAGCTACATGGTTACCAAAGCTACCATTCTTACACCCTCTGCCATTATATACCAACACAAAGCAAGCTAAGGTTTCAACTTTAGAACAGAGGTTTACGGCTGTATGTGCAGCATTAACAGATTACAGTGCACTGGCTAAAGCGGTGAAACTTCCTGACTTTCCTACATCCACTCGTTAGGCGAAGGTGTAAGTAAATATTTCATTTACAGTTTTTTTAGAAAACCTGGTTTTTTATCGAGCTGCAGTGTTACATGAGGCGGCTAAATACAAAAGATTTTTGGTTGCAACGTGTTTTTTTGTGTCTTCGTTTATGCTAAAATAAATGGTGGTACTTATAACTCTATAGCTTTGTTATTTCATTGTACCATAAACAACTACCGCCGACGTTTAGAACTATTAAGGACGAGCAGGTGAAGGCTAGTTGGACATCCTCTATTGATCTGCTGCTAAACGTTCAGTTTACCTTTCGGCCGCGCCGTTCACCCCATAGCAAGCCGCATGGGCAGCACCCTCAGAAGCCTCTTCAAATACCTAGCTATCACCATTTATCCGAGCCTGCTGCTCTGATCCTGCACCGACACGGCGAATTCCCTTTCCTGGCACGCGACTGCTACATCACGCTTCCCGACTCTGGTAACGGCAAGTTTTTTCGTACACTTATTTTCTGGACCTCCTAACACTCGTTCAGAAACCAATACCGGCACTTCAGACTTAATCAGCAGTTTTACGTGACACCGTAGCGACTCTCAGTCTTCTTTACTGGTACATCGTGTGTGAGTCGCACGTTTTTCTTTCGATCTCGCGTCGTTGTAGTTTGACCGGAATAACTACATCCAGCAAAATTGATGCGGCAGCGTTCCTACAGTCAGACCAGTACACCGTGCACACTGCTTTTACTCACGTAACGTCACCTTCACCTGTCACGGGGCACGCATGAGGTGAATACTTGTCCGAATGTAGCAGGGTCCAGCTTCACAGTGGAGTTCCCAGGGTGCCGATCTCCTAAGCTTGCGACCTGGCTTCTACATCTCACAAACTCCGATGCTCGGTTTATTTATTTATTTATTTATTTATTTATTTATTTATTTATTTATTTATTTATTTATTTATTTATTTATTTGCAGCAGCGCCCATAGTGGCGTTGCCGACGACAGTCCCTACTCGCCTGTGAGGCGACATGTAAGGTTTTCCCCTTGAAGATCTCCACCATAAAAACCACGTAGGTTCTTGACGCATTGGTCAATGGTTCATTGGTTACAGTTTGTATTCTGCCTGTTTTGTATTTGCGGAGAAAAATACCCTGCCGTACATGGACACATTCATCCACAAACGAAACAATACAAAATGGACGCGGAAAATTTCCCGATGGTACAACAAAAAACGAAATTGACATCATTGTTAGGGACAGCCCAGGTATTGTGCAGGACGTAGAGATGCTGAGATAGGCTGAAAGAAGCGTTAATGGGATGGTTAGATGCGAGGTAAGCCTGAATTTCATATGAGGAAGCATGAAACTCGTGCAAAGTTACAAACCTATCAGGCAGTCAGGCTAATCCAGGATTAAGGAGTTCAATATATGTCTCCAAAACGAATTCGCGGTTGTGAACCAGAAAACCGAGGAGAGAAGAGAGGCGAAACGACGACCTAACCATGGCATTACTAGAATCTATGCCATCTGCGAGAGGAGCACCATGTAGGAAAGGTGGTGGTGAAAAACGTTCTTTACTGAGCTCAAGGGGTAGGGAAAGGGGTGTGGTCAGCCTACTTCGTCCAGGAGGCCGCGGGCCTGCGCTGCATCCGCGGCTCGTTGCGCCAACGCGAGTTGACGCTCTGGCGCCGAGCTGGTCAGCGCAGACTCCCACTGATCAGGGGATGGGGATGGGATGGGGTGAGGGTGGTGGGGACAGGAGTATACTAGGTGGTAAGTTGAGAGTGGGATGTCACACTGTGGGGAATTGTAGGGAAACCGAGATGGGGAGATGTGGGACATTATGGTGTGGTTGTAGTTTTTCTCGGATTGCAGGAAAGAAATAGGAAAACTGACAAAGAAAACAAATGAACTATGTTCGAAACGTAAGAACATGAAGGAGTCAGTTGCGATGGACCAAATTGAGTTAGCAGAGCCGTTTAATATGATTAACAGAAGTAAAACAAACGATCTTCATGCATATAACATGAAAGGAATCCAGCAAATGCTGGTAATAGGAGGAAGTTTTAAAGCTTTTAACAGAAAGCTCGCCATTTGTAGAGACATATTTTACGCACTCAAACACGAGCAGGGTAAGACTACGTACGACTTCGATAAGACACCTAAGCTAGAAGAACAGTTCTCCAAAAGACTGCACGTCAGAGCCGTTACATTAGACGAAGCTACTGAGAGTACAAGCTTATCTCGTGATGTCACATTAGTTACAAAAGATGAAGCCGGAAGAATATCTGGACATAAAATAAGTAAAAGCTGCTGGCGACGGTGGCATAGCAGTGGATCTTGTAAAGGAAGGAGGAGATATTATAGTGAAAAAGCTTGGGACAAACGCTTCAGGAATGCTTAAGAAATCAAAAAGTCCATATAGCCTGGAAAAACGCCACCAACATACAAAGGACCATAAGAACTGGAGTCCCTTCAGCCCACTCTCTGCTGTTTACAAGTTAACCGATAAGCATTTTACATGCCATAACGAAATCGTTTACGTTCCATAATGAAGTTATTCCGCTAGCGAAATGAAAAGGCTTGGAAAGGCCAGTTTGGATGCGCAGTTTCCTGTGTGCAGGGGCTATCGAAGCGTATTTAAGGTGAGAAGGTGTGCGCAGGACAATTGCTGATAGCAATAATTATAATGTTAATGATAAAGTTGCTGATATAGAACGTGGTGGTAATGGCGTTGTTCTTTAACCTTAAGGACTCCGTACTTTAGTCCAATTGATCTCCTAGATTTGATCGCGTCAACCTATACGTTACAAAGGGCACTTTTAAAGTAGAGAAAACGGACAAAGAGGTCATTGTGGTACAAAAAAATTAAAATGCGTGCAAGGAAGATAGAAATTGCGCGAAGAGCACATGGTTTATTGACTCCTACCATGACCAGTATTACAAAGCGTTTATTCTATACAGCTGCTTTTTTTCTGTTCAGGTGAGAGCTTTCGACCTTTAAATTTAAAGCACGTGTGTTGTGAGGTGGCACAAACAATTCTTGTGAGGTGCATAGAATCGCCCATAAAATCGGTGTGCATGACGGTAAATGGAAGCAACAGAGCCGGAAGTGGGTTTTGAGAAATAGAATCGGATCACAGAAGACACTGTAAGCGCGCTGTAGACGTCGCTTGTGGTCTGACATCTTAATTCCACATCGCTATGTGTGACGACTCATTACGCCCCAGAGAAGGACGAGAAACACGCAACTATGGCAAAGGCGAGAAAATCTCAAAATGCCTTCCTTCAACCTACATCAGAAGGGAGCGTCTGTGGATGGTGCTGCGGCGATTGCCCTATCAGTCAAATATGTGAAAGCGGAACTGGACATCAAGAGCACATCTGCAAAACGCTTGACTAGGATTTCACGTTTTAATTACGGAACGATGTAACCATCCCCTTAGAAATTATTTTTCTGGTTGTATAAACTAGAGTGCGTTTTCCACAGGAGAGAGAGAGACATAGAGAGAAAGAGAGAGAGAGAAAGGGCCAACCGCGAGTCTTTGAGTGAAAATTTTATTGAACAGAACTAATTTTAGGCAAGAATTTTTGTTAAGTTCAAACACATTACATAACGTAATAGGTATATTATTTGTCTGGGTAGGGAAGAGTGACTGTACCTAGTAGGGGCCGTCAAAATGCCCTAGCATGCACCCTCAGACACGACAGAATCTACATCACGTAAAAAATTACGGGAAAAAAATTATTTACCCCCCTTTTAACAGATAAAGCAACAATTATCAGCGAAAAAAACAGCAAAGGAAAATAAGTATTTATTAGACCTGCACACCGGACGTAAATTCGTTTAAAATGACAGAAGACGTATTGAGCTTAGCGCATTGGATCATGACACCAGCTCCTTTGGGCTTTCGAGCCATTACTTGTATACTCACTAGACTAGGAAGGCGGAACCACTTTCCCCTACCTATTCATTTATTTTAGGTAATTTTTTTGTGAATGCGCAGTGTGATTACGCATTTGCACACCTACAAGATTGTACTGATGCTCTTTGGTTTCATTTTTTCTGGAAAATCCAGTGACCTGTTATTACGCGATTGTGTTTTAACCAAAAAGACTAAGCATAGATAAGCTTCAATCTATTAGAAACGATAATTGTAGAGGTATTTTATGTATGTAGACGGACAAGTGAAGAACGTGTGACGCTTTAAAATTTAATCTACTCAGCGGACGAATGAAGAAAAGAGGTAACAAGAGATCCGGAAGTATATTCCTATGAGCTGATTGCACGAAGACATCCTTTTGCGCAAATTACGAGCAAGGTTACGGAGCACTTACCGACGTCGACGCTAAGAGTATCAAACGTTGACATGCGGCTCACTACAGCTACTTGTTGCAGAATCCCTAGTCGTGCTTCCGCTACACCGTCTCTACAGAAGTTAAAACCCGCCCAACCTGAAAGCATGGTTTCTGATGCCCGCACTTTTTATTGTGTTTTATTTTGCTAAGTTTGGTAGGTATTTTTGGTAAGGATTGGGGAGCACTCGCCAAGCACTAGCAAATATTGAGAACTAACCTACTTCTGTCATTCACAAGAAACATCCATGACCAATGCGTGCTGTGGAGGATTACATACGGAGCAGAAACTTGGCCCCCCTACTAGAAAACGTAGGTAAGCCCAAATGGCCATGGCAAGAATAACGTTAGCAGTAACACTCGGGGACAGCAAACGGGCTACCTGGCTCATGGAACGAACTGGAATAGTTATAACATGTTTCAAGTAAACAAGAAGAAATCGACTTTAGCTGGTCACGTAGGGAGACGAACCAGCAACCGATGGACAATTAGCGCCACAGAGTGGATACCAGGAGACGGGTTTAGAAGAAGGGGAAGGCCATTAAACCAAGGTAGGATGAAGTACTGAACTTAGGGGGCAAACTGTGGACTTCAGCACAACAGGACAGGACCGGTTTGACGTCAATGGGAGAGGCCTTCGTCGTGCGCTGGAAGTAGGCTGGCGATGACTATGACGAGAAGGATTTTTTCAGGTACACACACCACTGCCAACGCCTGTCAGGCAAGAAGAATATAGCTTGGTGAGTGTGTTTTCTGCATTAGTTTAGCGAAGGTAAT
This sequence comes from Haemaphysalis longicornis, assembly GCF_048455015.1. NCBI lineage: Eukaryota > Metazoa > Arthropoda > Arachnida > Ixodida > Ixodidae > Haemaphysalis > Haemaphysalis longicornis. The sequence continues at coordinate 5,660,261 of NW_027526276.1, forward strand.
TACTTCAGATAAAACCCATTAAAAACCTGGTAATGTCCTTGCTAAACCTGGTAAAAAGCGGGTAACGTAAGGCGTCGCCGAACAAGCGGGAGTGACACAGACCATGGTTTGGTCTCTGGCAGAGCTTCTTCTCTCTTGCGCCGCAAGGGTTACTGGCCGCGCTTCAGTGCTGGCCGATTCAATATTGAAACAGTCCTTGGAAGTGGTCTCTAAATAGCGTTCTGGTCACATATTCGAAGTAATGGGAGACGACAATCATGGTGAGCACTACTAACGCAAACGTCCATCAGAAGGGCGTCTGGTGGCCTTGTGAGATCAGCGTGCCTGGTTGGTCCTCTCACTGAAGTGCTCCAAAAATAACTTCCTGAAAGATGAATCCATAACGCCATGAAGTCGCAGACTCGCTTCAAGTTGATTCTCAACTTTGCGCGGTATTCCTAATTTTTTCTCTCATGCACTATATGGAACGCGCTCTGGTTAATGTGCATTAGAGAGGTCTGAAGGGTTTTTTACAATAAAGCTGCTTGCGTGTAGTCCCTATGTTCACCTCGAATTTGAGGTGTCAAATGTCTCCCGAACAGCACACGTTGGCGCCCAGAAAAAGAGGCCTGTAGAAACGCCGAAACGCGCCAGCAGTCTCAATGCAGGAGGAGATGGAAAGGCTTGGGCGGTGAGGCTGCATTACAGCTACGGAGATCCAGCGACGTGACACCGGCTGACACCCATCAGCGGGAAAGATGTGTGTTGTCGAATGCGATACAGCCACTCCTGGTGCAATCATGTCGACAACGACGGCCAGCAAGACGCAGCGTAGCCTCCTATGGACTGCGCCCTGGTCAATCGTTTTTTGTTTTGGTAATTAGTGCAACCGAACGAAAGCAAAGGAGCCGCGCTGGGTAACCCGCCACCGAAGTAAAGGTTTGGTCCCCAATATCACTTTTATATTTTAGCGTTAGCTTTTTAAGCCCGCACCTGCATGGAGTGCTTTACTGAAAACGGGAATTGTGGAGGTACCTAGATAGATGACGTCACCTTTCTTTATTTCGACCTTGCTGTATAAGGCTTCGACGTCAACGCGATCTTGAAAAAATAACGGTGCGTGCATGTTGGTACTCGAGTTGGAGGGGATGAAAGGTGTGACAGGTGCTATAGATAAATAAATATTGGTCGTTCCTGATTCCACATACGAGTTTTTCTATAATAATACGCGTATATGTCCCTGCAGCTGTTCAGCGGGATTAAGTGAAGTGGTTTCGCATGCTCCGGGGTAGTGCGACGTGGGAGTTCCACGTCAGACTTGGGATCTCTTTTTGTAGCTCGTTTAAAATGGTAAGCAAACTTTTTATACTAGTCCCAAGCACAGCGGTAGGCGTTCAACATGCCCTACCAATCAGTTCAAATTTCGGCATGCCGTAACCCCACTGGTGCTTGCCTCGACCGCTACTTTATTCCTCCACCATGGACTTCTTTTTGAAGGTGATTTTGGCAACCACTCAAGCAATTTGTCCGGACCTTTCCTTATGGTAACGGGAGTGTACCAGGTTCTGTCCGCTTCGCGACGTTACATTGTGCATGAGCAGTAATAATATCTCATATCCGCGTACATGATAGCAGCAAAACTACACCGGCGAATCCAGGAACCATATGCGTTATATCAAGGAGTCTTCAGTTCTTTTTTGACTTCATTGCACCTGTTAATCCAACAAGATACATATAGCGAGATATCAGTACAAGAGCTCTGTATGCTGCCTGAAGCAGTGCCTCAAAGTTTGTCGTGCGAATGGCCCCACCAGCAATGGGACCTCTACAAACTCTAATCCTACTCCTTTACGATATTCGGACATCCGCCTTCGCGTTTCTTCAGATAGCACCATTAAAGGAATGCGTCCGCCGTGTGACCCCTAGGCCGCTCATCTAAGGGAAGCAACCTAGCGTGTACACAATAGCCCACTGCGCGGTGGCGGTCCGTGTGTCGGCTGGACACACGGCGCTTGATGCGACTTCCACCACACACGCCCCTATCAGCAGAAAGACCGCTTTAATGGCCGGAAACATGCAGGCAAGGTGACGAAAGCCTCTCGTAACATCTCTAGCTCATTTGATGGCATATCCGACGACCCTCTGCACACCATAGTTCTACGAGGAGAAGAACGTGGGAGTACATAGGGGACTCCCAGATGTCTTCGCGAAGCTTCAACATTTGTGCACTCGATGTCTCTGGCTTCAGGTAGATTGCATTAGCGAGATCACCCAGATATTTACCTTAGAGTGAGGAAACACATCCTGTCTATGCTACTGTGTGTGCGTCAGTTTTCTGCGCTATTGAATTTCCCGATTGGTTTGTCACTGACAACCTCGAGAAAAAGAAAAAAGGGGACGGACCCAAACGTGCTCGTCAAATCGCGAAGGTGCCGTCAGATTTAAGCAATTACACCACGGCAATATATTTACGTAATTAGAGATCGCATCCATAATGATGTCAATGACAGTAAAATGTTCTTTCTTCCATCAACTTGTTCATGATGGCTGCTCCGGCCCAACACCAACGTCCATCCAATTCGACCACACTCGCCACAAGTACAGGGATGTTGCATGATGAATAACGGCGCAATAACACGACCGACATGCAAGGAAGGGGAAACACTCACTTGTGTTTCTGCTCTCCCTCTTTACGTTTTTGTACCGTTATTAATCATGGAGCAGTACCAACTTTCCCAGCCTACATTTTTCAATGCGCCGGTACGAGGTGAGCGTTTACTTCGACCTCTAAGCACACCCACCCAGCATGACGAGTACAAACGTTTTATCTCTTATATTGGCGCACAGAAAACAAGATAGGTTGAAATTTTTCAGTAGGCGATACTCGCTTTTATTTAACCGTGGATCCGGGAAGTTTGGGTGTGCGTAAAGATAAACGCTTTATCAATCTAATTGGATGAATGAATAACCTCTCTCAGAATAAAACCAGCATAATTTTTATTTCATAAAATTTGTTTCACCAGACTTTATCTTTTCCGCCAGTTTTGGGGATTCTTTTAGCCTTTTGATTCGCGAAGCGCATAGCTTCAGTTACCTCCAACGCGGTCTATCAAACGCGGCAACTATGTAGTTATCGCGTCATTGGGACAGGGGTAGGGTTTTCGCTAAGTTCCTGAACTCGATATCGGCGTCCGACGTGACCAGTCTGGTTGTCAAGAAGGGAGCTTCCGAAAAAGATAAAAATAAAGGCGGTGGAACACTGAAAGCCAAGCTCCCTTTGCCTTATTGCTGTCTACCGCCCACATCAAAACGTACTGCTGCAGAGCCAAGTTTATCTGGCGATGATGCTTAACGTGGGTGAAGAAATAGATGGTTGAAACGCGATTGTTTCTCTGGTTGAAAGGCAGCGTCTTCCAAAACCAAGGCCAACGTCAAAAATCCAATATTGTTGCGCTCAGAACGCCTTACAGGAAAGCCAACTTACAATATAAGTTTCCAGTAAGGCGCATCAAGCATGTCAAGTAAAGACATGGTTCCCGCTTACACAATCAACCACTGTTCCTAGATATGAAGGCGTCGATTTTGGGTCGTGTCATTCTTACACAATCTAAGAAGCTTGGAATTCAATCTTTGACATTGACTCAGATTACACGGATGGAAACATGTCGTTTTTACCACCTTTCTCTCAAAAAAGGGCTCTCAATTTTTTTTAATCTGTTGCGAAAGGGCAAACTTTACACACCTGGTCCTCTTTGAAGAAATCGATACAGTATTTGTAAAGTACGCCCACAGGAGGACACTGTGTTTTGATAAATTTTTTCCTTTCACAACCAGCTCTAGAACTCTGGAGAAGCCTATTTAAATAAAAAAAAATATTCAAATACCTTATGATGACGGCAGTTATTGCTCATTGGAATTATTTTTTCACTAGATTGTTTACATGATAGCGCCCATGTTGAAAAAAAAACGCATTAAAATCCTACGCTGACACCGCTATGCGACTGCCGTGCGAGATTAGTTTTCAGTTGAGCAACATATTCAGCGCCCCTAGCAATGAGCCACAATCACGGAAGCATCATCGAACGAGCACTCTAATATGCGCCATATTGGAAGCCTGACACAGCTGTCGTCCATGCATACTGCCATAAGTCTAAAGTGGAGCAAAGCTTGAGGAAACAGGGAAAGTCTTCAGAGAGGCAGCTTGGATATCCGCAGAGACATCAGATGTTGGAAGGTGTCTGTGCATTCTTCGATCACCCCATAGCTTTCAAGCACTCGTGCAACAGTCACAACGGCAAAGATTGCCTACAACAGCCGTCCGAGACGTCAGTAATGTTGCAGACGGTTTTGATTTGGAAAACTAAAGAAGTTGTACTTAATGTGAAAGCTGACGGGATGTCGGAGGAGTGATCGGCGAAAGGGACTGTGGCGCCGTTCTTCACTGTTCGTTGCGAATACTCAAGGTCGTCTCTTCTCTGTCTCATTCCTGCCTGGAAAAATCGAACAGAGGTTTGTGCGATGTGTTTCAATTCTCCCTCCTTTGCAGGGCTCCGCGCCTTCTCCTTGGACAGCTCACATCCTTTTCTTTCTATTTTGTTTCTTCTTCGTCGAAAGATGCTTGTGAATCAGGAAATGCAAGGAATATATTATAAAGACAGTCAAGTTTTTTGCTTGAATGAAGTTTTATTCATGACATTCATTCATCTGTTGACAGAGGATCCAACTGTTGTTGCCGTGTTTTACTTTTGTAAACCTTTCCACCATGTTTCTCGTTACTGGCTCCTCACAACTTGCTCGGCTTAACGATAACCTAATATTTTTTTATGTGTAAAGAATTTCCATACTGTTCACGTCTGCTAACACTTGTACCTGTCCTTTCAAACCTGTTACTTACTTGGTCTCCCAGGGCAGCGTACTCGGACCTTTACTGTTTTTATATACAATTATGACTTACCATTCTGTGTCTCTTGCAGAATAAGAATTTTTTCGGATTTCTGTGCGATTTACCGTATAATGTCTTGTGATAATATCCCTAAAGCTTGGCAAACTAATTTTAACGCCATCAATTCATGGTGCTCATCTTAGCTAATGACCCTAAACCATTCTTAAACTAAGTATATCTCCTTCACTATACGCGCCACCCGCTTTCCTACTTCCTACGTGCTCCATATTCACATAAAACACACCCTCGCTTCAGCTAATTAGTCTTTCGGTTTTCTAAAGCGTGATCTTAAGCATGCTCCTTCTGACATTCCTAAATGTGCAGCTACTGCACTAACACGTCTTAAATTGGAATATACATGACCCATTTGCCATCCCCATCAGGCATACATAGTAACTGATATTGAATTACTGCGAAACCGTGCAGCTCGCTTCATGTATTCCGACTCTCACCTTATTCTAGCGGCCCATGACGAAGACGCCACGCCGAACTGCCAGTTCTAGCACATCGCCGTGAACTTTCCCGCCTATCACTGTTCCAAAAGCTTTATCACAATGCGTCACTTCACGGGGATTGCTGTTCGCCACCTGCCGCCTCACCGAGACCACTGCTACAAATTTAAACGCATAAATTGCCACTCATCTGCTTTTTCCCGGCCTTTCATTAAACGTAATATAGTCGAATGGCATAATATACTTTCTCATATCGCCTCTCCAAAGGACATCACGAAATCACAGGAACTAATTCAAGAACTAACTGAAAACTCTGCTCTCCTTTTGGGTTTTTTTTTTCGCATTTCAAAATTATGCACTTGAAATTTTTCTGTTAATTTGTATTTTCTTTTGTGTTGTTGTGCTTCTGATAGGTTGTACATCGTGCCGTGCTCGAATTGGAACAATTTGTGTTATAACCCTGCCCTTTTCCTTCTTATGATGTATTTAATTTCGCGTTATCACTCTTTTTTCGTACTGTATGTAATTATTTGCGTTTACAGTTTGAGCTATTCTGCAGCTTCTTGTTTTATTTTTGTCCTTTTTTTTATTGAGCTAATACAATGCGTGTTCTATGTAACCCGCATATGCAATCCTCCCTCACTGGGGCATTTAAGGGTAATGTCAATAAATAAATAAATAAATAAATAAATAAATATAAACGCTTATCAGAACAGCACTGCGTTTGTATTTTACCTTTTGTAAGCAATATAAACGTAATAAAACTTTGTCTCGGTGTACCGCTTAAAGGAAGGAAATATAACTAAAGGGCGAACACGGGAAGCGCGCTCGGCGACGTGATCTTTTTTCTGCACATTTCTGGGACGAGGGTTCGGCCCGCCACGGGGACCGTTTTCCAGCGAATCTGTTAGTGGATAGGTGCCAAAAATTTGCCAGTTTGTTCAGGAACGTCGTACGCATTGCGGTTATGCCTAATTTGCGGTAAAGATATGTACCTCTCAGTGTGATGCGAATATGTTAAAAAAGCATACAATCCGTGACCGCTAACACGAGTTTGCAGCTGCGGTGGGTTTCCGTAATTTTTACATAGCAGCCAGTTCAATGGGAACTTTGTTAGCTGTGAATGCGTGACTTTTTGAGGGGCGGAATCTTTCAGAAAGCAATGGCACCCCGTCTTCTTGAAGTACGTTTTTAAATTTATGCGACGTTTTACTGCTGAGGCAACTCTACAATAGTGAGGACTCTTACATCAGTGGGTATCATAGATGATAAGTTTTTTGCGTGTCATAGAAATTACGTGAAGTGGCCGTTAAGAAAGGCGTCCAAACAGCCTCAAAATGATTGGTAAAAGAACCACGACACCCCTACTAACTGTTGCATGTTAGCCTTGAAAGATAAAACAGCAGTACATTCTAAAAAGTTTAAAAGCAATTAGCTCAAATTTGTTCTTATTTGTAAGGTAGCAACTATGGCTTACGTTTTTCGTCCCATTTTGGCTTCGAACAGTTCTCCAGTTACTACGTTTCAGAAGGAATGAAGTAAACTAATATGTTTACCAAAAATTTTATGTTATTTTCCAATCTTCATTAAAACTAAAAATAGAAAATGTGACCTACTCTACGGCCCTCGTCATAGCTCGGGTGTAGCGTCGCCACGTAAAACATACAATTTTATATTCTCGGTCGTAAGTCGAATCAGACGTACGTATAAACATGCTAAAGGCACAACTGGATAGTGAAAAGATCTTATAAGTAAGCGTGGAATGTTAAGGTAGCAGCCTACGTCAAATAATATCGCCAAAGCGGTGGGGGAAGAATAAATGGGCGATATTTGTTGTTTTGAGCAAGTTACTGGTCCGCGTACCTGCCGTCATCTGTTTACTTGTGCTCTTCTATGACAACGAAATTTTGTCCATCTTGTAGGCGTTCGTTTTTATTCCACACGAGCCCTTTGGAACTGACAAAGGCAATTGTAGCGTGCCCACTCAACAGTTCCAAGTAGCTGTACTACTGCCCAGCCCAAGCGGGAAGCAAGCTCTGACAAGCGCCCCTGAACTGAGTTTCACTAAAACTTGACGGGCGAAACATATTCCCACAACGCATCAGCGATTCTACCTTCTCGAGCAACGCAAGTGTGGGGTATAGTGATTAAGTAGGGACAACGGCGCTGCTTGTACTTTCTTTGAGCCGTTGGCGCGGAGACATGTTTCGGCGTGACTGAATTGCGTAACGTCACGCGGGGCAAACTTGACTATTTCCCCGATTTGGAGCGCAGAAAAATATGGCAGTATTGTTAGAGACACGCGAGTTTTGCCGGTGATGGCTGGAAACGTTAGGCGGAAAGGTCACCACAGATAAACTTCAGTGCGCACCACTTTAGCGCCTGTACAGTGGTTTGGAGCGTGGGCGTCGGCGGCGAAGACGACGTCCGCGTAAGCGAGTGAGCGGACAAGACACCCAAGGAAGAAGAAACACGCAGAAGGATGTGTGCATAATGGTGAGGGCGACGATGGCCGCGGTGGAAACCGAAGGCGAAAGTGTGATGGGGGCAGCGGGAGTGGGCGCCATAGTTGAGTGTGCCAGCCTCCCCCTCGCGTTTTTGCACGGCTCTCCTCCTCTTCCGATCTTGGGTCATCTGAACAACATGTGACATTTGCGCTTGAGGTTCAACCACTATAGGCAAGAACAGACTCGGCGTCGACGGCGACGTGCTGCGATACAGCGGCATAGCAGCACACGCCATGGTACGCACGCTGATAACTCGATGACTTCCTGAGAGGCAGCAGCTACGCGTAGTGGCCGAGAGAACTGCAGTTCGCTCTGCGCACAAATTTCGCCTTAGATAATTGTCAGCTCCTTTTAAAGGTGACTAGTCCGGACACTTACCGCGTGCAGGACTTCACTTGATTGCCCAATGTATTCGTCAACACTGATACTTTCCCATAGGCGTACACGCACATGCTTGAAATGATAAATGCCAGGACCCCAAGGAAGCAATCACGTGAACACTGGAGGTATGGACAACTACCTCACAAAAGCTTTGTTGGAAGGTATCCTAAAAATAACAATTTGTAGGTAACGTTTACTCTAAAAATAGTGGGGGCCTGCCCTAATCCTTCACACCCAATCAAGCGGTTCAGCTTTTTGCAACATAACAGGGGTGGCTATAGTAACCTAAAACCGTGAGGCTTCTGGCTAGTTGGTAATCCATTAGCAACACAGCGCGAAAAAAGTCCATATCTTTGTGTTAGAATGTATATTTATGTGCGCGTTTCTTTTAATTAATTTTCAGTTGGAAGTCAGCGCTTTTTTGTCGTCTTCGTCTCGTCCTTGCTGTTTTTTCGCGCTGTGTTGCTAATGGATTTAGTAAACACGGAAATGGTCCCCAGCAATATAGCTGTTTAGGTCGCATATACCGCGCCAACACATGGCATGAGGATCTCAGCTGAAACAGCGAAAGAAATGAGGAAAAGTCAGTGTGGCTATGTTCTTGGGGGTAGAAAATGAAACTGGAAGGGAACATCTACTCTTTCCACCCATCTGTTAATTTCGCGCTTGACCTAATATATCCGCCGGGTTGCGGGACCCATTCCGTTTTGCAGTGGAACATTCGTTCGAAACTATATCAGCTGAGTTGTTCTACTACGAGCCTATAGCGCAAGCATCATCATCATCTTCATCCACACCACCGTCATCATCATTGTTAACCAACTCTCTGAGAGAACATGATTGGCACACGGCCTGGAGACATCCATCCCATGGCCCTCGTTGTGACCATGGTACAGCCAGCTCAACCGCTATAAACGTGGGCTCGGGCCCACAACCTCCCGGGCCGCCTACAGCTTCTATGACGCAGCCGGTGCTGAAGACTACGGCGCCGCTATTGGCGGCTTCCTTCAAATGCTGAAGCCTATACCGGTTCATGGTCTGAATGAAGCCCGGGATGGTTTCGGGGGCTCGGGCGCTGTGTACTATAGCGGCACTCTTGCAATGAGTATCACAGCTGCGAATGTCAATCGTCACCATCCCTCCCCCGAGCATACCCGAGTTTCTTGATATAGCGCGTAGTTTACAAGAGATGAATAACACTGATAAGTACGGATCGCCGTCTGTAGGCAGAACCGCTACGCATATGACTGCGCCAACCACCTGCCTTCACGATGGACATAGACCGAATACGAATCGGCCAGCCCCACAGCAGCTAAAACCCGCTAAAACACGCACTGTTCTGGAAATCAGTTTATAAACGGGTGAAAGGGGCTCTCAGTGCCGTGAACGATCGGGCTGTGTAACGTCGTTGATGAATATGGTGATGGTTGGATGTTCATGGCGGTTATTCCTAATGGCGGTTATAGGAAACAGGGGTTATTATGAAGGATGAAGGTCTAAACACTAAAATCACTCAACAAGAACCAAAGTGCAATCATTAAAAGACAATCAGGATGACTGGTGTAGAAGTCCATGTTGTGATTATGCGTGGTATAAAATCAGGTCTAAAAATTTTGCTTCTGCTAAACATTTAAAAACACACTGGACAGAAAACATGGGATCGTCAGAGAGGTAAAGAGCAGTGTGTAACCGGATGTGTAGTCTGTATAGTTGTGGGAAGTGTTTGCGTCGTGTTGTGTGCAGTGCTTTGCATTGAATGAGTATGTGAACTACATTTAGTCCCTCTACACACCTGCCACACAGAGTTGTTGAAGATCCCGGGAGGAGATACGAGTGTGTGACATGTGTGTGCCCTATCCGTTACCTAGCAAGGGCAACTTCTGTGAATCTGTTGCGTGTTACACTGGTGTATGGTCCAAAGCGTGGTTTTATAACGTGTAACCTGTTATCTGTCTGTTCACTCCAGTGTGTTTGCCGTCAGTTTGCGAAGTTGGTGTCTGATGTGAGGTTTCATATCTGTGTAAGGAATGTTGCTGTGTCCACTGTATTCAAGAGTGTAGCAGCAGTGGCCATTCAATCTGTTGTTTCGTTCCCGGCAAGTCCAGAGTGGCCTGGAACACAATAGAAAGATATTTGAAGGTTTGATGCATATGCAGACATGATAGCCTTAAAACCATATTCATGACAGTTTTTAGAACACTTTCTGGATGGAAGTGCACATACAACGCTAAGAGAGTCTGTGTACACAATGAATTTTAAGATTTGATGTTGGACTATGTGATTTATTACCATTAAAATACCGCACACTGCCGGTGTGAATATACTGCTAGAATGGTTCAATGTTTAACTGGCATAAAAGTTTGGCCCTTGCGCTGCGGAAGCCACAACAGTTGTAGTCTTGAACGTGTGAGTGTAAAACTCTGCAAAACGGTACTTATCCTCCACAAAGAAGAAATGCTGCAGAATCGCTATTCTTGGTGATCGGTTTTTGTTAAATAGCATAAAAGAGAGGTCACATGACACAGGGCGGAGATGCCGTGATGGACTTGACTCAATGATTGGTGTTTTGTGGATGCCTGAAAACGACACTGCTAGCTCAGAAGCTTCTTCTCCCACTCGAAGAGGAAACGGCATACAGACTGATGGACGATTTAAAAACAGTTGCTTTGAGTATGCGACATTATTGGTGGGAGTAAAAGGGTGATTTATCATTGACATAATTTTTGAGGAATACAAAACGGCCATATACACCCTCTGGTGATCGAGGGACCATTTATTGTATTCTACATACAGACCTTTGAATGGGCTAGTGTGGAAAGCGCCACATGCAAGGCGTAGCTCTAAATGCAGCACCGGGTGCAGCATTTTGGGGCCGTCTTTGTTGCGCACCCATACACGACACTGCCGTACTCCATGCGAGATCTCACTAGGGCGCTATAAACACGCAGAAGAAGTTACGTGTCTGCACCAAACGACTGTTGGGAGACGACTTTAGGAATATTCATAGTTTTCACGCTTTTTTGCTTAAGATGCTTCAAATGTGGAACAAGTGTTTGTTTGTTATCGAATATTACACCTAAAAACTTCTGCTTTTTTTACAGGAATTGACACGCCATTAAGAGTAATATCTGGGTGCGGATGGATCCCGCGCTTCATGGAGAAAACAACGCAAGTGCTTTTTTCTGGTTTTCGATTAAAACCGTTCTTGTCTGCCCAGCTGGCAAGTTTGTTGACACTGCGCTGGACTTGATGCTCACAGGTGGACATATTGCATGATTTAAAAGATAACTGGACGTCGTTTACATACACTGAATAAGAAATGGTAGGTGGCAATGCCATCCTAAGGGAGTTCATATTAACTATAAACTGAGTGCAGCTTAGAATGCAGAACGCCGGTTTCTTGCACATGTACCCTTGAGAGTGTCCTACCTACGCTCACGCGAGATGTTCTTTTCGGACAAATAAGTAGCAAGAGTGTTCATCATGTTGCCTCAGACACCAAATGACTTCAGGTCACTGAGGATCCCGAAGCGCCAGGCGGTGTAATAAGCCTTCTCAAGGTTAAAAAACACCGTTACGCCAAACGGTTTATGAATAAAAGCATCCTTTGTGTAAGACTTGAGCGTGACGAGTAGATCGTTAGTGGATCGCCCTGCCCTGAGGCCTGCCTGGCCGCTCTTGAGAAGATCACTGTACCCAAGAACGTACACGAGCCTCATGTTTATCATTTTCTCGAGGAGCTTACGCAGGCAGCTTGTCAAAGCGATGGGCCGATAACTAATAGTAGTGGAAGGGTCCTTTCCTTACTCCTGGAAAGCCACTACTATGGCCTCCTTCCAAGATTTTGGAATGTGCCCCGAAAGTCATATTTTGTTGCATAGGTGTAGGAGTATTTCCAGAGTGTCTGGGTGTAGGTGTTGTATCATGGTGTATGTAACCTTATCTGCTCCTGGAGCTGAAGGTTTACATGTGGTCAGGGCTGCCGTCAGCTCATGAATTGAAAAGGGATAATTGTAGGAAGTGTGCGACTTCTTGCTATCACGCAGGGACTTTTTTCCACACATGTTTTGTGTTTCATGAAAGTGTTTGTGTAGTGTGCGGAATTGGACACCTGTTTGAAGTGTTGTGCGAGCATGTTAGCCTGGTCTTCCCGTGTATCCCCTGGCGTACTAACCAGGGGCAGGCTGTGTGTCAGTTATTGTCTTAGTTTGCGTATTCGTGTGCAGATTTTGTGAGTGTCGGTGTATACGTTATGGATGGCAAGAAGGTGGGTCAACTCTAGCGTTTTCCCTCACGGCGCACACGTTTTCCTAATGCCTGGGTTCGTTTGAACAAAAAAAGGTTACCGGACGTGGGGTACTGAAGGAGGATACCCCAACGCCGCCTTGTTCTGGGCCTCTCGCGCCCGCCTACACTCCTCATCCACCCCGGCTTCCTCGGCGCGGGACACCAGAGGCGTGGGGAATGGACTTTTCGGCGGCATCGAGGATGTGCGCCGAGAGGATTCGGGCGGCTTCATCTACGTATAGGTGTGTTATGGATAAGTTGTGTAGCATATATGTCTCCGCAAATGTATTCGTTAGCGCTTGCTTCATTGAACCTGTTCTGGGGAGATGGACTGCGTGAGCCTTTACCTATCTATGTTAGTGAGGTGGGGATGTGGTCACTATGATATGGGTCAGTGCCCACAGCCAACCCGAGAACAGGAAAGAGAACTGCGGTGCCAAAAGAGAAGTCAAGTTATGAGTGTGTGTTGTGTGCAATATTAACCTATGTGAACTTATTTTTGTTCAAGAGACGTGCTCCTGATGATGTAAGGAATTCCTCTATCTGGTAACCTCTGGAATCCATGCAAGAAGAGCCCCAAAAAGAATTTTGTGCATTAAGGTCGCCTGTTAGGATGTATGGTTCGGGCAGCTGGTCGACCAGTGCCTCGAAGTCCGAGCTCGGAAGTGCAAGATTAGGAGGAATATATATGAAACATACCATTATCAAGCTAATGAATAATATTGTGCGAATTGCTACAGCCTGAAGGACAGTGTTCAAAGTGACAGGGTGGCATGCTAAGGATTTCCATGCGATTTCCATTCGAAAACACATTACACGGGACTGATTAGCATGCAGTATTTCGTAAACATCGTCAAGATTTTTATGAAGACCTGTGCAGTTCCTTTGTATTGTGTTTTTTCTTCCCATTATGAAGTGTTCGGAGCAACTAGCGTGTGATGATAACGTATGAGGGGCTCTTTCGGCCACTCCACAGGTTTGGACGCCGGGACCCGTTCCATCCGCTGCGACGCAAACAGGAATGGTCCCACGTCCTCGGCTCCTCGGATGTCCTAGGGGTGCCTGATGGACCCGGCCCTGTTAAATCTCCCGCTGGGTAAGCGCCATTCTTCATAATCATCATGAAATCGCCCCTGTCATTAAAGTTACCATCCCCGCTAAGGGCAGCCATGGCCCCGGTCTCGCCTCTGTCGTTCTTCCGTTGATATTTCTGGTGCCGTTAAGCCCGGGAGAATGAACACGTGCGGCGAAGGAGACCACCGACGTCCCCTCCGGCTTGAAGTTCGTAGACCCCACTCCTTTGACTGCTACTACGCTGCTTAGCCCCGCCCTCAGCCGGAGGACAGCATGGCTGGCCCTAACCACGTAGAGACGAGTGACCTAATGCGGGCGATCGATAAGCTGCACAGGACATCAACGTATCCTTCGCGACGCTACTACTAGACTGCTTAAGGCAGCAACAGATCTTATTGAAGCCATCTCAGCAACTCCTCACGACCTCCAAGAGGCTATTCACCTCTCGGAAAGTAAAGAAACTGCAGTTTATGAAGTTGAAGAGAAAATTACAGAGCTTCTGGACGATGATGAGGTTGAGGGATATTACTCTGACGCATTGACTTACCGAGAAACCATAGATTGTACCATTCAGTGCCTGCGCTCGGCCTTGAACTCACGAACGGCGCCCGGCCGTAGAGTCAGCACAAGAGGCACTGCAGACAAGCCAAATGACCCTCGAACAATGACCCTCGTGTACAACGGTATTCGGCCAGCATCTCATCCAGACGACCACCCTTACTGCGGCTGGCGTCCATCAACCTCGGCAGCTGTCCTGCCGAAGCTCCAGGTCTCAACTTCGGATGGTGAGCCGAGTCGGTGCGAGAAGTTTTGGTACCGTGTCGAGGCAACGGACCATAGCCATAAGAACGTTACAGATATTGACAATGCGGGAGCCAGCAGCGAGGTTGCATCGCTTGTCCCAATGAAAGACAAGCGTGAAGATCACGAGGCTACGTCTGCCACAGAGAAGGACGACTCAGCGGTTCCTGTCCAAGTAGACGACACAACACGTGAAATGAAGGACGTTAAAAAAACGTACAGCCTACGCAACATGGTTTAGAGTACATCGTTCTAGACGCCATGAAGGGCGAGTCTTTGCCGGAACTTCTTAAGATCCGATTAGCTCAAACCGTTGAAGGAGTTTATGAGGTTGCAGTCATGGGTGAAAGCCAGTTATTCCGTCGAACTGAAACTGGAAAACCAGTAGAAACCTTGCTGTTCCTTTCTGCTCAGTGCCAGGAAACAGAGGTATGTGATCAAGAAGTGGCCGAGCCATATGGTGAGCTAAAACCTGTCAAAAAATGCGCTCGCCAAGACAGGGACTTACCGAAGAGAAAACCCAAGGAAACGGCAACACCTATCTAAGAACACAGCTCGACGACAAGACAGCCCTGGTTGCTCGCCATCATCTTCAGCACAATCGCCGGAAGACTGAAGGACATGAAATCTTTCTGGAAGCATGGCAGAGAGTTTGGTTGTCATTTGCATTAAATTGGCGGCCCTTCTCTGTCGTGACATCTACACGACGGCGCAAGCACCGGTGGAGACGAAAGAGGGGATAGCATTACCCGACCGCGTGGCAAGAACTTACATTATGAACAGAAAAACCAAAATGTTAGGACTGCGGATTTATTGTCCACCCATCGATCATCTCGGGCGCAGGAGGACGTTAAATCTCCCGCTCGGTATGCGCCATTCATCATGATCATCGTGAAATCACCCCTGTCATTAAAGTTATCGTCCACGCTAAGGGCAGCCATTGCCCAGGTCCTTGCTTCGGTCGTTCTTCCGTTAACAGGCCCCTTGGACTTTGACTTTGCAACCCTTGGACTTGGCACTTGGTAATATATCGGCTGGGTGTGACAGTACACACACGGGATTCAAGGTGCGCGAATATATTTTTTCTGTCGTCGCCCTCCTTGTGCTAGTGGTGTGATTACCTCATTTATTGGTTCGTTGATTGTTTCATACGTACCCGAGCATGCACCGCGGATGACATGTCTAAGCATCGCACGCAATATCGCGAATATACAGTGCGCCTCGCAGCGCATATCGCAATGCAGCTACATGCAACCGTTCTCGTAAAGCGAAGGCGATTGGCCCGCTGCTCGTTTGTGTCACTACGCTATAGAAAAAGGGGAGAGTGTGGGGTTTGTCTCTGGGTTAAGGATTTTAGGCCAAATGTTACGCTTCGTCGTATTACAAAGTGCTTGAACAGCAAGCTCTCCCTTTTTCAGACAGACAGTCAGACAGACATTTTCCGTTTCGGTACCGCAAAAAATATTAACGTCGTTAGAAGTACCCTTTCACTGCTTCCTCATCACGGGCGCTGAGCGGAGAACACAACAACAAACAGTTTATTGAGGTTGTAACTCGACGGGAGGATTCTCAAACCACGCATACAACCAATGAATATCGCATTTTCCGGTGGTGGCAACGGCGTCAACAAACTTTGCTCATCGTCACCCACCAGAGGTCGTGATTCTGGTCGCAAGCACCCTATCAATCTTGGTAGCATGGGTACCTCTTGCATTCGGGTCGATAAGGCTGTTTCGTGAGTGCTAATTCCTGGCTCAAACGCAATCAAAGACGGGTGCTCGTTTGAAGTGATTCACGCGTGGTACCGTGCGCGTTTTGCACGAACCGTTTTCCCAGCTAGACTTTATGATTCACAAATTCCAATATACAAAGTAATGCTGGTACGCATGGCATGGTGTCAACCATGCTAAACTTGTCCTTCTTGCTGTTGATACAGGCAGCCGTGCAAGCGCCATTGAATAAGCCAACAGCGGACATACTCGAGTGACATGATGGGGTGGTCTAACAACTGTCGCTACTTAATATGTGGCTCCAATACAAATATTTATTTATTTATTTATTATTTATATATTTATTTATATATATATATTTATTTATTTATACTGCAATGCCCTGGAGGCATTTTAACATGTGCATTAAAAAGATCAAGCATATAACATCAGGCAAAAATATAGAAAAATCGCTCGCATTTCCAATATTAGACAGCCATTTAATCCGAGGGTTGCATAGAAACATCACTTGAATTTTACACACTTAAGGAAACGCAACGAAACATGCAGTTCAAACAACACTCCAAATTTACGAGAGAAAAACAAATCGAATACTCTAGGAAAATTATTTCCCTTTTATTCCAGACCAGCAGCCAATGATGCTAAAGATTGTTTTGAGACCTGATTATTTAAAGTGTTCTTATCCTGCACGGGTCCAGGAAAACGGGAATATTTGAACGAAATATTAAAGGCACGGACCGCGGTTACTGTACAATCATGGCATTGCCCAGTGGCGTAAACTGAAGAAAATGCTGTACTTTTACCAATATACATCTTGTAATGCCCATTAAATATTTGATATGAATTATTAATTCGAATGTAGGGTTTCTTTCTGAGAGTAAATGTAAGTTAGCTCTACTGTCAATTCAGCTACCGAGGTTTGTCCATAACCTGTATATGAAGCGAACTCCTCTTATTTGAATTTTGTCTAATTTATTAGCTTGAATAAGGGGATATCAGATGACAGCGGCCCAGGATAGCCTAAAAGGTCCTGCAACATTTCGGACAAACGCTTTCACTCTTTCCTTCGCGCCTGCAGTTATGAAAGGTTATGAAAGGTTACGAAAGCATTATGAAAGGTACAGCTATCACAACCACGAAGCGGCAGAGCATGATTTGCTCACCCCAACAGAGACGCCTCCTGGGTCTTGCGTTTCTTGTGTGGCTTTTTAAAATCAGGCTTTAGTGTTCTCACTGGTGTCTCCTGAAACGCGAAATCTGGTTAAGTGAAAGAAATAAGCGCTTACAGCGGCCAAAATCGAACCTGGGTCCCTCGAGTTACGAAGCCGACCTCTATACGATGGCTCCATTTCACATGTTTTAGTCGGTTTGGATTTGGAGAGGGGTGCATGGACGTGCAAAATAAGATAGAAAAGCCATACACACCACCGTGCAAAGACGACGTTGATCCGTCACGCGTATAGTTTCACGTTCAACCATCGCGGTTGTTAGACTGAGGTGTGTTTTGAAAGGGCCATACAGAAAAAATACAAGTTTTCTTTATTCCAGAGACTTGGTGTTTTATCGTACCCCAGCGCTTGCACGGGAGCAAACGGTGCTCTGTTCACTGAGGAGTTTATGAATTTAAGGTGCACATTGGATACTATAGCCAAATAATTTGTTTCGTGACGTCCGCGACGACGTAAAAATGCCGCGACGACGACGTAATGGCGCACTAAGGAAACCTTAGTGCGCCATTCATTCTGCAGCGGAGTCCGGAACGCCTTGGTGGCCGTCATTTCTCCGAGATGGTGCCACCATACCACTCGGGCCCGCTGTCCGCACTCGCTTTTCCCTTACCGTATTTGCAACCGACTTGTATTTGTTACAGTTGAAAGTAATCTTTTCGTGAAACATTGTGTATGCTCGAGAAACCGGGTCAAGTAAGACAATGCCGCTTACGCCAATCGGCCCGCGTCGTGCGAGACAACCCCAAAGAGCTGGACTGCTCTGCAGCCATACAAGCATAGAGCGCGCAATACGAACCGCAGTGCGCGCTGGGGCTTTTGTGTTTACCTGCGCTTTTGTAACTTGCATCGTTTACCCACCTTTTTTATTTCTTTAAAATGAATACACAATACATTTAGGCGAGAAAGGTGTTTCTCCAAGCTTATAAGCCCTGCCTAACTTGCGTTTACTTTTGCAGGCCGCAGCTGATCGCAGAGCTGTGCACAATAGGCGATTGGTTCTACTGGGGAAATAAGCTAGTGAGTTGCATGGCCATGGGTTTTTTTTTTAATTTTGTACCTTATTTGAGCAATGTTAGCGTTAAAAGTGGTGCCACTAATATTCTAAAGCAGCAGTATTTCAAATTAACCAAATTTTCGATTTGTCTGCATGGCCCCTTGAAAGTAGACACCGCATGCGTTTATTGCTGCAACTTAAAGGAAGGCGGCCAATGACCGCTGCACCGCTGTAATGACGCAATTTGAGCGGCGTCATAACAATCCCATCAAACAGGGAAAAGTATTTCCCGGAAGTTTCTAAGTTATCTGTTTTGCGTAGAGCAGTACATTTTACTGATGGGCTTTGGGACCTTCTAATTTAAAGGCTGGATTTTTTTGGTTGGCTATGTTCTGCAAGCATTTAGGGCTTAGGAATAAATTGAAAAAGTGTCGCAGGGTCCATTTACGCTTCTTCCACAACTGAAGGAAGAAAATGATATATATGTATTAAAAATGTTTGGAAACTGTAACAAATTTGCGAAAATGTGTAGGAAAAAGCCTTGTTCGAACTTCATTCATATGTTTTTGGACTTTCCAAAGAACTCTGGGGCTACACCTATCACCACCTGCCCAGCCACTATAACAGCACCCTTATACAATTGTTCCGATTTCTCGCCATCGCCAGGAGCTTCCCGTTCACCCCCGCCGATACCTTGATCTCTCAAGGCGGCTCTCATTGCCTGTGTGACAGTGGCGTGCCCTCTGCTTTTCGCGCTGTGTCATCCTTTCTCAGAGTGCCTCTCCTTCCGTGCTCTCTTCCCGCTTTTGCTTGTTCGCTGCAAGCATAACTCGGCTCGACTAGAATCGTGCTCGCTCATAACACGTCAAATTTTGTTGTGGCTCCATTATTCTGTGGCCGACCACGTGCATTGTTCACAGAGTTCTAAGGTGCTCACACTAAGAAGTATCATGACTCGCTGTAGAAAATAGCTACATGGTTACCAAAGCTACCATTCTTACTCCCTCTGCCAGTATATACAAACACAAAGCAAGCTAAGTTTTCAACTTTAGAACAGAGGTTTACGACTGCATATGCAGCATGAACATATTACAGTGCACTGGCAAAAGCGGTGAAACTTCCTGACTTTCCTACATCCACTCGTTAGGCGAAGGTGTAAGTAAATATTTCATTTACCGTTTTTTTAGAAAACCTGGTTTTTTATCGAGCTGCAGTGTTACATGAGGTGGCTAAATACAAAAGAGTTTTAGTTGCAACGTGTTTTTGTGTGTCTTAGTTTATGCTAAAATAAATGGTGGTACTTATAATTCTATAGCTTTGTTATTTCATTGTACCATAAACAACTACCGCCGACGTTTAGAACTATTAAGGACGAGCAGGTGAAGGCTAGTTGGACATCCTCTATTGATCTGCTGCTAAACGTTCAGTTTACCTTTCGGCCGCGCCGTTCACCCCATAGCAAGCCGCATGGGCAGCACCCTCAGAAGCCTCTTCAAATACCTAGCTATCACCATTTATCCGAGCCTGCTGCTCTGATCCTGCACCGACACGGCGAATTCCCTTTCCTGGCACGCGACTGCTACATCACGCTTCCCGACTCGGGTAACGGCAAGTTTTTTCGTACACTTATTTTCTGGACCTCCTAACACTCGTTCAGAAACCAATTCCGGCACTTCAGACTTAATCAGCAGTTTTACGTGACACCGTAGCGACTCTCAGTCTTCTTTACTGGTACATCGTGTGTGAGTCGCACGTTTTTCTTTCGATCTCGCGTCGTTGTAGTTTGACCGGAATAACTACATCCAGCAAAATTGATGCGGCAGCGTTCCTACAGTCAGACCAGTACACCGTGCACACTGCTTTTACTCACGTAACGTCACCTTCACCTGTCACGGGGCACGCATGAGGTGAATACTTGTCCGAATGTAGCAGGGTCCAGCTTCACAGTGGAGTTCCCAGGGTGCCGATCTCCTAAGCTTGCGACCTGGCTTCTACATCTCACAAACTCCGATGCTCGGTTTATTTATTTATTTATTTATTTATTTATTTATTTATTTATTTATTTATTTATTTATTTATTTGCAGCAGCGCCCATAGTGGCGTTGCCGACGACAGTCCCTACTCGCCTGTGAGGCGACATGTAAGGTTTTCCCCTTGAAGATCTCCACCATAAAAACCACGTAGGTTCTTGACGCATTGGTCAATGGTTCATTGGTTACAGTTTGTATTCTGCCTGTTTTGTATTTGCGGAGAAAAATACCCTGCCGTACATGGACACATTCATCCACAAACGAAACAATATAAAATGGACGCGGAAAATTTCCCGATGGTACAACAAAAAACGAAATTGACATCATTGTTAGGGACAGCCCAGGTATTGTGCAGGACGTAGAGATGCTGAGATAGGCTGAAAGAAGCGTTAATGGGATGGTTAGATGCGAGGTAAGCCTGAATTTCATATGAGGAAGCATGAAACTCGTGCAAAGTTACAAACCTATCAGGCAGTCAGGCTAATCCAGGATTAAGGAGTTCAATATATGTCTCCAAAACGAATTCGCGGTTGTGAACCAGAAAACCGAGGAGAGAAGAGAGGCGAAACGACGACCTAACCATGGCATTACTAGAATCTATGCCATCTGCGAGAGGAGCACCATGTAGGAAAGGTGGTGGTGAAAAACGTTCTTTACTGAGCTCAAGGGGTAGGGAAAGGGGTGTGGTCAGCCTACTTCGTCCAGGAGGCCGCGGGCCTGCGCTGCATCCGCGGCTCGTTGCACCAACGCGAGTTGACGCTCCGGCGCCGAGCTGGTCAGCGCAGACTCCCACTGATCAGGGGATGGGGATGGGATGGGGTGAGGGTGGTGGGGACAGGAGTATACTAGGTGGTAAGTTAAGAGTGGGATGTCACACTGTGGGGAATTGTAGGGAAACCGAGATGGGGAGATGTGGGACATTATGGTGTGGTTGTAGTTTTTCTCGGTTTGCAGGAAAGAAATAGGAAAACTGACAAAGAAAACAAATGAACTATGTTCGAAACGTAAGAACATGAAGGAGTCAGTTGCGATGGACCAAATTGAGTTAGCAGAGCCGTTTAATATGATTAACAGAAGTAAAACAAACGATCTTCATGCATATAACATGAAAGGGATCCAGCAAATGCTGGTAATAGGAGGAAGTTTTAAAGCTTTTAACAGAAAGCTCGCCATTTGTAGAGACATATTTTACGCACTCAAACACGAGCAGGGTAAGACTACGTACGACTTCGATAAGACACCTAAGCTAGAAGAACAGTTCTCCAAAAGACTGCACGTCAGAGCCGTTACATTAGACGAAGCTACTGAGAGTACAAGCTTATCTCGTGATGTCACATTAGTTACAAAAGATGAAGCCGGAAGAATATCTGGACATAAAATAAGTAAAAGCTGCTGGCGACGGTGGCATAGCAGTGGATCTTGTGAAGGAAGGAGGAGATATTATAGTGAAAAAGCTTGGGACAAACGCTTCAGGAATGCTTAAGAAATCAAAAAGTCCATATAGCCTGGAAAAACGCCACCAACATACAAAGGACCATAAGAACTGGAGTCCCTTCAGCCCACTCTCTGCTGTTTACAAGTTAACCGATAAGCATTTTACATGCCATAACGAAATCGTTTACGTTCCATAATGAAGTTATTCCGCTAGCGAAATGAAAAGGCTTGGAAAGGCCAGTTTGGATGCGCAGTTTCCTGTGTGCAGGGGCTATCGAAGCGTATTTAAGGTGAGAAGGTGTGCGCAGGACAATTGCTGATAGCAATAATTATAATGTTAATGATAAAGTTGCTGATATAGAACGTGGTGGTAATGGCGTTGTTCTTTAACCTTAAGGACTCCGTACTTTAGTCCAATTGATCTCCTAGATTTGATCGCGTCAACCTATACGTTACAAAGGGCACTTTTAAAGTAGAGAAAACGGACAAAGAGGTCATTGTGGTACAAAAAAATTAAAATGCGTGCAAGGAAGATAGAAATTGCGCGAAGAGCACATGGTTTATTGACTCCTACCATGACCAGTATTACAAAGCGTTTATTCTATACAGCTGCTTTTTTTCTGTTCAGGTGAGAGCTTTCGACCTTTAAATTTAAAGCACGTGTGTTGTGAGGTGGCACAAACAATTCTTGTGAGGTGCATAGAATCGCCCATAAAATCGGTGTGCATGACGGTAAATGGAAGCAACAGAGCCGGAAGTGGGTTTTGAGAAATAGAATCGGATCACAGAAGACACTGTAAGCGCGCTGTAGACGTCGCTTGTGGTCTGACATCTTAATTCCACATCGCTATGTGTGACGACTCATTACGCCCCAGAGAAGGACGAGAAACACGCAACTATGGCAAAGGCGAGAAAATCTCAAAATGCCTTCCTTCAACCTACATCAGAAGGGAGCGTCTGTGGATGGTGCTGCGGCGATTGCCCTATCAGTCAAATATGTGAAAGCGGAACTGGACATCAAGAGCACATCTGCAAAACGCTTGACTAGGATTTCACGTTTTAATTACGGAACGATGTAACCATCCCCTTAGAAATTATTTTTCTGGTTGTATAAACTAGAGTGCGTTTTCCACAGGAGAGAGAGAGACATAGAGAGAAAGAGAGAGAGAGAAAGGGCCAACCGCGAGTCTTTGAGTGAAAATTTTATTGAACAGAACTAATTTTAGGCAAGAATTTTTGTTAAGTTCAAACACATTACATAACGTAATAGGTATATTATTTGTCTGGGTAGGGAAGAGTGACTGTACCTAGTAGGGGCCGTCAAAATGCCCTAGCATGCACCCTCAGACACGACAGAATCTACATCACGTAAAAAATTACGGGAAAAAAAATTATTTACCCCCCTTTTAACAGATAAAGCAACAATTATCAGCGAAAAAAACAGCAAAGGAAAATAAGTATTTATTAGACCTGCACACCAGACGTAAATTCGTGTAAAATGACAGAAGACGTATTGAGCTTAGCGCATTGGATCATGACACCAGCTCCTTTGGGCTTTCGAGCCATTACTTGTATACTCACTAGACTAGGAAGGCGGAACCACTTTCCCCTACCTATTCATTTATTTTAGGTAATTTTTTTGTGAATGCGCAGTGTGATTACGCATTTGCACACCTACAAGATTGTACTGATGCTCTTTGGTTTCATTTTTTCTGGAAAATCCAGTGACCTGTTATTACGCGATTGTGTTTTAACCAAAAAGACTAAGCATAGATAAGCTTCAATCTATTAGAAACGATAATTGTAGAGGTATTTTATGTATGTAGACGGACAAGTGAAGAACGTGTGACGCTTTAAAATTTAATCTACTCAGCGGACGAATGAAGAAAAGAGGTAACAAGAGATCCGGAAGTATATTTCTATGAGCTGATTGCACGAAGACATCCTTTTGCGCAAATTACGAGCAAGGTTACGGAGCAGTTACCGACGTCGACGCTAAGAGTATCAAACGTTGACATGCGGCTCACTACAGCTACTTGTTGCAGAATCCCTAGTCGTGCTTCCGCTACACCGTCTCTACAGAAGTTAAAACCCGCCCAACCTGAAAGCATGGTTTCTGATGCCCGCACTTTTTATTGTGTTTTATTTTGCTAAGTTTGGTAGGTATTTTTGGTAAGGATTGGGGAGCACTCGCCAAGCACTAGCAAATATTGAGAACTAACCTACTTCTGTCATTCACAAGAAACATCCATGACCAATGCGTGCTGTGGAGGATTACATACGGAGCAGAAACTTGGCCCCCCTACTAGAAAACGTAGGTAAGCCCAAATGGCCATGGCAAGAATAACGTTAGCAGTAACACTCGGGGACAGCAAACGGGCTACCTGGCTCATGGAACGAACTGGAATAGTTATAACATGTTTCAAGTAAACAAGAAGAAATCGACTTTAGCTGGTCACGTAGGGAGACGAACCAGCAACCGATGGACAATTAGCGCCACAGAGTGGATACCAGGAGACGGGTTTAGAAGAAGGGGAAGGCCATTAAACCAAGGTAGGATGAAGTACTGAACTTAGGGGGCAAACTGTGGACTTCAGCACAACAGGACAGGACCGGTTTGACGTCAATGGGAGAGGCCTTCGTCGTGCGCTGGAAGTAGGCTGGCGATGACTATGACGAGAAGGATTTTTTCAGGTACACACACCACTGCCAACGCCTGTCAGGCAAGAAGAATATAGCTTGGTGAGTGTGTTTTCTGCATTAGTTTAGCGAAGGTAATTACTTCAGATAAAACCCATTAAAAACCTGGTAATGTCCTTGCTAAACCTGGTAAAAAGCGGGTAACGTAAGGCGTCGCCGAACCAGCGGGAGTGACACAGACCATGGTTTGGTCTCTGGCAGAGCTTCTTCTCTCTTGCGACGCAAGGGTTACTGGCCGCGCTTCAGTGCTGGCCGATTCAATATTGAAACAGTCCTTGGAAGTGGTCTCTAAATAGCGTTCTGGTCACATATTCGAAGTAATGGGAGACGACAATCATGGTGAGCACTACTAACGCAAACGTCCATCAGAAGGGCGTCTGGTGGCCTTGTGAGATCAGCGTGCCTGGTTGGTCCTCTCACTGAAGTGCTCCAAAAATAACTTCCTGAAAGATGAATCCATAACGCCATGAAGTCGCAGACTCGCTTCAAGTTGATTCTCAACTTTGCGCGGTATTCCTAATTTTTTCTCTCATGCACTATATGGAACGCGCTCTGGTTAATGTGCATTAGAGAGGTCTGAAGGGTTTTTTACAATAAAGCTGCTTGCGTGTAGTCCCTATGTTCACCTCGAATTTGAGGTGTCAAATGTCTCCCGAACAGCACACGTTGGCGCCCAGAAAAAGAGGCCTGTAGAAACGCCGAAACGCGCCAGCAGTCTCAATGCAGGAGGAGATGGAAAGGCTTGGGCGGTGAGGCTGCATTACAGCTACGGAGATCCAGCGACGTGACACCGGCTGACACCCATCAGCGGGAAAGATGTGTGTTGTCGAATGCGATACAGCCACTCCTGGTGCAATCATGTCGACAACGACGGCCAGCAAGACGCAGCGTAGCCTCCTATGGACTGCGCCCTGGTCAATCGTTTTTTGTTTTGGTAATTAGTGCAACCGAACGAAAGCAAAGGAGCCGCGCTGGGTAACCCGCCACCGAAGTAAAGGTTTGGTCCCCAATATCACTTTTATATTTTAGCGTTAGCTTTTTAAGCCCGCACCTGCATGGAGTGCTTTACTGAAAACGGGAATTGTGGAGGTACCTAGATAGATGACGTCACCTTTCTTTATTTCGACCTTGCTGTATAAGGCTTCGACGTCAACGCGATCTTGAAAAAATAACGGTGCGTGCATGTTGGTACTCGAGTTGGAGGGGATGAAAGGTGTGACAGGTGCTATAGATAAATAAATATTGGTCGTTCCTGATTCCACATACGAGTTTTTCTATAATAATACGCGTATATGTCCCTGCAGCTGTTCAGCGGGATTAAGTGAAGTGGTTTCGCATGCTCCGGGGTAGTGCGACGTGGGAGTTCCACGTCAGACTTGGGATCTCTTTTTGTAGCTCGTTTAAAATGGTAAGCAAACTTTTTATACTAGTCCCAAGCACAGCGGTAGGCGTTCAACATGCCCTACCAATCAGTTCAAATTTCGGCATGCCGTAACCCCACTGGTGCTTGCCTCGACCGCTACTTTATTCCTCCACCATGGACTTCTTTTTGAAGGTGATTTTGGCAACCACTCAAGCAATTTGTCCGGACCTTTCCTTATGGTAACGGGAGTGTACCAGGTTCTGTCCGCTTCGCGACGTTACATTGTGCATGAGCAGTAATAATATCTCATATCCGCGTACATGATAGCAGCAAAACTACACCGGCGAATCCAGGAACCATATGCGTTATATCAAGGAGTCTTCAGTTCTTTTTTGACTTCATTGCACCTGTTAATCCAACAAGATACATATAGCGAGATATCAGTACAAGAGCTCTGTATGCTGCCTGAAGCAGTGCCTCAAAGTTTGTCGTGCGAATGGCCCCACCAGCAATGGGACCTCTACAAACTCTAATCCTACTCCTTTACGATATTCGGACATCCGCCTTCGCGTTTCTTCAGATAGCACCATTAAAGGAATGCGTCCGCCGTGTGACCCCTAGGCCGCTCATCTAAGGGAAGCAACCTAGCGTGTACACAATAGCCCACTGCGCGGTGGCGGTCCGTGTGTCGGCTGGACACACGGCGCTTGATGCGACTTCCACCACACACGCCCCTATCAGCAGAAAGACCGCTTTAATGGCCGGAAACCTGCAGGCAAGGTGACGAAAGCCTCTCGTAACATCTCTAGCTCATTTGATGGCATATCCGACGACCCTCTGCACACCATAGTTCTACGAGGAGAAGAACGTGGGAGTACATAGGGGACTCCCAGATGTCTTCGCGAAGCTTCAACATTTGTGCACTCGATGTCTCTGGCTTCAGGTAGATTGCATTAGCGAGATCACCCAGATATTTACCTTAGAGTGAGGAAACACATCCTGTCTATGCTACTGTGTGTGCGTCAGTTTTCTGCGCTATTGAATTTCCCGATTGGTTTGTCACTGACAACCTCGAGAAAAAGAAAAAAGGGGACGGACCCAAACGTGCTCGTCAAATCGCGAAGGTGCCGTCAGATTTAAGCAATTACACCACGGCAATATATTTACGTAATTAGAGATCGCATCCATAATGATGTCAATGACAGTAAAATGTTCTTTCTTCCATCAACTTGTTCATGATGGCTGCTCCGGCCCAACACCAACGTCCATCCAATTCGACCACACTCGCCACAAGTACAGGGATGTTGCATGATGAATAACGGCGCAATAACACGACCGACATGCAAGGAAGGGGAAACACTCACTTGTGTTTCTGCTCTCCCTCTTTACGTTTTTGTACCGTTATTAATCATGGAGCAGTACCAACTTTCCCAGCCTACATTTTTCAATGCGCCGGTACGAGGTGAGCGTTTACTTCGACCTCTAAGCACACCCACCCAGCATGACGAGTACAAACGTTTTATCTCTTATATTGGCGCACAGAAAACAAGATAGGTTGAAATTTTTCAGTAGGCGATACTCGCTTTTATTTAACCGTGGATCCGGGAAGTTTGGGTGTGCGTAAAGATAAACGCTTTATCAATCTAATTGGATGAATGAATAACCTCTCTCAGAATAAAACCAGCATAATTTTTATTTCATAAAATTTGTTTCACCAGACTTTATCTTTTCCGCCAGTTTTGGGGATTCTTTTAGCCTTTTGATTCGCGAAGCGCATAGCTTCAGTTACCTCCAACGCGGTCTATCAAACGCGGCAACTATGTAGTTATCGCGTCATTGGGACAGGGGTAGGGTTTTCGTTAAGTTCCTGAACTCGATATCGGCGTCCGACGTGACCAGTCTGGTTGTCAAGAAGGGAGCTTCCGAAAAAGATAAAAATAAAGGCGGTGGAACACTGAAAGCCAAGCTCCCTTTGCCTTATTGCTGTCTACCGCCCACATCAAAACGTACTGCTGCAGAGCCAAGTTTATCTGGCGATGATGCTTAACGTGGGTGAAGAAATAGATGGTTGAAACGCGATTGTTTCTCTGGTTGAAAGGCAGCGTCTTCCAAAACCAAGGCCAACGTCAAAAATCCAACATTGTTGCGCTCAGAACGCCTTACAGGAAAGCCAACTTACAATATAAGTTTCCAGTAAGGCGCATCAAGCATGTCAAGTAAAGACATGGTTCCCGCTTACACAATCAGCCACTGTTCCTAGATATGAAGGCGTCGATTTTGGGTCGTGTCATTCTTACACAATCTAAGAAGCTTGGAATTCAATCTTTGACATTGACTCAGATTACACGGATGGAAACATGTCGTTTTTACCACCTTTCTCTCAAAAAAGGGCTCTCAATTTTTTTTAATCTGTTGCGAAAGGGCAAACTTTACACACCTGGTCCTCTTTGAAGAAATCGATACAGTATTTGTAAAGTACGCCCACAGGAGGACACTGTGTTTTGATAAATTTTTTCCTTTCACAACCAGCTCTAGAACTCTGGAGAAGCCTATTTAAATAAAAAAAATATTCAAATACCTTATGATGACGGCAGTTATTGCTCATTGGAATTATTTTTTCACTAGATTGTTTACATGATAGCGCCCATGTTGAAAAAAAAACGCATTAAAATCCTACGCTGACACCGCTATGCGACTGCCGTGCGAGATTAGTTTTCAGTTGAGCAACATATTCAGCGCCCCTAGCAATGAGCCACAATCACGGAAGCATCATCGAACGAGCACTCTAATATGCGCCATATTGGAAGCCTGACACAGCTGTCGTCCATGCATACTGCCATAAGCAAAGCTTGAGGAAACAGGGAAAGTCTTCAGAGAGGCAGCTTGGATATCCGCAGAGACATCAGATGTTGGAAGGTGTCTGTGCATTCTTCGATCACCCCATAGCTTTCAAGCACTCGTGCAACAGTCACAACGGCAAAGATTGCCTACAACAGCCGTCCGAGACGTCAGTAATGTTGCAGACGGTTTTGATTTGGAAAACTAAAGAAGTTGTACTTAATGTGAAAGCTGACGGGATGTCGGAGGAGTGATCGGCGAAAGGGACTGTGGCGCCGTTCTTCACTGTTCGTTGCGAATACTCAAGGTCGTCTCTTCTCTGTCTCATTCCTGCCTGGAAAAATCGAACAGAGGTTTGTGCGATGTGTTTCAATTCTCCCTCCTTTGCAGGGCTCCGCGCCTTCTCCTTGGACAGCTCACATCCTTTTCTTTCTATTTTGTTTCTTCTTCGTCGAAAGATGCTTGTGAATCAGGAAATGCAAGGAATATATTATAAAGACAGTCAAGTTTTTTGCTTGAATGAAGTTTTATTCATGACATTCATTCATCTGTTGACAGAGGATCCAACTGTTGTTGCCGTGTTTTACTTTTGTAAACCTTTCCACCATGTTTCTCGTTACTGGCTCCTCACAACTTGCTCGGCTTAACGATAACCTAATATTTTTTTATGTGTAAAGAATTTCCATACTGTTCACGTCTGCTAACACTTGTACCTGTCCTTTCAAACCTGTTACTTACTTGGTCTCCCAGGGCAGCGTACTCGGACCTTTACTGTTTTTATATACAATTATGACTTACCATTCTGTGTCTCTTGCAGAATAAGAATTTTTTCGGATTTCTGTGCGATTTACCGTATAATGTCTTGTGATAATATCCCTAAAGCTTGGCAAACTAATTTTAACGCCATCAATTCATGGTGCTCATCTTAGCTAATGACCCTAAACCATTCTTAAACTAAGTATATCTCCTTCACTATACGCGCCACCCGCTTTCCTACTTCCTACGTGCTCCATATTCACATAAAACACACCCTCGCTTCAGCTAATTAGTCTTTCGGTTTTCTAAAGCGTGATCTTAAGCATGCTCCTTCTGACATTCCTAAATGTGCAGCTACTGCACTAACACGTCTTAAATTGGAATATACATGACCCATTTGCCATCCCCATCAGGCATACATAGTAACTGATATTGAATTACTGCGAAACCGTGCAGCTCGCTTCATGTATTCCGACTCTCACCTTATTCTAGCGGCCCATGACGAAGACGCCACGCCGAACTGCCAGTTCTAGCACATCGCCGTGAACTTTCCCGCCTATCACTGTTCCAAAAGCTTTATCACAATGCGTCACTTCACGGGGATTGCTGTTCGCCACCTGCCGCCTCACCGAGACCACTGCTACAAATTTAAACGCATAAATTGCCACTCATCTGCTTTTTCCCGGCCTTTCATTAAACGTAATATAGTCGAATGGCATAATATACTTTCTCATATCGCCTCTCCAAAGGACATCACGAAATCACAGGAACTAATTCAAGAACTAACTGAAAACTCTGCTCTCCTTTTGGGTTTTTTTTTCGCATTTCAAAATTATGCACTTGAAATTTTTCTGTTAATTTGTATTTTCTTTTGTGTTGTTGTGCTTCTGATAGGTTGTACATCGTGCCGTGCTCGAATTGGAACAATTTGTGTTATAACCCTGCCCTTTTCCTTCTTATGATGTATTTAATTTCGCGTTATCACTCTTTTTTCGTACTGTATGTAATTATTTGCGTTTACAGTTTGAGCTATTCTGCAGCTTCTTGTTTTATTTTTGTCCTTTTTTTTATTGAGCTAATACAATGCGTGTTCTATGTAACCCGCATATGCAATCCTCCCTCACTGGGGCATTTAAGGGTAATGTCAATAAATAAATAAATAAATAAATAAATAAATAAATAAATAAATAAATAAATATAAACGCTTATCAGAACAGCACTGCGTTTGTATTTTACCTTTTGTAAGCAATATAAACGTAATAAAACTTTGTCTCGGTATACCGCTTAAAGGAAGGAAATATAACTAAAGGGCGAACACGGGAAGCGCGCTCGGCGGCGTGATCTTTTTTCTGCACATTTCTGGGACGAGGGTTCGGCCCGCCACGGGGACCGTTTTCCAGCGAATCTGTTAGTGGATAGGTGCCAAAAATTTGCCAGTTTGTTCAGGAACGTAGTACGCATTGCGGTTATGCCTAATTTGCGGTAAAGATATGTACCTCTCAGTGTGATGCGAATATGTTAAAAAAGCATACAATCCGTGACCGCTAACACGAGTTTGCAGCTGCGGTGGGTTTCCGTAATTTTTACATAGCAGCCAGTTCAATGGGAACTTTGTTAGCTGTGAATGCGTGACTTTTTGAGGGGCGGAATCTTTCAGAAAGCAATGGCACCCCGTCTTCTTGAAGTACGTTTTTAAATTTATGCGACGTTTTACTGCTGAGGCAACTCTACAATAGTGAGGACTCTTACATCAGTGGGTATCATAGATGATAAGTTTTTTGCGTGTCATAGAAATTACGTGAAGTGGCCGTTAAGAAAGGCGTCCAAACAGCCTCAAAATGATTGGTAAAAGAACCACGACACCCCTACTAACTGTTGCATGTTAGCCTTGAAAGATTAAACAGCAGTACATTCTAAAAAGTTTAAAAGCAATTAGCTCAAATTTGTTCTTATTTGTAAGGTAGCAACTATGGCTTACGTTTTTCGTCCCATTTTGGCTTCGAACAGTTCTCCAGTTACTACGTTTCAGAAGGAATGAAGTAAACTAATATGTTTACCAAAAATTTTATGTTATTTTCCAATCTTCATTAAAACTAAAAATAGAAAATGTGACCTACTCTACGGCCCTCGTCATAGCTCGGGTGTAGCGTCGCCACGTAAAACATACAATTTTATATTCTCGGTCGTAAGTCGAATCAGACGTACGTATAAACATGCTAAAGGTACAACTGGATAGTGAAAAGATCTTATAAGTAAGCGTGGAATGTTAAGGTAGCAGCCTACGTCAAATAATATCGCCAAAGCGGTGGGGGAAGAATAAATGGGCGATATTTGTTGTTTTGAGCAAGTTACTGGTCCGCGTACCTGCCGTCATCTGTTTACTTGTGCTCTTCTATGACAACGAAATTTTGTCCATCTTGTAGGCGTTCGTTTTTATTCCACACGAGCCCTTTGGAACTGACAAAGGCAATTGTAGCGTGCCCACTCAACAGTTCCAAGTAGCTGTACTACTGCCCAGCCCAAGCGGGAAGCAAGCTCTGACAAGCGCCCCTGAACTGAGTTTCACTAAAACTTGACGGGCGAAACATATTCCCACAACGCATCAGCGATTCTACCTTCTCGAGCAACGCAAGTGTGGGGTATAGTGATTAAGTAGGGACAACGGCGCTGCTTGTACTTTCTTTGAGCCGTTGGCGCGGAGACATGTTTCGGCGTGACTGAATTGCGTAACGTCACGCGGGGCAAACTTGACTATTTCCCCGATTTGGAGCGCAGAAAAATATGGCAGTATTGTTAGAGACACGCGAGTTTTGCCGGTGATGGCTGGAAACGTTAGGCGGAAAGGTCACCACAGATAAACTTCAGTGCGCACCACTTTAGCGCCTGTACAGTGGTTTGGAGCGTGGGCGTCGGCGGCGAAGACGACGTCCGCGTAAGCGAGTGAGCGGACAAGACACCCAAGGAAGAAGAAACACGCAGAAGGATGTGTGCATAATGGTGAGGGCGACGATGGCCGCGGTGGAAACCGAAGGCGAAAGTGTGATGGGGGCAGCGGGAGTGGGCGCCATAGTTGAGTGTGCCAGCCTCCCCCTCGCGTTTTTGCACGGCTCTCCTCCTCTTCCGATCTTGGGTCATCTGAACAACATGTGACATTTGCGCTTGAGGTTCAACCACTATAGGCAAGAACAGACTCGGCGTCGACGGCGACGTGCTGCGATACAGCGGCATAGCAGCACACGCCATGGTACGCACGCTGATAACTCGATGACTTCCTGAGAGGCAGCAGCTACGCGTAGTGGCCGAGAGAACTGCAGTTCGCTCTGCGCACAAATTTCGCCTTAGATAATTGTCAGCTCCTTTTAAAGGTGACTAGTCCGGACACTTACCGCGTGCAGGACTTCACTTGATTGCCCAATGTATTCGTCAACACTGATACTTTCCCATAGGCGTACACGCACATGCTTGAAATGATAAATGCCAGGACCCCAAGGAAGCAATCACGTGAACACTGGAGGTATGGACAACTACCTCACAAAAGCTTTGTTGGAAGGTATCCTAAAAATAACAATTTGTAGGTAACGTTTACTCTAAAAATAGTGGGGGCCTGCCCTAATCCTTCACACCCAATCAAGCGGTTCAGCTTTTTGCAACATAACAGGGGTGGCTATAGTAACCTAAAACCGTGAGGCTTCTGGCTAGTTGGTAATCCATTAGCAACACAGCGCGAAAAAAGTCCATATCTTTGTGTTAGAATGTATATTTATGTGCGCGTTTCTTTTAATTAATTTTCAGTTGGAAGTCAGCGCTTTTTTGTCGTCTTCGTCTCGTCCTTGCTGTTTTTTCGCGCTGTGTTGCTAATGGATTTAGTAAACACGGAAATGGTCCCCAGCAATATAGCTGTTTAGGTCGCATATACCGCGCCAACACATGGCATGAGGATCTCAGCTGAAACAGCGAAAGAAATGAGGAAAAGTCAGTGTGGCTATGTTCTTGGGGGTAGAAAATGAAACTGGAAGGGAACATCTACTCTTTCCACCCATCTGTTAATTTCGCGCTTGACCTAATATATCCGCCGGGTTGCGGGACCCATTCCGTTTTGCAGTGGAACATTCGTTCGAAACTATATCAGCTGAGTTGTTCTACTACGAGCCTATAGCGCAAGCATCATCATCATCTTCATCCACACCACCGTCATCATCATTGTTAACCAACTCTCTGAGAGAACATGATTGGCACACGGCCTGGAGACATCCATCCCATGGCCCTCGTTGTGACCATGGTACAGCCAGCTCAACCGCTATAAACGTGGGCTCGGGCCCACAACCTCCCGGGCCGCCTACAGCTTCTATGACGCAGCCGGTGCTGAAGACTACGGCGCCGCTATTGGCGGCTTCCTTCAAATGCTGAAGCCTATACCGGTTCATGGTCTGAATGAAGCCCGGGATGGTTTCGGGGGCTCGGGCGCTGTGTACTATAGCGGCACTCTTGCAATGAGTATCACAGCTGCGAATGTCAATCGTCACCATCCCTCCCCCGAGCATACCCGAGTTTCTTGATATAGCGCGTAGTTTACAAGAGATGAATAACACTGATAAGTACGGATCGCCGTCTGTAGGCAGAACCGCTACGCATATGACTGCGCCAACCACCTGCCTTCACGATGGACATAGACCGAATACGAATCGGCCAGCCCCACAGCAGCTAAAACCCGCTAAAACACGCACTGTTCTGGAAATCAGTTTATAAACGGGTGAAAGGGGCTCTCAGTGCCGTGAACGATCGGGCTGTGTAACGTCGTTGATGAATATGGTGATGGTTGGATGTTCATGGCGGTTATTCCTAATGGCGGTTATAGGAAACAGGGGTTATTATGAAGGATGAAGGTCTAAACACTAAAATCACTCAACAAGAACCAAAGTGCAATCATTAAAAGACAATCAGGATGACTGGTGTAGAAGTCCATGTTGTGATTATGCGTGGTATAAAATCAGGTCTAAAAATTTTGCTTCTGCTAAACATTTAAAAACACACTGGACAGAAAACATGGGATCGTCAGAGAGGTAAAGAGCAGTGTGTAACCGGATGTGTAGTCTGTATAGTTGTGGGAAGTGTTTGCGTCGTGTTGTGTGCAGTGCTTTGCATTGAATGAGTATGTGAACTACATTTAGTCCCTCTACACACCTGCCACACAGAGTTGTTGAAGATCCCGGGAGGAGATACGAGTGTGTGACATGTGTGTGCCCTATCCGTTACCTAGCAAGGGCAACTTCTGTGAATCTGTTGCGTGTTACACTGGTGTATGGTCCAAAGCGTGGTTTTATAACGTGTAACCTGTTATCTGTCTGTTCACTCCAGTGTGTTTGCCGTCAGTTTGCGAAGTTGGTGTCTGATGTGAGGTTTCATATCTGTGTAAGGAATGTTGCTGTGTCCACTGTATTCAAGAGTGTAGCAGCAGTGGCCATTCAATCTGTTGTTTCGTTCCCGGCAAGTCCAGAGTGGCCTGGAACACAATAGAAAGATATTTGAAGGTTTGATGCATATGCAGACATGATAGCCTTAAAACCATATTCATGACAGTTTTTAGAACACTTTCTGGATGGAAGTGCACATACAACGCTAAGAGAGTCTGTGTACACAATGAATTTTAAGATTTGATGTTGGACTATGTGATTTATTACCATTAAAATACCGCACACTGCCGGTGTGAATATACTGCTAGAATGGTTCAATGTTTAACTGGCATAAAAGTTTGGCCCTTGCGCTGCGGAAGCCACAACAGTTGTAGTCTTGAACGTGTGAGTGTAAAACTCTGCAAAACGGTACTTATCCTCCACAAAGAAGAAATGCTGCAGAATCGCTATTCTTGGTGATCGGTTTTTGTTAAATAGCATAAAAGAGAGGTCACATGACACAGGGCGGAGATGCCGTGATGGACTTGACTCAATGATTGGTGTTTTGTGGATGCCTGAAAACGACACTGCTAGCTCAGAAGCTTCTTCTCCCACTCGAAGAGGAAACGGCATACAGACTGATGGACGATTTAAAAACAGTTGCTTTGAGTATGCGACATTATTGGTGGGAGTAAAAGGGTGATTTATCATTGACATAATTTTTGAGGAATACAAAACGGCCATATACACCCTCTGGTGATCGAGGGACCATTTATTGTATTCTACATACAGACCTTTGAATGGGCTAGTGTGGAAAGCGCCACATGCAAGGCGTAGCTCTAAATGCAGCACCGGGTGCAGCATTTTGGGGCCGTCTTTGTTGCGCACCCATACACGACACTGCCGTACTCCATGCGAGATCTCACTAGGGCGCTATAAACACGCAGAAGAAGTTACGTGTCTGCACCAAACGACTGTTGGGAGACGACTTTAGGAATATTCATAGTTTTCACGCTTTTTTGCTTAAGATGCTTCAAATGTGGAACAAGTGTTTGTTTGTTATCGAATATTACACCTAAAAACTTCTGCTTTTTTTACAGGAATTGACACGCCATTAAGAGTAATATCTGGGTGCGGATGGATCCCGCGCTTCATGGAGAAAACAACGCAAGTGCTTTTTTCTGGTTTTCGATTAAAACCGTTCTTGTCTGCCCAGCTGGCAAGTTTGTTGACACTGCGCTGGACTTGATGCTCACAGGTGGACATATTGCATGATTTAAAAGATAACTGGACGTCGTTTACATACACTGAATAAGAAATGGTAGGTGGCAATGCCATCCTAAGGGAGTTCATATTAACTATAAACTGAGTGCAGCTTAGAATGCAGAACGCCGGTTTCTTGCACATGTACCCTTGAGAGTGTCCTACCTACGCTCACGCGAGATGTTCTTTTCGGACAAATAAGTAGCAAGAGTGTTCATCATGTTGCCTCAGACACCAAATGACTTCAGGTCACTGAGGATCCCGAAGCGCCAGGCGGTGTAATAAGCCTTCTCAAGGTTAAAAAACACCGTTACGCCAAACGGTTTATGAATAAAAGCATCCTTTGTGTAAGACTTGAGCGTGACGAGTAGATCGTTAGTGGATCGCCCTGCCCTGAGGCCTGCCTGGCCGCTCTTGAGAAGATCACTGTACCCAAGAACGTACACGAGCCTCATGTTTATCATTTTCTCGAGGAGCTTACGCAGGCAGCTTGTCAAAGCGATGGGCCGATAACTAATAGTAGTGGAAGGGTCCTTTCCTTACTCCTGGAAAGCCACTACTATGGCCTCCTTCCAAGATTTTGGAATGTGCCCCGAAAGTCATATTTTGTTGCATAGGTGTAGGAGTATTTCCAGAGTGTCTGGGTGTAGGTGTTGTATCATGGTGTATGTAACCTTATCTGCTCCTGGAGCTGAAGGTTTACATGTGGTCAGGGCTGCCGTCAGCTCATGAATTGAAAAGGGATAATTGTAGGAAGTGTGCGACTTCTTGCTATCACGCAGGGACTTTTTTCCACACATGTTTTGTGTTTCATGAAAGTGTTTGTGTAGTGTGCGGAATTGGACACCTGTTTGAAGTGTTGTGCGAGCATGTTAGCCTGGTCTTCCCGTGTATCCCCTGGCGTACTAACCAGGGGCAGGCTGTGTGTCAGTTATTGTCTTAGTTTGCGTATTCGTGTGCAGATTTTGTGAGTGTCGGTGTATACGTTATGGATGGCAAGAAGGTGGGTCAACTCTAGCGTTTTCCCTCACGGCGCACACGTTTTCCTAATGCCTGGGTTCGTTTGAACAAAAAAAGGTTACCGGACGTGGGGTACTGAAGGAGGATACCCCAACGCCGCCTTGTTCTGGGCCTCTCGCGCCCGCCTACACTCCTCATCCACCCCGGCTTCCTCGGCGCGGGACACCAGAGGCGTGGGGAATGGACTTTTCGGCGGCATCGAGGATGTGCGCCGAGAGGATTCGGGCGGCTTCATCTACGTATAGGTGTGTTATGGATAAGTTGTGTAGCATATATGTCTCCGCAAATGTATTCGTTAGCGCTTGCTTCATTGAACCTGTTCTGGGGAGATGGACTGCGTGAGCCTTTACCTATCTATGTTAGTGAGGTGGGGATGTGGTCACTATGATATGGGTCAGTGCCCACAGCCAACCCGAGAACAGGAAAGAGAACTGCGGTGCCAAAAGAGAAGTCAAGTTATGAGTGTGTGTTGTGTGCAATGTTAACCTATGTGAACTTATTTTTGTTCAAGAGACGTGCTCCTGATGATGTAAGGAATTCCTCTATCTGGTAACCTCTGGAATCCATGCAAGAAGAGCCCCAAAAAGAATTTTGTGCATTAAGGTCGCCTGTTAGGATGTATGGTTCGGGCAGCTGGTCGACCAGTGCCTCGAAGTCCGAGCTCGGAAGTGCAAGATTAGGAGGAATATATATGAAACATACCATTATCAAGCTAATGAATAATATTGTGCGAATTGCTACAGCCTGAAGGACAGTGTTCAAAGTGACAGGGTGGCATGCTAAGGATTTCCATGCGATTTCCATTCGAAAACACATTACACGGGACTGATTAGCATGCAGTATTTCGTAAACATCGTCAAGATTTTTATGAAGACCTGTGCAGTTCCTTTGTATTGTGTTTTTTCTTCCCATTATGAAGTGTTCGGAGCAACTAGCGTGTGATGATAACGTATGAGGGGCTCTTTCGGCCACTCCACAGGTTTGGACGCCGGGACCCGTTCCATCCGCTGCGACGCAAACAGGAATGGTCCCACGTCCTCGGCTCCTCGGATGTCCTAGGGGTGCCTGATGGACCCGGCCCTGTTAAATCTCCCGCTGGGTAAGCGCCATTCTTCATAATCATCATGAAATCGCCCCTGTCATTAAAGTTACCATCCCCGCTAAGGGCAGCCATGGCCCCGGTCTCGCCTCTGTCGTTCTTCCGTTGATATTTCTGGTGCCGTTAAGCCCGGGAGAATGAACACGTGCGGCGAAGGAGACCACCGACGTCCCCTCCGGCTTGAAGTTCGTAGACCCCACTCCTTTGACTGCTACTACGCTGCTTAGCCCCGCCCTCAGCCGGAGGACAGCATGGCTGGCCCTAACCACGTAGAGACGAGTGACCTAATGCGGGCGATCGATAAGCTGCACAGGACATCAACGTATCCTTCGCGACGCTAGTACTAGACTGCTTAAGGCAGCAACAGATCTTATTGAAGCCATCTCAGCAACTCCTCACGACCTCCAAGAGGCTATTCACCTCTCGGAAAGTAAAGACACTGCAGTTTATGAAGTTGAAGAGAAAATTACAGAGCTTCTGGACGATGATGAGGTTGAGGGATATTACTCTGACGCATTGACTTACCGAGAAACCATAGATTGTACCATTCAGTGCCTGCGCTCGGCCTTGAACTCACGAACGGCGCCCGGCCGTAGAGTCAGCACAAGAGGCACTGCAGACAAGCCAAATGACCCTCGAACAATGACCCTCGTGTACAACGGTATTCGGCCAGCATCTCATCCAGACGACCACCCTTACTGCGGCTGGCGTCCATCAACCTCGGCAGCTGTCCTGCCGAAGCTCCAGGTCTCAACTTCGGATGGTGAGCCGAGTCGGTGCGAGAAGTTTTGGTACCGTGTCGAGGCAACGGACCATAGCCATAAGAACGTTACAGATATTGACAATGCGGGAGCCAGCAGCGAGGTTGCATCGCTTGTCCCAATGAAAGACAAGCGTGAAGATCACGAGGCTACGTCTGCCACAGAGAAGGACGACTCAGCGGTTCCTGTCCAAGTAGACGACACAACACGTGAAATGAAGGACGTTAAAAAAACGTACAGCCTACGCAACATGGTTTAGAGTACATCGTTCTAGACGCCATGAAGGGCGAGTCTTTGCCGGAACTTCTTAAGATCCGATTAGCTCAAACCGTTGAAGGAGTTTATGAGGTTGCAGTCATGGGTGAAAGCCAGTTATTCAGTCGAACTGAAACTGGAAAACCAGTAGAAACCTTGCTGTTCCTTTCTGCTCAGTGCCAGGAAACAGAGGTATGTGATCAAGAAGTGGCCGAGCCATATGGTGAGCTAAAACCTGTCAAAAAATGCGCTCGCCAAGACAGGGACTTACCGAAGAGAAAACCCAAGGAAACGGCAACACCTATCTAAGAACACAGCTCGACGACAAGACAGCCCTGGTTGCTCGCCATCATCTTCAGCACAATCGCCGGAAGACTGAAGGACATGAAATCTTTCTGGAAGCATGGCAGAGAGTTTGGTTGTCATTTGCATTAAATTGGCGGCCCTTCTCTGTCGTGACATCTACACGACGGCGCAAGCACCGGTGGAGACGAAAGAGGGGATAGCATTACCCGACCGCGTGGCAAGAACTTACATTATGAACAGAAAAACCAAAATGTTAGGACTGCGGATTTATTGTCCACCCATCGATCATCTCGGGCGCAGGAGGACGTTAAATCTCCCGCTCGGTATGCGCCATTCATCATGATCATCGTGAAATCACCCCTGTCATTAAAGTTATCGTCCACGCTAAGGGCAGCCATTGCCCAGGTCCTTGCTTCGGTCGTTCTTCCGTTAACAGGCCCCTTGGACTTTGACTTTGCAACCCTTGGACTTGGCACTTGGTAATATATCGGCTGGGTGTGACAGTACACACACGGGATTCAAGGTGCGCGAATATATTTTTTCTGTCGTCGCCCTCCTTGTGCTAGTGGTGTGATTACCTCATTTATTGGTTCGTTGATTGTTTCATACGTACCCGAGCATGCACCGCGGATGACATGTCTAAGCATCGCACGCAATATCGCGAATATACAGTGCGCCTCGCAGCGCATATCGCAATGCAGCTACATGCAACCGTTCTCGTAAAGCGAAGGCGATTGGCCCGCTGCTCGTTTGTGTCACTACGCTATAGAAAAAGGGGAGAGTGTGGGGTTTGTCTCTGGGTTAAGGATTTTAGGCCAAATGTTACGCTTCGTCGTATTACAAAGTGCTTGAACAGCAAGCTCTCCCTTTTTCAGACAGACAGTCAGACAGACATTTTCCGTTTCGGTACCGCAAAAAATATTAACGTCGTTAGAAGTACCTTTTCACTGCTTCCTCATCACGGCCGCTGAGCGGAGAACACAACAACAAACAGTTTATTGAGGTTGTAACTCGACGGGAGGATTCTCAAACCACGCATACAACCAATGAATATCGCATTTTCCGGTGGTGGCAACAGCGTCAACAAACTTTGCTCATCGTCACCCACCAGACGTCGTGATTCTGGTCGCAAGCACCCTATCAATCTCGGTAGCATGGGTACCTCTTGCATTCGGGTCGATACGGCTGTTTC